>NW_024962334.1:20892080-20901892 GCF_019238085.1 Lagopus leucura
GCTGGCCCGGTAACGCGGGCAACGGCGGCTGGCCCGGTAACGCGGGCGGCGGCGACTCGCGGCAAGGTGAGAGCCCTCGCAGGCCGAGACGGGCGAGCGGGCGGGCGGGGAGGTGCTTCCCGCCTCGGCAGCGGCCTTTGTCCGCGGGGCTGGGGGCGCCTGCCGTGCCGCGCCAAAACAGTCCGTGAAGCGCAGCCCCTCCACGTGGCGCGGCGCCCCCCGCGCCCTGCCCCGGCTCCTCCTACAGGGAGGCCCGGTGTCGCGGTTGAACCGCGCCGCGTTGGGCGCGGAGGCGGCGGCGTGGCTTTGGGCTGCTTTGTGGCGTCCCCTTTGTGTAACGAGGGGCAGAACCTTAAGGAGCGTCTGTCTATCTAATTCTGCCCTTTTTAGTCTGGAAGCGAGTCCCTGCCGTGGTGCTGCAGATACACGGCTGAACCACGTGAACGCAGTGGGTGTTGGAGGCGGTGGAACCGTCGCAGGTGTGATCAGTGCCCCGAAGCGAGCTCTGGTCCCTGCCAGCTGAGTGCGTGAGGCTGCTCTGCAGCTCGGGGCCTCAGGTCTGCCAGTGTGTAGAGGGCCTCGGGCTGCTCGCGTGGTGCTGCAAAGTCTGTCTGCGTGCTTGTGATCCTTGTGGGAGCTCGTTTCTGGCACAGCAAGGCCTGTGGCTTTCCATGGTTCCCGCTCCTTGTGGCATACTGACTTGTGGGTTTGTCGGAGCCAAGAGGTAGCGGTCAAGGTTTCCCTGTCTCTGAGGTGATGTGGCCTATGCAGGCTGCTGAGTTAGTACAGTAAGTACTAAATGTGAGTAAATGCATGCCCCTGTTGTAAGCAGTTGCCAAGTCAGTCAGTCAGTGCGTTGTGTTGAGTTGTGATGCACTGTTGGATCTGTTCCCTGTCCCAGAGGCTGATTGGAAAAGTTTTGGCACAGCAGCTTTGGTTCCTGGAGCCGGTTACAGGAGTGCTGATGGATGGAGCACCCACAGGGCCTTGGGCCTGGCAGCCCAGACATGAGGAGCATGCTGAGCACCCTGGTTCTCTGAAGAAGCAGAGATCATCTGGTCCCGCCCTCATCTTCTGATACCTCACTGGGGCAAGGATTGTTTTCACTTACGTTCACAGTCCTTTTGACTGTGTGATTCTCCTGTGTACAGGACTAGACCTTCCATTGCTTTTGCATGATGTTTAAAATGAAGCGCCTGTACAATGCTGTTTGCCATTATGGCTCCAGTAAGAAGATCAGGCTTTTGTAAATCGCTTTGCGGTTTGGTTTGGCACCTAACAGCATTCTGGCTGGAGGCCTCCATTCCTGTGATGATGGTGGTAAATGTCAGATTTGAAGCGCTTCTCTCTTCAGTTGTTATTTGGGGATGCAGCACCTCAGCCCTTGGGTGGCATTTTTAGGTCTGTGTGCTCAGCTCAGAGCAAATTGAGGTTTTCCAGCAGGAAATGGAGGTGCGAGTTTGCACATGTTTAGACTCTGTTAACATTCATTTGATATTAAACTGGGATTACTTCAGTTTGACTAAAATGAGTAAACAAAGCTGAGCATTACTGAATTTAGCCACCTGCTTCAAACAGGAAAACAACCTAATTAATTGGTTGGATTTTTGTTGTTGTTTTGTTTTTGCCTAGTAGAAGCAAAGATCGCTCCCTGCTCTCTCACCCATGATGTTCTCCTGAACCTTGTTGTTACAGAAGAATGTGTAAGTGTGGGACCAAAACTAGTATTTAAACCTGTTACAGGGCAGACAGTGGCATACAGGTATCCACCAGAAGTCGAAGTGTGCATGCAGGTTTGTTCTCCTTTTGACCTGACTGGGAAAACCTGGCTGTTTGCCTTGCAGAATGAGAAGTTGCATCTGCTTTTGGAATCAGTATGGTTGACTTTCAAATGGGGACATCAGAATTCTTGCTGTTGATGTGGAAAGTAAAACATCTTGCCTCAGGCTTTTCTTCTTGTTTTTGCCTAACACAGGAGGAATTTCTGGGGACAGCAGTTAGAGAAACCTTGGGACTGTAGGAGACCTCAGGTGCCTTTCTTTCCATCAGTTGTGTGGGGAGTGCCAGCAGCAGATCTGACATCCCTCTCAGCCTTGCTTTCCTTCCTTGTGCTTTGCCTCTGGTGACTCTGTCACAAATGAACTATGTGCTCTCAGTTCCCAGTAGTACCTCTCATGGCAAGCTGCCTGATTCGACGGTATTCTGTGTGCACCTGTGATCTTTCTGCAGATCTAAAGAAGGGGAATGCGAGGGATGGGAATAGCTTGAACTTTCATCTCCTGCTAAGTAAAAACGTACTCACGTGTGGTAATTCTGAAAATAGTTGGATTGCATGCTGTTGGTAGCGGGTAGTATTCTGCTTTTGAGAAGTGCTTTGTGGGTGCTTGAAAGGAGTAATGGTATTTTAAGTGCTAAAATAACTGGGCTCAATAGACATAACATTTCTTATCAAGGATGATACTTTTTCTGTGTATTTTCTTCAGATTTCACTTGAATTTTAGTACTTTATGTAACTGTTATCTGTAAAAGACAGTATTTCTAAAATCTGCAACATTATAGCAGACTTCCATTTGCTCTGTGGGCTTTTTCATGTTGAAATATTTTCTCTGAGTGAGCTTGAATTGTTCATCACCTCTGAGTCTTCCTGTCTTTTTTTTTCTTTTTTTTTTTTTTGAGGTTTAGTAGCAAAAAAAAATCTGTCTTGAAGAGCCTGCATCCATCAAGTGCTTAGAGTACTATTTTAACATCTTTGTTTAGGCATGTGTGTATTTTCTTTCTTCGTACATGACACTTTGTTGGCAAAGTTAAAATGATAGGCTCGGATGAATCGGTTATGAATCGGTTTCTGAATGTGCTTTAGTTGAAAGTTAATAATAACTAGCAACACTAAGCAAGTGGCTTCGAGGACAAGAAATGGAGAACTCATTGTGGCAGAGGTTTCCAGAGCTAGCTCATCTTTGATATCTGTTTGCTTATGTTGGCCATAACGTTGACTTGAGAGGTGTAGTTTCATGTAAAGGAAGGTGCAGAGGCGTGTGTAGATGAGTCTCTGCCTAGCTTTGGTCTGCTGTGGGTGAGCAAACCTGCAGTCTGGACTTTAAGGTTAATAAAGGCCTGTTTGGAGGCGCTGCTTTTTCACAGTGAATTAGAAATTACACCTGAAGCCTGCACCCATGTTAAGGAGCAGAAATACTCTTTAATTCACATCCCAATTACTTATAGGAGCTGTTTGATATCAGATTTGTGCTGATGGAGTTACCGACTTTGCGTAGAGATATGGTTCTGTAGGGATGGATGCAAGCCTTAATTCGGTAAGTTTTTAAACTCCTGGATTAAGTCCATTTTAGGTGTACTTGGTATTCTGCCATTAATCTAAGCCATTATGTAAAAACGGGGCTCACTGATGACTTAATGGGATTCTTCATTGGCAGACTGCAGAGAGCAACACACCAAAAAACTGTTGAAGTTCTGCAGTAGGCTACTTAAATCACTACCTTGGTATTTGAGAACACACAAACTTTTTCAATAGAAGATTTTTTTTCCTTTGTTTAAAATTGGTAATTGTACTTCCATTAACGGCTTCTCTGGTGAAGATGCAGAAGTAATAGACAAAGAAGGAATTAAGCACACAGCAATTGCAGCAGTGGCTAACTCAGTTGTACATTAGCACAGGAACGTTGTGGCTCCTGGAAGCAATTTATAACAAGAAGCTCACAGCTCCTTGTGTGTTTTGCCATTAAAATACACAGTGCTTCATTTTTAAGGTTGTGCTGTATTGTCTGAATTCTGTCATAGCAGTGGAACTAAATTCTGGCAGCTTGCTTTAAGAGATGGGGGTGAGAAAATAACCAAGAGAGTTCAAATACAGACAGTATGACTTCTGTGGCAGTGCATTGTGTTGTGCTGTTTTGTGCCTGCAAGGGTCACTGGTTTAGAGATGAATTCTGCTCTTGCTCAAACAATAGTAAATCCATTTTGAAGTCTACATTGATTATAGAAAAGCAGAGTAAGAGTGAATTTAAGCCCACGTATGCCCATAACTGTGTTTATTTCAGAGAGCAAAGCTATGGTCAAGTGTACAAGATCATGGGTAAGGAACTCCTTGCTAGCTGGCTGCTTATCTCACTTGTGTTCTGAGGTCTACCCAGAGCAATGGCTGTCGAGCACTGCAAACAACAAAAAGGCTTGTTGTAATGAAAAATAGTGTGCATAAGATGCAGACCTTGCTCTGGGGATGTAGGAAATGAATGTCTGGGTGTTGGTTAGCAATTTGGACTTGCCTCCTCAAGCACTTCTGTGCATGGCAGACTGGTAGTGGTGTGTGTGAAAACTGCATTCTGAAACTCAGTGGAGGAAGGAGTAGGAGGTCAGTGAGTGCAAAATGCCCTCTGCCTTGTTTTTTAAAGCTGTGCCTTCTCACTCTGTCCTTCCATTCAGAAACCCTAACGTAGCCTAGGTGAGAGCTGGCTGAAGGCTTCCTTAGTAACCTGTGATGAAAAGAGGCTTACCTGAAATGGTTGATGAAGTACATGATGGTAGGAAATGTTCAGCTCTGGTGATACAAGTTCCTTTTGGTGCTTGGGCCGAAGTTGAACTCTTACACAGTGACTTTTGTCACCTCGGGAAGTGCCTTTGGCAGTGCTTCTTGGTGGCTAAGTCTGGAGCTTCTAGCAAACAAGCATTCTTGATTAATCCGCATTTTCCCTTTCTTACCAAGTATCTCAGAAAAAACTCCAGATAAATAATGAAGGAGGAACAGGAGTTGCATTGGTTTTATTTTGGAGTTATCTAAGTGATGGCTAAAATGCGTAATGGCGCTGTTACCAGGTAAAATGGTAAGGTCTTTCTGTACTTCTTCAGCGTTTCATTGCATCTGAATGCATGATCCTCAATTCTCTGATCACAGGGCAACAAAAGCTCAGGAGTAGCAATAGGTTTCGCTACAAGTAAAGGCCGCACCTCAGCACTTACAAGATGTGGGCGTGTGTGTATATTTGTGTCTGAGAAGCACTACTGTGGAGTTTAACAGTCTCCGTATTACATCCCCTTCCCTCCAAAATCTGAAGTCTGTATTTAAACAGCCTGCACCAAATTTTCTGGAGTTTAGTTAAATGAGATGCAGTTTTGCTACGCGTGGTTTATTTTGTAATGTATGTTTGCACTTGAATAGGAATGTAAAAATAAGTTGTGCTGTTGCCAGTTTGAGTTTTTCTATTAAATTGGCATGTCTGATTCATATCTTCTGTCTTGTTTTGAATTGGAAACAGATATCCAAAGGAGTAACTGGTAGTTTAAATGCCCTCAGTGACACTGAAGATTTTCTGGGGGTTCCAAAATGATGCTTCCAGGCAGAGGTTATTGTCTGAAGACAGCTATGGTAGTTTTGATGCCCCTTTTTTTTTTTTTTTCTTTTTTTTTTTTTCCCCCCCTCCTGAATCATAGAATCGTAGAATGGCCTGGGTTGAACTGGGTTGAAAAGGACCACAATGCTCATCTAGTTTCAATCCCCCTGCTATGTGCAGGGTACCAACCACCAGACCAGGCTGCCAGAGCCACATCCAGCCTGGCCTTGAATGCCTCCAGGCATGGGGCATCCACGATCTCTCTGAATCTAGGGTAGGAATGGATTGCTGTGGCCCAGATGCGCTCTCCTGGTGCAGTTGTAATCTGAGCCTGTATCCAGGCTGCATGAGCCATAACTCCCAGCAAAACAAGGAATCTGAGTTTGTCATATTAAAGAAAAAAACAAATTTAAATAAACTTCCTATCCTTTCCAAGTTTTGATGGTAGCTTTTAAAAAGTGCTTCATAGTATTAGAAAGAAAATGCGTTTCACTAGAAGGAGAGCCCAAACGGAATAGGCAAGTGTAATAGGAGAGAAATAGGAAAGAATATGACCATCCTAGGATCACTGCTCTGGATAAATAGGACAAGTGGAAATACATGGGAATAGATTGGTTTTGTGAGTATCCTTGCAGATTTCAAAGTATGCATTCCAGACATTAATATCCCTCTGTTACTGTTTCTGCACTGAAATTACTGTTGTAGTGGTACTGGCCCAGAGAGGCTGTCTCTGGGATTTGCTAGTTCTCTTCTGTCTTAGTTATAGCTTGGATAATCCTGATTATTTGATGTTTTGCTTTCTCTTATTTGATGTCTGGAAGTACCTGCTCTGTTCGCAAGGAATGACTGATCTGCTGTCTTGGCTGCCAGAAGATTCCGTTTTCAATCTTTTAGAAGCTTAAATACTTGATAGATGTGGCCTGATGTTCTGCAAGAGAGTTTTTACTGAAGTACAGTCTGTTTTGTTTTGAAGCCCGTCATGTTAAACATTGCTAGCACTAGTCATCTTCCTTGTCTTCAGCAAAGGGAACAAACAGAGTGAGTCTTGCTGATGTATGTACTGTGTGTACTATTTCTGAGCAAATACTGGAGAGATTTGTACGAAATGTGGAAGCTGTTTGGAAGTAGAGCTGTAGTCTACACTACGGGGATATATGGTATCTTAAGAAGTGAAATATGCTGAGCTCTGAGTCGCTTTGTGATCTTGTTGCTCAGTGGGTGTTCTGTTGGCTTGAAACAGACAGGTGGTGGCTTGCTGTTACATTTGTGGCTTCATGCTGGGTGTGCAGAATGATTAATGAAGAAGTGGTGGTAGGTTCTTGTGTGGGATCCTGTGCTTCTCTGCCTGCTTGGTGACTGCAGGCACCTTACTTCATTCTGCCTTGGTTTCTCAGTGTATGAGAAGGAGGTTATGATAATGATCTCTGCTGCAAAGGGTTTTAAAATCCTATGATAGAAAGCGTTGTGTAAGTGCTAAGTACTGTTACCGTGTGCTTCTAGGAATCCCACAGTATTCCCTGCTCCAAGTGAGATGTGTTCAGAATTTACAGCTGGCACTGCAGGCTCTCACCAGAATCCCCTGATCCCTTTCCATGGGGCTGCTCCCCAGTCTGTTGTCACCCACCTTGTACGAGTAGCTGGGGATGTCCCATTCCAGGTGCAGAATTCAGTGCTTTCTCTTGTTAAATTTCATATGGTTTCTGATTGCTCAGCCCTTTAATTTGTCAGGATCTCTCTGCAATGCCTTTCTACCCTTCCTTAAGGGAGTCAACAGCTCCTCTGTTTAATTGTCATCCACAAACTTAGTATACCTTCAAGTCTTGTGTCATAGTCACTGATGACAATAATAAAGAGAATTGGCCCTAAAACTGAGTTCTGCATGACTTCCGACATTTTGGAATTGTCTGTTCCTGTGCTTTTAAGAGGTGATATTAAAGAGATCAGCACTGTTGAACCTCATTGCAGTTCCGTGGGAACCTTGTTAGCTAGTTCTGTGAGCAGCCTGAAGCTGCTCTCCCCATAGCCAGGGTTGAAGTTTTGGTCAGCTCCCTTTGTACCTCTACCAGGAAGCTATCTGTAAAGTGTTTTAGGAGACTCCTGAACCTGTTTTTATAAGCTGTGTGATATTTCCTGTTAATGTCTGTCAAGTTAAACTCGCCCATAAGGACAAGGGTGGCTGATCTGGAGGTATCTGTTAGTTATAGAACAAGTTATTGATGTTGTCATCTTGGCTGGGTGTCCTAAAGCAGACTCCTTCAAGGACATACATTTCATTTGCTTATCTCTTAATCCTTATCCAGGCTCTCAATTGCATCATTTTCAGCTGTGAGCTCAGCCCTTTCCTTAAGTGCCACCCCACCTCTACTGGCTTTCCTGTCTAGCCTAGAGCTGTCCATCATGACATACCAATCACAGAATTCTGCATCCCAGGTTTCACTCTGCCAGTGATGTTATAGCTCTGGGACTGAATCAAGCCTTCTGGAATTATTTGAGTTGGAAGAGACCTTTAAAGATCATTTAGTCCAACTCCCCTGCAGTGAACAGGAACACCTACAGCTAGATCAAGTTACTCAGAGTGCTGTGCAGGCTGACCTTGAACGTCTTCAGGGATGGGACATCCACCACCTGTCTCAGCAACCTGATCCAGTGCCTCACCATCCTTATTGTAAAGCTCCTCTTGCTTCTTCCTCATGCTGCCTGCATTGGTGTACAATCATTCAAAAGTGCTTCATTATACCTAGCATCTTGTGGAGAAGAGTGAAGGATCTCACTAGCTCTTAGTCCCTCAAATTTTGGTGTGCCATTCTGTAGTTTATCACTGTTGAGACTGATTTTTATCCCTTTCCCTCTTCAGTCTTGTTTAAAGCCCTGCAGAAAAATCCTTTTTCTCTTCTAAGAAAGGTGCATCCCATCAGGCATCAAGAAAGCCTGATGTTGTGTTGATAACTCCAAACAAAGCTCAAAATTTGGCCAGTGATGCCAGCCTTCTAGCCATATGTTGATCAGTTGGGGTTGCCTGAGCCTCTCAGTAGTGTTCTCTGCTGCTGGGAGGATAAAGGAGAACATTGCCTGCGTGATGATTCTTCACTGAGATGAAAGCTCATTAATGGGTAATAATCAGAGGTCTGTAGTAGGTTAATGAGTTTTCTAGTAACATCTCTTACCCATGCCCCAGAGAGGCAGAAGGCTTCCCTTTAGGCTCCTTGAGTAAAGATAAAAAATTCAAGAATTTGGTGTGAAGAGCAAAAATGGTGAGGTCAGAAAAAATGCAGTGGTGGCTGGGAGGAGGAGAGGCAGCTGCCTTGCAGATGTGGAGTGGGATCTTCCTGCATCAGGCAATCCCTTGGTTGTCAGTGAACAATTGCATTCATAAATATTGACCAATGTCTCTGTCTTTCCTCTGAGATTTCTGCACTCCATCTCCCGTAATCTCTGCGCTTCTGATGAGTTTCAACGGTTTCTGCAGTAGATATCCCTGATGGTTATTTCACTGTGTGCAGACCATTATTCGCATGGCATAGCTTTAGGTGCATTATTTTCAGCCACTTTGGCTAACAAACTAATTAAGATTCTCCCCCCCCTCCCCTCCAGCCACTCTTTATCCTTCGTTGTGGAATTTCAAGGAAACACAGAATACATACAAACTTCTGTTTGCCTCTGAGAAATGCAATTTCACTTTAACTTCCCTATTGTGTTTGTTCCTTTCTCAAACAGCTGCACTGCAGCTATCAACAAAAGAGTTAAGCAGTTTTGCTCACAGAAAACTCATTCTAATTATCCATAATAACTCGAGGGAGATGTTTAAATGTAAAGAAACAGCGTATGTTGTAGCTGTATGTATGTATGTATGTATGTATTTTCGCTGAATGTACTGTATCTGTTTTTCACCAGATATTATCTTAATGTAAAGAAGTGTGTAATTAAAGTCAGGAATAGGAGGGAATTGAAGAGAACAATAAAGATATTCAGCAATTGCATCATATGAAAGGTCATTTTTGTATCCTAGGTGGGAGGAAGTCACAGCAGAGGAAAACTGGGGAAAGAAACTTAAATGAATGTTGTAGGCTCTCAAAAAGCAGGTGTGGTGTGAACATGTGTGTTCCTACTATGAACAGGTATTTCAGTGGACTCACAGGGATGAGTTGACAAATGGTCTGCTGATTCTGATTAGAAGTATGGAAATACAATTCTGATTTAGTAAATGCACTGTGTTTAAAGATGTCAAAATAAGCACTAGACTTGTCCTGTATTTGGTATGTGAATATACATGTACTGGGAAGCATTCTAATGAGATTTTATTCTTTCATGGACTGGCATTTCATTTCCTAGTCTGTGGGTAGAATCTGGGGTCAGTCTAGAACTCATTTGAACAGTAGAAGTGAACTGCACTGCTAAAGGGAAGCTGAGCAGTTGGAAGGCGGAGGGATTTTAGTTAGACTACTGAGTGCTTTTTTTTTTTTTTTTTTTTTT
>NW_024962334.1:20902724-20985224 GCF_019238085.1 Lagopus leucura
TTTTTTTTTTTTTTTTTTTTTTAGATATCTGTTGCTTCAGTAATGGTGTAACAGCGTAAGAAGGAACAGACTCCATCTTCGGGAGCCTTTAGCACTTCTGTGGCAAACCCAGAAAAGAAAAGAGTTCTGTTTCTCCTGTGAAGTGAAAAAGGAGAACTCTTTCTTCCTGTGCTTGTGGCTCAGTTTTCTTTTCTTTTTCTTTAATATTTTCAATACAAAGCCATTTAAGGCCTGTTTTTTTTTTTTTTTTTTTTCTCTCCCAGAAGAGACAAACACAACAAACTCATAATTTATAAACAAGAAAACTGGTAGTTTATTTTTACTGTGTAGTAGTAGAGGACAAAGTAATCAAGTTTCTGCCATGAGACCAAGCTCAGTTAGTCTTGTGCTCAAAATGACCAAAAAACCCAACTCAATAAGTTAAAATAACTCAGAGCTGAAACTCTGAATGTTTTCTACTTATTTTCTTCTTTTGACAAGCTTTGCTTGCAATGTGTCTGCACGGTATATATCATCTAGTTGGTACTTGATTAAGCCTCTGAACATGTTCATTCTAACTAGTCACTATTTTGTGTATGACGGTTTCTTAAAGCTGGCTGGTATTTTTACAGGGCATTCGATACCAGTCCAGATACCTTACTGAAGAGCTGAAGAAGATTTTCACTGAAGACACTGATTCTGAAACTGATGCATTTGAAGGCTTTGCTTCTAGTGGGGAGGATGTGAAGAGGAAAGTAGTTCCAGTAAAGGCAGTATGTATATGTTGATGTTTTTTTCCTTTTTTTCTCTGTGTAAATTTCTATCTTATAGTCAGTGTTAGCGATGCACCGTGATGTTCATTATACAGACTGAAGAATATTGTAATATACGTATTATATTGAAAGAGGGGAAAAAAACCCACCTTCATTGAGTGCAGTATCTCATATTAGAAATGAGAACTCCCCCTCCTTGTATGCTGACTGCTAGGCAGTACTGTTCCTGATAGCCTTGTTTGTAGTATCTGAGCATTAATGTGCAGACTTTGTCTTGGGGGAAGTTGAATGCTGCTAGCTTTGTAAAACCTGTTGATTTGGGTGAATTTTTGTAGCACTTGGAATTTGAAACTGCTGCCTAGAATTAGTGATTAAAAATAACATTTTGTGTCATAGCAGCAAATATAACATGGTTCTTCCTGCCCATAGGCGATGGTGTCAGATTTGAGTGATGAAGAACATGGTAATTTATTGGGTACTGAAGGAGAAGAGGAGGAAGAGGCAAAGAAGAAAGTATCTCCCAAAAGAAGCAGCTTTGGTCTTCGTGTTGCCTTTCAGTTTCCAACCAGGAAGTCTTCTGAGAAAAAAGTGCCTGAACAAGCTTTTCCTAAGCTACCATTAAAGGACAGTAAACCCTCCACTGCTCTTTCAAAAGAAAGAAATTGCAAGCGATGGGACAAACTAGAGGGCTCTGCTTCAGAATCTGAAGAAGACATGAAAGAAACACAAGAAGAAAATTCCAGTGCTCTGCTTAAAAGAGCTATGAATATTAAAGAAAATAAAGCCATGGTAAGACTAAAGGGCACTGTAACAGTACTGTGAACACTGTTACAGGTATCCATGTTACAGGCTTATGTTTGGAACCTGTCAGCAAGACATCGGGTTCCTTCAGGTCATTCTTGCTGTTTATTCAATAGAGTTTCTACTTTCCTGTTGTATCTGTGGGGTCTTCTGTACTCACTGGTTGGAAAGCCTGCCCAAAACTGCTAAGGATTATAACTTTTCAATTATGTGGAATGTGGTGTTTAATTATACTTTACTGCTACTACTGAAAGTGTGTATGTAGATAAGGGAGAAGCAAGACTGATAATTGCCAATTGCTTTTCCCCCTGTCTAAAATTCCACTAGACCTCTTAATTTTCACGGTGGTGTGCAAATCCAGCACTGTAGTGTGTTGATTTTGGGTCTTTTGTGAATCCTCCAGTTTTGCATTGTTCCAGGTTGTGTTGTAGCCTCCAGGCACTCTTTGTACAAATCTTGGGTCTGCTTCCACCCTTCCTTTTAATTCCAATTTTACCACTGTAAACTTGATTAGTTTTGAGGACACTCTTTTTCAGAGCTGTTTTGACAAGATTGAATGTAATGTTAGCTGCCGTATTCCAGTAAGAATTAATGGAAGCTGTGAAGTTGCAAAACTGTGGAATTTTTTTTCACTCGTACATGAATGAGCCCCTTTTTTGAGCCCCACTTTATTTAAGTGCCTATTGAAATGTTTCATGTGCTGAAATTTAATACGTTCAAGTATTTCTCAGAGTGCATGCAAAGACTGGATGATGCGTGTCAAAAATATGCAAGTTTGTAGTGACTTTTCAATATGATATTACTATTTCTTTCAGCTTGCCCAGTTACTAGCAGAACTGAATTCCACACCTGACCTATTCCCAGTGCAGACACCTGCCTCAACTCCTTCGGTAAGACTCTGTGCACTGGCTAGAGCTGATGGATATTTATGCTAGACTTTTGATTAATATGCTTCTTGATAAAACACTTTCACCAACTTCTGTTTGGGTTTTCCTTTGTTCTGGTTACTTTGTTTTGGATTTGCTCTTGGTATTGTTCAAATACTGAAGCTTTTGTGAGGAAATGGTGTTTTAGAAGATAATTGTATGAAGAACTACGGAGACCAGGATTAGATGCTACTTAATAATTTTTGTCACGGAAATTCTTTTGAGATACTAGACAGATACCTGCATTTGTGCAAATTAGGAAAATTGCTTTCCTTTGTGTTTAGATCCTTTACATTCCCCAGCTAGTTTTTCTTTTTACTTTTCTCTTAAAATCCACACTTCCCAATGCTGATAAAATTCAACCAGTTCAACATGAAACTAGGGTAGTGATACTGTAGTTTTTCTTAGCCAGAAGTAGATTACTGTCTGTAATGTTTTTTCACATTACAAACTGAAGAGATGTAAAGTAAAATTGAAGAGCCATGTCTTCAGAAAACCAGCATGTAAATGCTGCTGTGTGACAGTGGTAATGTGAATCAGAATTACGAGGTCTGTGCAAATCTTGAATTTAGCTGTGGCTAAATGTGTGTCTGTGTATTCAAGGAATGGTTATATTTCTATAGCATGTTACTTTCATTTATTGTCCTTATTTGAGGTGTCGAAAAGGCATCAGGAATGTTCTAGTTTCCTTTCTGCTTGTTTTTTGACTTCCAACCTCTCTTCTTGTAAAGTGTCGTTCACTTCTTGCTAAGGAAATATGATGGCAAGCAGATATAACTTCTTTCATCTGTTCAAGCTGCCAGATGTAGTAGAGTGACACTTTTATGGATAATTTTACGGTAGGTGGCCCATGCAGGACCCATTGCATGAATTCAGTTATTCCATAATTATTAAGTCTGATAATATCAAGAGATTGTTGCCATTCATTGGAATGTAGAAGAGGAGATTTATTCATGCTGTTTCCGTGACCCTTTAAGATGAAAAACGTGGAAGAAAGCCTGGACTTTGGTTTATTCATTAAAGGTTTGTTCGTATTGAGAGAGCTTCCGAACCTTCAGCTGCTGAAGAGCAGTGAGAACTAGCTTTAAGCTTAATATGCTATCCATAGAGTTGTGGTACAGTTCTGTGATGTTAATTGAAATATAATCTGACTGTGAAAACTGGTCTTTTAAAAGGAGCAAAAAGGTATAGCATGTAGGGAAAATTTTCTATCTGCTAGAAATTGTCGGCTTAACCGACATAATAAATGTGGCTTAACAGATAAGGAGTGGAAGAAGAATGAATTCATAAAAGCGCTAGTGCAGCAGACTTTGAAATCTTTCTGGTGTTTAACACTACAAATGAAACTGAAAAATAGTAGAAATTACAATCACTAGATTTTTTTTTTCCTGATTCTAGAAACAGAAGAAAATACCAAGGAGGACGTTTTCTGAAGGCCAGATAACACGTCGCATGAACCCAACCAGAAATGCTCGTCCACCTGAGAAATTTGCCTTGGAAAAATTTACCATGTCGGCTGTCAGATTTGCAGAACACTTGCAAAGCTATAAGCAAGAAAACCTCTTGAAGAGGAGCCTGAGCGTGGTATTTGCTAGACTTTGATATTTTCCGTAGAGAGGAACATTCATATAGATTGTTGGCCAGTGCTTAGGGTAGACATCACTTCCTGGAGGAAGTTAACGAGAACCTTTGGTTTGTTATTAGCAATAGAAATTGTCTTCAGGCATTCCTGCCTCAACTTTCATCCATTTTCTGGCTCTAGTTGTGACTTATCTTGTCCACGCATAACAAGACAGTTTACTTAGGTTCTAGTGTTTGTTTTTGTTGTCTGAAAGTTGTTAGAACTCAAATGTATAAGGCATTTGAGTGGCAAGACAGTGGAGTGGTAAGGCAAATCTTCTGAATCTTCAGACTCAGGAAAAAATAGCAAGAGCTCCTCTCTGGAAATACCAGAAGGAGGTTAGGAATTGCATAATTAAACTGAGAGTGAAGGGAATCTGCACTAACAAACCATCTGCATTTGTCTTGGCTTTATTTACCACATAGTCTTTATGAAAAAGACTTACTTTGTATCTCTATATACTGGGGACTGGATTCCCAGTTCCCAGAGCACTGTCCATAGATGAACAATTATAGCAGGAACTTGGCCACTAAAAAACATGGAATAAAAATTGCTCTGTTCTGGAAAAAGCAGATCTGACTTAGGATGAAAGACAAAGATGGGGTAGGGGGGGGAGGCTCAGGATTAGGTGAGACACATACATGATTGAAATCTCCTGATGGGTATAATGATGATCCATGATTCAGGATTATAGAGAATCTATGAAAGACCAAAAGAGCATTTAGTGAGTAGAGGACTCTTTTCCACATAACTAGCAAGATAACAATGAAAGGCTGGACTAAACTAAAACTTAAGTAAAGATTTTTAGTGGAATATTAGATTGTCTGTGGTGAAAGCAATATGAGAACATGCTAGGAAACCAAATGAACAAAGCTTGGGGAAGGCAAGTGGCTATAATTTAATTTTGTGAGGAAAGTAGTATGAAATTAGTAGAGGTGTGCAGGGAATGCAAAGAAAAGCAGCAGAAAAATGGGCTTTGTGGAAGCAGAAGTAACAAGTAGATAACCATAAGAAGGGATAACTAAACAGACTAAATAATAAGTGGAGTAGAGAAGTGACTGGGGAGTAGGGGAGAGAAAACAGGCCAGTGGGTTTGGATAGTTGCTCAAATCTACTCCCAGTTCTTTCAATGATCCATGAGCCTGTAGACTATACCCACTAAGTTACATGTGCATTATAAATGACATAATTTGTCATCACGTGTGGTGACAGTCTTCATGCCACCAGACAAAAGGTGTTGAGATTAGTTTGTTTAACAGGGGAATTGTGGCGTGCGCAAAAGGAGGAGATCATCAAAGTATTCATCGTACCGTCCAGTGGAGGATATTACTGAGGATGACTTGGACAACATTGCAATCACTGTTAAAGACAAAATCTATGACAAAGTTCTAGTAAGTGGCTAATATTTTCTGTACGGTGTCCATTAACGGTGTTCTAACAGCATATCTGATGCTTGCTGAAAGGTGCTTTTCTGAAGTTCTGGAGAGCGTAACTCTTGCTACTGTATTCCACAAGCACGACCTGAAAGTGTTGACAGTCTTCTGTGGACTTGCTCACGCTGATTAATACTGTCCCAACAAATTTTTGCCTCTGCAAATAAATGCTTCCTTGCCATAGAATGAAACGGAAGTTGTTACAGCTATGGCTTTTCAGTGATAAGAGTTGAAAACCTATTATCTTTCATTCTTATTTAATTGTTGCTGTTGTGGTTGTACAGCTAAATGCCATTGATCCTTGCTGTCCTTTATACCTTCAAGAAACTACATTTCTGTAAGGGTTGGCTAGTTTCCAGCTAGGTTGCTGGAACCCTTCCTTTCCTTTATCTGATTTAGCTATTATTAATAGTCATCAAAAGCTGGCAGATCATCTTACTGTGTGTTTTACTCTTCGCTGCTGTATTAGCAGAGATAGTCATTTTCTAAGTATGCAATAACCATAAATAAGCTCACTGCCAAATTGGGGTGGGGAATAAGAATTGTAGCATGAGCTGCATGGAGTCTGAGACTCTAAAGCTAAGGACAGGCACTGTTTCTGTAAAATCTCCAGCATCTGAGATACCATGTAATTTATAATAATGACAAAACTTATAGTTCTTACTAAGATGTTCATTGCTGAATTCTAGTTTGGTTTGAAGTCTGTGCTTTTCTATCAGCGGATGTATTAGGATTGTTAACGAATTAAGCATTTAAGGTGCCTTTCACACATGCTTATTTTTCCTCCTTCTCAACTTTTTTAGGGCAGTACTTGCCACCAGTGTCGACAAAAGACAATTGATACAAAGACCATCTGTCGCAACAAGGGCTGTGGAGGTGTAAGGGGGCAATTTTGTGGACCGTGTCTTCGAAACAGATATGGGGAAGATGTGAAATCAGCACTGCTTGATCCAGTAAGTATTGTTTCAGGTTTGGGAACAAAGTATAAGTAATATGATTTAGTATTAAGCTGTGCTGAATGTATGCTTGTAGTAATGTTGTGGTTTAAAGCCTTTTACTCTAAGGTCTGCAGTACCATTGGGACTGATGCTGATTTTTGTTGGAGTGCAAGGGGGAAGTACTGGACCTATGTTACAGCTTATCTGTCCTAGTGCTTCCAAGCTCCAGTTGCTTACCAGACAGCAGAGAGAGAAAGCATGAGAATTTTTGAGAAAAGAAATCTGTCCCCTTATGGAAAAAGATCAAAAAGTGCTTTCTTTTTATGCTCTCAGTAATGTCACCTGCAAAGCAAGCAGGTTCTAGATGATAAAAATTTAAGTGTGACAAAAAAGGAAGAGGGTACCTAAATGTCTTAGAGTTGTTTTTTTTGACTCCCCTGATATGCTGAGCAAGGAGTATGCATATACAACAGCCAGAAAATGGGACTCATGGGCACATAAAGGTATCTGGCAGAATCAATCTTTTTGTACTTAGCTTAACTTCTGAAAAGGAGCTCTGCAGAGAAGGACCTAGGTGTCC
Source organism: Lagopus leucura (assembly GCF_019238085.1). Classification (NCBI taxonomy): domain Eukaryota; kingdom Metazoa; phylum Chordata; class Aves; order Galliformes; family Phasianidae; genus Lagopus; species Lagopus leucura. Next base: position 20,909,776 of record NW_024962334.1, read on the forward strand.
TGGTGGGCAACAGGTTGTCCACAAGCCAGCCGTGTGCGTTTGTGGCCAAGAAGGCCAATGGTACCCTGCAGTGCATTAAGAAGTGGTGATCCTTCTTTTCTGCTCTTTGTGAGGCCACATATGGAGTAGCGTGTCCAGTTCTTAGCTCCTCATTTCAAGAAAAGCAGGAGAGTTCTAGAGAGAGTCCAGTGTAGTGCCATTAAGATGATTAAGAGCCTAGAGTATCTCTCTTATGAAGAAAGACTTAAGAGACCTAGGACTCTACAGCCTGGAGAAGACTGAGAAGGGGGTCTTATCAATGCTTATAAATAAAGAGTGGGAGTCAAGTGAATGAGGCCAGGCTCTTTTCAGTGATAACCAGTGACAATGAGAGATAATGAGAACAAACTGGAGCACAGGATGTTCCATATGAACATAAGGAAAAAAAACTTATTTACTTTGAGGATGACAGAGCACTGAACAAGCTTCCCAAGTAGGTTGTAGAGTTTCCTTCTCTGGAGATATTCAACAGCCGCCTGGACACTTTCCTATGTAACATGCTCTAGAAAACCTTTAGCAGGGAGGTTGGACTATGTGATCTCCAGAGGTCTCTTTCAGTGCTAATGATTCTGTGATTCTTGTAGCTGAAGCAGGAAGGCCTCTCCACAAGCTCCCCTTGGTCAAGTGTCCTGTAGGTAGACTGTAGCCAGATGTCCTTTCTTGGTCTGGTCCCTAATTTTAGCCCAAATCTCTCCACGTGATCATCGCTGTTTCTCAGAGGCAGCTCTTCAGAGTCTGTCCACTTCTTAACATAGAGGGCAAGTCCCTCAGCCCTCTTCCAATGTCTATCCCTTCTACAATACATGTAGCTTTCAATCATGGTATTCCAGTTTTGTGATAAATCCCACCATGTTTCCCTGGTAGCAATTAGTTTGTAATTTTATAATTGCACCATGGTTTCCATCTCCTCCTGCTTATTCCCTGTGCTGTGTGCATTGCTGTAGAGGCACTTCAATTGGGCAGTTGGCCATGTTACCTTCTTGGAGGAGCTCTCCCACATTTCTCTGGGGCAAATCTGAGGGGTTTTTTTTGCTGCTGCTTCCTGTAATGACAATGTTTACTGGCTCTTCTCTGCCACTTAAAAGTACATCCTCTTTCCCCATTGAATTTAGCTTAAAGTTCTGCTAATTGGTCCACCCAACTTGCTGCCCCTTCTGGTCCCATCTAACATCGTCATGCCCAGTCTCTCAAAGGTGCATCCAAAGACATCCAAAACCCTGAGAGTGATAGGCAATATTACAGGTGCTTTTTGTCTGTTTTGAATTAATAATGAGTAAGTCATCCAGAGAGCTTGAGCTTGCAGACTAAGACCTATTGAAGCAAACAGAGTAGCATTGATCTTATTTTAATCCTGCAGTATGTGGAAAGTGCAACAAGTTTGGCTGACTTGTTGATTACCCTGAATAACAAGGCAAAAAGGAAGCCATACTCCTGTCTGTTAGAGCAGTGCAGAGGATGGTATAACCCTACCTACAGCTGGCCTTTAATGACACCCCCATTCTTCCTTGCAGGACTGGATCTGTCCTCCTTGTCGCGGTGTGTGTAACTGCAGTTACTGCCGCAAGCGTGATGGTTGCTGTGCCACAGGGATGCTCATCCATTTGGCCAAGTTCTATGGCTATGACAATGTGAAAGAATACCTGGAAAGGTGAGGGTTGTGCCCAGTGGTCCCTTCAGCTCAGGTCTGCAACGCTGCTGCCTAAGCTTGAGTTGAGCGCTTTTAAAATGTCTTCATTATAGATCTAGTGGGCACAAATGTCTCTTCACTTTCGGAATTTGCCATTTCAAAATAGCTTTACAAATCCTTATTACTGTGTGACCTTAAATTTAGTATGAAATTTGGTCTCTGAGACAGCAAGTAACTGCAGTGTATTTCTTTACTTTGGATTCCCAATGGAGACTTCTTAAGCATGGGTAATTTTGCTTTAATAACAACTGTTCAATTTCTGGGCTTTAAACCAAGTTGCAGCTTCTTTTGCTAGTTGGCCTTTTAGAAATGCTGAAGCCCTTCAGTACTTCACTTCTGCCAGGGATAGATCCTTTTTCTTTCAAAAAAAAATCTCTTCAGAATTTTCCTAGGATGAGATCGGCTTTGTTGAAGCAAGACATAGCCCTGCATAAACAACTAATTTGCTTTTCCCTGTTTTGAAATCCGTATGAGCTGCTTCTAGCATTTACAGTTGTTGTTTTGGAAACTATCATCTTCAGAAATTGAAATAATGTGTTCTTGGGGAATCTGAGTTTCCTAAAATGCACTAACACTGTTTTCTTATATCTTCTAGTTTACAAAAACAACTGGTGGAAGGCAATTGAGAGCACTGAACTCAAGCTGTGCCTGCAACTGTTTAATATGTTGACAAGTTTTGACTTCAAAAGTTTATTACTGTGTTTTATATAAGATGGAATTTTAGAGTTTAGTGTATACATTTCAGTGTGTGAAATTTTTTAATTAATGTGGTCTTATGCGGTCTTATCTCTCAGGAAAATGTTTTGGTAGAGAAATCTACATGCACAGACCTACACATTAAGTGGAATGGCACTCTTCAACCTTAGAGTGGTTAATTTCTAACAGGACTAGACAACTACATGATGGAGAACTTTGTTAATTTGAGCAATATTTTTACTTATGCAATTGTGTGAAGTTTCAAAAAGAGTGTTTAACAACTACCTGTAAAGGTTACTCTGTTTACAAACAAAATCCAACAAGTATACAACACCCCAAGAAATGCTTGTGTTTCAATTTGACCATAAAGATCGAATTTTCCAACCTTTGCTTTCTGAACTTGTTCTTCCATCTGAATGCCATTATATTCCAGCCAAAGCTGATATAAACCTGCCAGTGGGAGGATGAAAATTTTATTTTTTTAATCCAAAGTGCAATTAACCACTGAAACATGAAAGTGGAAGTGTTTTGTAAAAATAAAAATAATAATAATAAAAAAAACAAAATAGAGAAAAGAACAAAAAACATCACATCCTAGTAAAGAAAATGAATTGCCTAGTAGCAGTTGTGTGTGAAATACTTGCTGCCTGACCCAGCCACATTATAGATATTGTTACTAGTTAACTGGTTTAAACCAGGGAGTTGAGGATTTTTTTGAAATACAGGTCGTAGTTGGATCTCTTCTCATACACACAACTAAGCTTTCAAACAACTTTAAGCAATGCTTCTGTGTTGTTGTATGATTATGTTCAGATTAATGTAAGATATGTATTTCATTTTATGTAGAGATAATAAAGAATAATCGAGGAGAAGATTTTATGAGTCAAACTGCAGTCAGCCAGTGTGATGTTTCCCATTTACTTTTCCATAATCAATGTAATGAAGGAATTGCAACAGTAATAAATATATGGAAAAACACATGAACACAACACTGAAGGATGAGTAAATAACATATAATACCTTATTCTTATGCTTAGGAATGTTTTTTTGCAAGGCAAATCTGCTGCACATACTATTGAATGGTTACTACTAAACAGCCAAGAGAAAAGCTACGCCTGCCATTTTGTAGTCTTCTGTTTGCTTTTCAGATTAAAAGTCCAGAAGTAAGCTGGCCCTCTGATTTTGGTTTTATGAATTGGATATTCATAAGCATCCTTTGTTTCCCTCTGCTATACTGTAATAACATTTATTTTTTTTGTATATAACAAAAATGACTGGCCTTGTTGGAGTCAGTTCCTCAGCTGTGGACCCCAGCTGGATGTCTCACCTAGCACTGTTTGCTAGGTACTAACTTTAATGCTAGTAATTAGTACTAACTTTGCTAGGTACTAACTGTAATGCTAGGTACTAACATTCTGTAGTGCTAGACCAGAAGTATTGAGCTTTAAACAGCTGCTTATTGTGATCTTCTAACACAAACCTGTGTAGAAATCATTGCTTATAGTGGACTTGAAGAGAGTTTATGTGGGATCTTAAGGAAAGCTTATGTTTGCTAATGCCAACATGAAGAAACTGCAACTCATAAGAACAGGAGGATTAGGAGCATTGCTTTTTGAGTATTTTTAAAATATCCTCTGAAAAATTCAGGTTATCTTTTTAAAAGCAGCAGTCAAACTACATGCTTGTTGTCACTCCAGATCCTCACCTTGGCTTACTTTCTGGAGAAGTAATTCTCTTCCAGATGAGTTGCTGTGATTTGGTTTTATTCCAGTGTAGAGAAGAGTGTGAGTAATTGGTTACGTTTCCCGGAGTGCCTGTTGGAGTCATGCGCCTTCCCTATAATTAGCTGTGACTTAGCTGACAACCTTTTCAGGTTAAAACTAAAATCACCTTTTGACTGTAGGCCTTAATTGTCCTTCCTAAACTAGACACTTCACTGCCATGAAAATGCAGTTCCAAAAGTGCAAGGTACCATGTTTATGTATCTTCTGTAAATTAAGCAAAGGTGAACATGGTTTCCATTCAGGGATATCTTGAGCCATGCTACAACTACTGCACTAATTGACTCCTTGGAGACACAGGTGAAAGCTATACTTACTACACAAATGTGTCACACATGTGGGTGCACTATTATACCTTGTGCTAATTCAGGGATTCTCAAAAATTTCCTTGTTTTTTGTTGTTTCCTCAACAACAAGTACTGCCTTTGGCAAACGAAAGAGAGTTGGTTAGATCATCTTAGCTGAGCGGTAACTTTGTGCCCAGAGAGAAGAAAAAAGGGATGATTTTGCAATTAGCTTTTTCAAAAAAATCCTCAAAACCTAAAACCACATCCAATGTATCAGGTAAGAGCAGCAGTAAATTTGTAGGTGATCAAGTCTTTGGACTAGTTCAGAACTGCTGCTTTTCTACAAGGTCAACCACATTTAGTCTCAGTTTACAATAGTGTAAATGCAAGCAACATAGATGGTGATTAGGACATCAATCTCGTATGAAATGTATAGCCACAACAGATCAATGCCAGCAATCCACTCAAACTTCCTTTGCACCGTTTATAGGACCACAGCACTTGAGTTCAGCTCCTGATGGAACTTACCTACTTAAATAAGGGACCTGCAGTCCCTGTAATAGCTTATTGAGGTCAAACAATTACTTATTTCTTATCTTCCATGAAAAGCCTGCTGATGTAGGCTCCTTTCTTTGGGAAGGCCAGTCTTCTTTGGTCTCTTTGGTACCTTCTACCAAAGTCAAGCCAAAGGCAAGTTGTTCCTGTGTGCCGTGCTGTGCAGAACAGCTTTAAAAATAACAGTCACAGTAGTTCAATATTGGAGCAGTATTTTGATGTCAGAACTCTTAATGTGGTCCTCTCCGGCCTGTTGTTTACAAGCCTAAGACTGACTGACTTTTCTTTAATCAGTTCATTTTTTTTTTCCCTTTGGCCAATAAGGCAAAACAAACAAACAAACAACCCAGCATTGATGCAAGTGCTTAGAAACAAAAAGTTCTGCATGTACAAAGCAAACCAACCTCCAGCTTGCTGTCAAGGGAGCAAGACTGCATTGCTGTCTGCAGACAGTCATACTGCACCTCTCTAGTTGGGTCCCTATGCAAACAAGACAATAAATTAAAATACGTTCTAGCTTTCATATGGTCCTTACATCCTCCCATCTCTTGACAGGAATGTTTGGAGGGTGATGTGCCTGTGGCACAAAGCAAACACTGAGGACCAGCAGCTGCAGTCAGCCCACCAGCCCTCATGCCCCCACCCTCTTCTGTCTCTGTGTATAAGGGGAGATGTTTTGCTGTTTGGCCTGTAACACGCCCAAGACTCTCACTGCCCATCTCTGCAGAATGATGTCAGCCTGGTCACGTTTCAGCTCAGAAAGCAAAGGGTTATCTGAGTGCTACTGAAGGCCATACACAATTTGAGGTGTGCTGTTAGCAGGTTCTCGTGTTCTTCAGAATAAGTTCATATGTGTTGTGAGTAGGGCAAGAGATGAGACACCAATACACTGCTGCCTACTATGTTGCCTACAGTAGCAACAACTACACAGAGAGGCTGCTGGACTTCTACTTTTAGCCTGGTAGCACTGAATTAATAACAAGAAACAAAACAGAATAATAACATTGCATACACACTGAATTAATTAAATAGTACTGTTGGGAAAACTTGTACTCAACCTTTTTAACCTGTGAAATTCAGCACTTACTTAATTCCATAGCTGCTTTGTCTTCTTACTAGTGCACAATCTGGAGGCGAGTTTGAATGAGTCCTACCCTGCTTATAAGAGACAATTATTCTGATACCAGTGAGTTTATATATCTACAGGAAAAGAACTTGAACTACAGGATTTTAAAAATGAGACAACTCTGCTAGGAGGTGACAAAGTCTTGCTTTAGCAAAGTGCTTAGCACATCCACAAAGGCTCACTTCAAAGTAAAACTAACTGGCATTAAGGCAAGTTCTAAACAACAAAATATGTTTAATGGGACCTTCATTCAACCATCTATCCAGCACACAGCTTGGCACAGTGCTGGGCTTTCGGACAGAAGCATTTTATGTCTCTGCTTATGGTACCCAGAGTAATCTAGATTTGGTGGGGGCCAAGAAACCCAGAGCCAGAGCCAGTTCCCCTTCAATCTTCAGTAAAAGATTCAGTTATATTATCAGTAGTGTTACCAGTTTTTTTTAAACATTCTGCACCTGCAAACTTCCAGAAATGTGTCTGGAGTCTATAAAAATGGCACCTGTACATTCCAACACAGTGGAATAGGGTTATCAAACTCTCTAGCACAATTTCTGTTTGCCTGCACTTTCCTGACGTTTCCATTTTCTATAGTATTGATATACCCAGTACAAGACCATAGAATGGCATGGGTTGGAAAGATCATCCAGTTCCAACTCAGTTGCTGTAGGCAAGGTTGCCGCCTACTAGATCAGGCACTAGGTCTGGTTGCCCAGAGCTCTATCCAACTTGGTCTTGAACACCTCTGGGAACAGAGCATACACAACTTTTCTGGGCAGCCTGTTGCAGCACATCACCACTATCTCTGTGAAGAACTTTCCCCTCACAACCAATCTAAAGCTTCCCTCAGCTTAAAACCATTACCCCTTGACCTATCGCTATCTACCCAACTAAAAAGTTGATTCTCCTTTTTATAATCCCCTTTTAAGTACTGGTAGGCTGCAATGAGATTTCCTTACAGACTTCTTCAGACTGAACAAGCCCAGTTCCCTCAGTCTGTCTTCATAGGAGATGTGCTCTAGATCTCTGATGATCATGTGGCCCTCCTCTGGGCCCTATCCAACAGCTCCACATCTTTCCTGTACTGGGGTCCCCGCATCTGGATGCATTACTCCAGATGGGGCCTCACAATGACATAGTAGGGAGGGACAATCACTTCCCTGTCCCTTATGCCTACCTCTCTTCCGATGGAGCCCAGGATACCATGCGGGATCATGTTAAAGGCCCTGCAGAAGTCCGGGTAGAGGACATCAGTCGCCTTCCCTCTGTCCATTGATGCTGTCACTCCATCACAGAAGGCAATCAGATTGATCAGGCACGACCTTGGTAAAGCCATGCTGGCTGTTTCAGATCACTTGCTCATCTGTCGTGCCATAGCATGTCTTCTAAGAGCATCTGCTCCATGATCTTCTCAGGTACAGAGGTGAGGCTTACTGGCCTGCAATTCCCCAGGTCCTCCTTCTTCCCTTTCTTTTAAATGGGAGTGATGTTTCCTTTTTTCCAGTCCCTGGGGACTTTGCCTGACAGCCACAACTTTTCAAATATGATGAGTAGCTGCTCAGCAACCACATCAGCCAGCTCCTTTAGGACCTGGGATGTGTGTCATCTGGTCCCATAGACTTGTATATGTTTAGTCTCAAGGACCTCAGACTTACTCAGGCCTTGCAGCAGAGTTGGGGGAGGTGGAGAAGGGGGGAGAGGGAGGGGAGGGGGCTTTACTGTCCAGGCTCCCACCTAGAGGCCCACAGATGTGAGCTTCAGGGACGCGAGAAATATGAGAATCCTGGCTGCTAGTGAAGACTAAGGCAAAAAACTCATTTAGTACCTCAGCCTAAAACTCTCCACCAAGAAGCCTCCGAAAATTCCAAGACACTTATGCTTGTTCCTCTCCATAGAAATCTTTGGTAAGGGGCAAAAGATGTATGATCTGAAGAGAATCCAGAATATATGATATTTGATCAATTCTTGGCTTGTCAGAAGTAGTGATCCCAATCCATTTTGCATACAAATGTTCATCAGGTAAAGAAATGACCTAAAAGATGATGTCCCTCCCCTTCTTTTCTGCCTGGCTGTTGACACCCAAAAGCTGGACTAGAAAAATATGCAACTCCATTCCTTCTCTCCAAACGCAGGTGTCTTGCATGAAGTTTTGCCCTGATGCTTTGTCCTCCATGAGATAGACTCGGGTGATAACTTTCATAGTAGAAGATGAAGTTATCAACCAGCTCAATACTCAACCAGTTACTGTTAACTGGGCTGTTCTGATAGAACAGGCAGGTCCTCTGCAGGGTCCTGACCTCTGACTGATGATAGAACTGAGTAAAAACTGCAGCAGTCATACTTGTTTTCCAGTCTCCCAGCTCCTGTGCTGTAAGGACTTCGGGATTCACAGAATCAAAGAATCACAGAATCGCAAGGTTGGAAACGACCTGCAAGATCATCTAGTCCAACCACCCTCCCATTCCTATTAGTATCACAAGCACTAAACCATATCGCGTAGCTCCTCATCCAGGCACCTCTTGAACACTGCCAGGGACGGCGACTCCACCACCTCCCTGGGCAGCCATTCCAGTGCCTGACCACGCTCTGAGAGAAAAAGTTTCTCCTCAAGTCCAACCTAAACCTCCTCTGGTACAACTTCTGGCCGTTTCCTCGGGTCCTACTATTTGCCTGGGAGAAGAGGCCAGACCCTTTTACGCCACAGCCTCCCTTCAGGAAGTTGTAAAGTGCATTGAGGTCTCCCCTGAGCCTCCTCTTCTCCAGACTGAACAATCCCAGCTCCCTCAGCCGCTCCTCATAAGGTTTGTGCTCCAGACCCCTCACCAGTTTCGTTGCCCTTCTCTGGACACATTCCAGGGCCTCAGTGTCTTTCTTGTAGTGAGGGACCCAAAACTGAACACAGTACTCGAGGTGCGGCCTCACCAGTGCTGAGTACAGGGGGACGATTACCTCCCTGCTCCTGCTGGCCACACTATTTCTGATGCAGGCCAGGATGCCGTTGGCCCTCTTGGCCACCTGGGCACACTGTCGGCTCATGTTCAGCCGAGCATCAACCAACACCCCCAGGTCCCTTTCCTCTTCACAGTCATCCAACCACTCATCTCCAAGCCTGTAACACTGCATGGGGTTATTGTGGCCAAAGTGCAGGACCCAACACTTGGCCTTGTTAAACCTCATCCCATTCACCTCGGCCCAGCAATCCAGCTTATCTAGATCCCTCTGCAGGGCTTCCCTACCCTCAGGCAGATCGACACCACCTCCCAACTTGGTGTCATCTGCAAACTTACTCAGGGTGCACTCAATCCCTTCATCTAAGTCGTCAATGAAGATATTAAGCAGGATGGGCCCCAGCACCGACCCCTGGGGGACATCACTTGAAACAGGTCTCCAGCTGGACTTCACTCCATTGACCACCACCCGTTGAGCACGGCCCTCCAGCCAGTTCCTTATCCAATGGAGGGTAAAACTGTCCAAGCCACGGGCAGCCAGTTTCTGCAGAAGGATACTGTGAGAGACCATGTCAAAGGCTTTGCTGAAGTCTAGGTAGACTACATCAACTGCCTTTCCCTCATCTACCAGTCTGGTCACCCAGTCATAGAAAGAGATGAGGTTGGTCAAACATGACCTGCCTTTCATGAACCCATTCTGGCTGGGCCTGATCCCGTGGATGTCGCGCACGAGCCGTGTGATCTCTCCCAGGAGGATTTGTTCCATGACCTTCCCTGGCACTGAGGTCAGGCTGACAGGCCCATAGTTTCCCGGATCCTCCTTATGGCCCTTCTTGTAGATGGGAGTCACATCAGCAAGCCTCCAATCCTCTGGAACCTCTCCAGCCAACCAGGAGCGCTGGTAGATAGCTGAGAGCGGCTTAGCAATCACCTCTGCCAACTCCCTCAGCACCCTAGGATGAAGTCCATCCGGTCCCATGGACTTGTGACTGTCCAGATGGAGGAGGAGCTCCCTAATGGCCTCCACCTCAATCTCCGGGGAGACATTCTGCGTATTAGCCCAGATATCCAGATCAGGGCACAAAGTGCCCTGAAGATAACTGGTCTGACTATTAAAGACAGATGTAAAGAAGGCATTGAGGACCTCAGCTTTCTGCTTGTCATCTGTGGTCACATTCCCCGCCGCATCAATTAAAGGATAGAGATTATCCTTGTTTCTTCTCTTGCCATTGATATATTTGTAAAAGGATTTCTTATTCTCCTTTACTGCAGTGGCCAATCTAAGTTCAAGATGGACTTTCGCCTTCTGGACTTCCTCCCTGCATACCTTAGCAACTTCCTTGTAATCTCCCCTAGTAGCCTGTCCCTTCTTCCAGAGGACATAGACTCTCTTTTTCTTCCTGAGTCTTGACAGTAATTCCCGGCTCATCCACACCAGTCTTCTCCCCCTATGGCTCGCCTTACGGTATTCAGGGACAGCCTGTTTTTGTGCCTTTAAGATTTCCACCTTGAGGAGCGTCCAGGACCCCTTTACCCTTAAGGAGTGACTCCCAAGGGACCCGTGCTACAAGCGTCTTGAGCAGGTCAAAGTCTGCCCTCTTGAAGTTCAAGATAGCAGTTTTGGTAGTCACCCTTCTGACATCTCCAAGAATAGAGAACTCTACAATTTCATGGTCGCTCTGCCCTAGACAGTCTCCAATTTTCACATCACCTACCAGTCCTTCTCTGTTAGCAAAGAGCAGGTCGAGCAGGGCATCACCCCTGGTAGGCTCTCATACCAGTTGTGTAAGGAAGCTATCTTCCACACACTCTAGAAACCTCTTGGACTGCTTCCTTTGAGCCATGTTATATTTCCAACATATATCAGGGAAGTTGAAATCCCCCACAAGAACGAGTGCTGGTGATCGCATGACTTTCGCAAGCTGCTCGTAGAATGCTTCGTCCATCTCCTCATCCTGATTCAGTGGTCTATAACAGACCCCAACTACGATGTCTCCCCTACAGGCCTTCCCCCTGATCCTCACCCATAGACACTCCACTTTATCATTTGCAATCTCAAGCTCTTCAACATCAAAACAGTCTTTAATATAAAGGGCCACACCACCACCCTTCCTTCCTTGTCTGTCCCTTCTGAAGAGCTTATAACCATCGATCTCAACTCTCCAGTCATGGGAGCAGTCTCACCATGTTTCAGAAACAGCAGCTAGATCATAGTTAGCCTGGTGCACAATCGCTTCCAGTTCCTCCTGCTTGTTGCTCATGCTGCGTGCATTAGTATAGATGCACTTGAGCAGAGTCATTTGCCTCACTCCCAGCTCTAAAATCATTCCCCTAGGCTCTTCTTTTGTGAGGCCTGTACTGTCCCCTTCCCCTGTCATAATTAGTTTAAAGCTCTATCAATGAGCCCTGCTAGCTCCTGAGCTAAGATTCGTTGCCCCCTTTGAGATAGGTGGGCTCCATGGTTGGACAGCAAGCCAGGGGCCGAGTAAACTACCCCATGGTTGAAGAACCCAAAGTTTCTGGCTCAGCACCAGCCTCTGAGCCAGTTATTCATTGCTTGCACCTTCCGTGCAAGATCTGAGTCCCACACTGCCCCTGATAGCACAGAACAAAAGACTACTTGTACTCCTGCACCTTGAACTAAGTGCCCTAAACCCTTGAAATCCCTTTTCATTGCCCGTAGGCTTGTCTGAGCAATTTCTTCACTGCCCACCTGAACTATGAGCAACGGAAAGTAATCAGTGGGCCTCACCAGCTTTGGTATTTTCCTGCTTATGTCCCTGACCTGGGCCCCAGGAAGGCAGCACACTTCTCAGCAGCTCGGGTCTGGTCTGCATATGGGGCCCTCCGTTCCTCTGAGAAGGGAGTCATCCACCACGACCACCCTTCTTTCTTTCCTGAGAGAGGCAGTCTGGAGGCATGGGGGTGGCTGCCTTGCCTTAGACTCCCTCCTTGCCTTAGGCTCCCTCCTCGGCAGATCCTCCATCACCTCATTGCTCACCTCACCTTCCATTTCCAGCATGTGAAATCTGTTGCTAAGGGGGATCTGGGGAAGCGGGATAGGCAGGCGGGGGGGGTTCCCATGACGTCGAGTAGGGACCCTTGTCCAACCCTCCTCATCAGTCAGGTCTGTCCTACTCTGATGGGGCTGGGGATCCACCACTTTGTCTCCCTGGCACCTTTTCCTCTGACATGCCAGCCAGTCACCTCACCAGTCTATCTCCCGCTCACATTCCCTGATGGTCCTAAGTTTCTGTACCTCTTCCTTGAGCTCAATCACCAGCTGGAGTATCTCATCCACTTGCTCACACCTCACGCAGGTGTAATCCCTGCCGTCTTCCCCAGGTAGCAGCAGGCTCAAGCAGTCCCTGCAGCCGGAGACTTGAACAGCCACATTTCTGAGCAGCCCCTCCGTCTGGGTTGCCACAGTCTTCTTGGAATAAACTCGTTGCTTGGTGGAAACCATGTTAGCCTCCCTGTCCTCAATAGGCTGAAACAATGGTTCACACCTGCTCTGCTGTGTGGGTGGAAGATATCTTCTGCCCTCCCTGATGCTACTTAAGGATTATTAGAGGGTGTGAACTGCTTATCAGCATTCAGATTCAGAGCCTCTCTGAACTCAACGCAGACCTGTCTGGGATTTAGGCTAGACTTGCAAGTTATTGCTGCTGTGAACTATTTCTGACTGTAAGTGGTGCTTTTCACAGAAGCCATTTTTTGCTAATGCAGGGTCCTATCCACAATATCACAATAAAATTTAAAGGCTTTTGGCATTTAGAACAGTCGACAACAAGCTACTGCTCAAAATAATACCAAGAAACACTTATTTCTGAAGTAATCTTGGTTCTGCAACCAGCCATTTATCTACACTGAAGCCAGCACAACTAACCTCATCCACAATAAGCTGTGCCTTAAGACGCCACTTCGAAGCAATGCCTGGGTGTTGAAAAGAGCCTTATTATTCACCTTGAGTGAAAGATCAATGCCATCAGGCTGCGGCACTTACTGCTCTGTGCTGGCACTCCTGGAGCCTCGCGTGCAGCCAGAACTGCAGCCCACTGAGCTCTGTGCAAGGACCCACCACCATTGTGTCCCTGTGTTGTACCCCAGATGAGGGACAGCAAAGCTGACTTGTGCTGCCTAATTCTAACACACCTTGCAAAAGGTATTACGGCTAAAGCAATTCAGCAGCAACATAGGTGAGTAAAAGACAAGGCAATCTCCCCAGCAAATGCAGAATGGAGATTCATGCACATCTGTCCTGTTTGCATTCATTTGACCATCAGCCAGTGCATACAAGTTTCTGTTTTCACCAGTGCTGTAACATTTTCCAATTACAGCAGAGAGCTTGGAAAGATATAATCTCGTTCTCTGAAACAGCAGCAGATCCCTGCTTGGGGTTGGGTCTCTAAACTTTCCAAAGGCCATACAAATAGCAGTGATTCTCCTCAGGTTTCACCACCTATACTTATTTTACAATTATTCGAATGAAAGTTCAGGCTTGTGAAGGTTAATGGACTGCCTAAACGGGAAGCAGTCATTCTTTACTCACCCAGGGGCTGGATGCAGAGCAGGGACAGGCAGAAGCAGCTTCCCCGTGTGCCCCCGTGACCTCCGCTGTCATTTGGAGAAATCATCCTGGCGGAGGTCACAAGTACAGTAGTGTTTAGCCTCCTCATCTCCATGGCAACTTCCTCTTGGGCCTCTTCTTCAGAACAGTTCCTTCCAATTGCGTTAGTCTGCGTGTGGCTCTTTGACATATGAAAACCCACTTGCTAGGGACAGGGAGATGTGAGCAAACTGATATTGGCCAGAACCTTATGGCAGAGTTAAGGGTGAAAAGTGCACTTTCCCTAAGCTAGCCAGGCTCAGCAAATGACCTGTTCCAACACAACTTGCTATTTTTTTTTCTCTTCCAAAAAAGCTTTTTACCTTTGGACAAAGAAAAATAACAAGTCTGGAAAGGGCACTAGAAAAAGCTCTCGGGTGATTTCCACAAATGGTATGCAGTAAATGCTCTGAAGTGGCTAGCTCAGCAGCAGAGGGGTATCAGCTAGGGTTGTTCTTATCTGTATATTCATCCATATTCATCCACATTTTATACAGATCTATGTGGATGTTCATATATGAAAACAGATTAAAGTATTTCCCATGCAAGAGTAGCATTTTCTCCTTGTACACTTAGAAGTTCTGCCCTTTGTTTCTGAACAGAAGCAGCTTTGGCAGTTTTGCACCTTAGGCTCTTAGCTGTTCTACATGCCATCCGGGACCAAAACTCAAAGGCAAAGTTCAGATCATGTAGTATACATCAGCTGGTGGCAATTTGACAAAGCTGGAGCTGCAGAAACAGATGTGTGAGAGAGCTGTGAAGAACGATGCGCACTCTAATAAGCTGTTCTCCCTGTTTTGGGAACATGAAAATGAAAGGAAACATGTAATGTTTTCATGCTATTATCTATCCAGAGAAAATGACATTTAAGCAATTAGATAGAAGTCTCGAGGGTTGTGCCACTCTGGACTGCTGTATCAGGGGAATCTATCAATTAAAGTGCAGCTTAATAAAAAGCATATCTTTCTTTCTGCCCAGGCATTTCTAAATAGTAACCTCTTAAAACAAAATAATTAAAATAGGAAAATTGAGACCTAAATACACTGAACCAGAAAGTGACTAGGCTGGCTATATAAAGCAGTGTTACAAAACACAGAATCCAAGTTGCCAAGTAAGTGCTTGCAAAAGTATTTAAAGAAGCAGTGTGCCAAGTCACAAACCTTTGCAGACAAAATCTTCTGGTGATGAATCATTGTGCTCATTTCAAGTCAGGTAATTTATTCCACAACAGACAGTCAAATTTCTGGTATGACGGGACCATAAATACGAGAAAGCTTGTGGACTTCCCCAGAAGGCTCCAGTCCTGAAAAATGAATTTACCTCGAGTTTAACGAACTATGTATATACATTCAAGAGGTTTAGGTATGAAAGTTATTAACACAGACAAGGTGATGAATTCTGGCAAATGTATGAAGCAGAGCCTGCAGTCCCAGGCTTCAGTGGTGTGGACACCAAAGAGACAACCCAAATCCTCCTGTAGAATCTACCCAAGATCATTAGGTGAAACAACATCAGTTTTCAAAAGAATAAAATCAAAGCTGCTCATAATAAATACTGTTATGAGAAACAAACAAACAAAAAAATCCAGTATTTCCTTCCACAAAGCTTCATAGTTAAGTATTCTCACTGCTGGTTTTTTTGTTGTTTCGGACATAACTGCACTGAAGTACAGATTTCCTGGCTTTCTTGCTATTATTATTATTTTTTTCAATCCAGCAAGAGGTACCTATAAATACTTGAGTAATAATATCAAGTTTATGACTATAACTGTCTGACGGTGTAAAGCAGTCTCATCTGAGCCTAACGTCATATTTTCTAACTTATCCCTCCTAAAAATCTTTAAGGAGAAAAGTACATTTTCAAAACACTGCATGGTATAAGAGAAAATAACTCATTAGCAAGTGAATGTATTTTCCCATGCAGATCTTTAAAAACATAATCCTCACAAGTGACAGGAAGGTAACCTACTGTGCCTTTCTTAGAGGAGAAATAAAAAAAACTTGTATCTGATTGCAGCCTTTTATATTGCCTCACTAGGAAACACCAAGTAACTGAAATTCTACTTCATTTGAATTTGGGATTTATTCAAAAAATTCAGTAAAAATTGAATTAATATTAATCCCATTGCTACCACATCACATAAGCATTATGTTTATTGTAGAACTCCAGCCATAATGTTGCTGTTACGCTTTGTGATTAGCAGCAGTAACACATTTTATTCAAGGAACTACTGTCTTTCTGCTTCATTTGGCTTCACAGAGTTTGAAGCTTCTTTTTGCTACCCTTTGGTTTGCAAAATATGCCAGTTTATGATGAAGCCTTTCCAAACAGGAACCCTTACGCCCTTGGAGGCAGTATTTGCCTCCCAACAGTTCAAGTAAAAACTTAATTATAGGCTTTAAATATTACATGATATGACAGAACAGAACACGTAAAATAGCTGCTGCTATTCCAGTATGCTTGCTGCAACTTTATTTCAATTGGAATATGTGAGACTCGAATCCATCTTTCTTTTAAATTGAGTGGAAGAGAATGGAGGGGGAAAAAAAGGAAG
The DNA here is from genome assembly GCF_019238085.1 of Lagopus leucura. Classification (NCBI taxonomy): domain Eukaryota; kingdom Metazoa; phylum Chordata; class Aves; order Galliformes; family Phasianidae; genus Lagopus; species Lagopus leucura. Next base: position 20,926,055 of record NW_024962334.1, read on the forward strand.
AAAGGTAGAAAAAAAGGCCACCAGGACATAATGAGCAATGTCACACACTGGTGATGAGAAGCCTAAGCCTTGTGAAAAATACCAATCACTTTGGCTAAAAATGGGACTTCTTTGCTGTCAGAATAAGCTTGCGCCTCTTGGTCAGCAATAGAAACACACCTAATGCTTTTTACATTTAAAATATATTTCTCTAAAGGAATGGTTGCTTCCCTTTGTATTTTGGAAAAGTGTGTCAGTATTCTAACTCTGTAAGGCTCATTCAGACATGTACCTTTACAAACGATTACATGGGAATAATCAAAGCTCATAAGAGGGACATTTTCACTGCTGCAAGAAAAGTGAGGGCTTTGTTTTAGAAATTATTTGGGCTGTCAGGTTTGCATAACTGCTGTTGTAATTATGAAAAATTGGTCTGTTTCTATTCAGAAAGGCCTAAACCATTGCTCACTGGATGAATACAGAGAGTAGAACTCACATCCCCCTCAACACCAAACAGCTCCATGTATGTGCGTACATGGACAATGCAGTGGAGGGAGAAAGTGGGACACTGAGGTGAGGACACTTCACCTTAGCTGCCAGCATTGAGTGTGGCAGAATTCATCTTTCCAGTGGGAAAAAGTATTAAGTCCAATTGAGATGCAAGAATGTTAAGTATTAATTCACAGCACAAACTAATGCCAATGATGACAGGAGATGGGAAACTCTGCAGTAGCTGATGGGCTAGCTAATGCTTTCTAGTCTATTATTCCTGGTTGTAAAGTGATGGTAGGTACTGCAATAATAGTGGGATGGCACAATCCGAGGCTGCAGCACATGAGAACAAACCCTGTACAGCAGCTGTGGATGCAGAAACAAAAAAGAAGAAAATGTGCTTACCTTTGTAAGGTCTCAGGTAGACAGGGACCTCCAGCAAGATACCCTTGCCTCCACTGCCAACCCTTAAATGAGGTCTGGGAAGGGATGGATCCTGGCTCCAGCCCTTCCGGTCACTGAGAAGCATTGCTTGCACATGAGCTCCTCTGGGTTTTGGCCCTGCCTTCCCACCAGGTGCTCAATCACTGGTTCAAGCTGTGACTCAGCATTTCTGCTACTCTGCTCAATCCCTACTTCTATGAAACAAGTTTGTTCCCGAAGGGTACCAAACTGGGAGTTATATCAATATATATGTATTCACACACATATGCACATGTGCATTTGCATATGAAGTTGCATTTCGGAAAGTCTTTCACTCTTCTCTCTACAGTATCTATGTTAAAAAAATGCTGATAAAGCCACAGTGTAATGAATCACTAACCTCTACAATGAAAAGGGCCAGTAAGCATTATTACCAAAGGGAGAGCTGAAATAATTCTTGCTCTTACAGACCTTTCTAGTCCTTCCTGCCATCAGAATCCTCCTTCTCTTTAATTAGCAGAATTAATTACCAAGCTTATGAAGTATGGTTTAAAAAGAACTAAGCTTAAAGAGCAGTAAGATTAATAGCAAAGAGAACTGAAAGTTCGAATCAGCTGGTTTTAAAGACTTGTTTTCTAAATGAGAAACATTATTAAATCATCACCACAAAATTAAACAATAATTTCAAAGTGACACCAAGTACTACAGAAAGGAAAACCAGTTTCATGTCCTATTAGCCAAAATAGGTCAGTAGGGGAAAAATTAAAAAGGAAAATTAATTTCTAAGAGTAAATGCAAGTTAGGAGATACAGAGGAAAGCATATCACCAAGGGGTAATACTTTTTTTTTTTTTTTTTTTTCTTTAAAGCTATAAATATCTCTTATATTTCATTACATTCTGACCACAGGAGGACCTGTTCTGTGCTAACCACATTATTCAGCAGCAAATAATTATTGCAATTATTTAGACACTGCATTTACAGAACTTACATAAATGACCTCAACTGAGTATTTAAACTATACAAGTGTAAAATATGCTGTAGCTCAGAAATAAAATCACTCATTTACCCTTAACTTCAACTCAAGGGGAACATTACTGAGAAAGTCACAACAAGGTGGCATCCTTAATACATAATAATGACACATGCAGGAAATGCACCATTATTTATACATGTGACGCGCTGTAAATTGCTTCCATCATCAGAACTAATTGTAGTGATTATTAATGCAGTGTTATGAACTGTCAGAATTGCTCTATGTAATTACATTTGTGCAAATGCTTCATTACCTGCCTAATGAATTTGGCATATATGCACATGTAAACCACTGTTTTTGTTAACATAATGAAGGGCATTTTTTTCCCCATTAGCTACTGATGTGGAACTGGTTTGACCTAGATTATAAAGTTCAGGCACCCACCACTAGGAAAAAAAAAAAAGGAAGAAGCTTTGATCTGGTTTATTTTCATTCTCAGCAACAGAACCTCATAATGCCAGATATTTAAATAACTGCTTCAGAGAAAAACTATATCCCCATTATTCAGTATGAACAACTGACTGAGACAAACTAACCTTGGCGTGTGTTTAACTGACCACTGTGTCTGACCTCTCTATGATTGGCTAAATAGTTACAGAGGACTCTGATGCAAACAGTGAGATCTCTAGAATTGAATGGGCATATCTATGTTTGCGGCCCGGAAGGCTAGAAGATTCATGAGTGTGAAAATAACAAAAAGAGAAAAGGATGCTCTTCAACTCCGGTTCTTTGTCACACAGTTCAAGGGTATCCTGCCAAAGGAAAAAAAGGAATACATTTATTAACTTAACAGCCAGGAGTGTTATTGATAGCTGTGCCTGCCACAGCTGCTGAAAGGGAACACACACTGGCCTGAGGTTTGGAGGAGAGAGAAACAAAGATGAGCAACTACGACACAGTGTTTGGGGCAGTACTTCCCAGAAGCAAAGTTGTTGATGGTTACCTTTTTATTTACAACCATCCCTTAGGAATTACATCTTTGAACAACTGAAACTAATAAATATAGAGAATTTAAGTAGAAATCTGTCAATAAAAACCACTATCGTTTCTTTGCATGAGCCACCCACAGGCTTCATTCCAGGTAGAAAATATGCAAGTTTGACATTTTATGAAAAACATATTGTTCCTTCAGATTTTACACCATTTCTGAAAAAGTCATGTTTGAAAGTGAAATTTAATCAAATTTTGTTTTTTTTTGTTTTTTTTTAGTAGTGGCAAAAACTGAGCAAAATTCTGTGAAGATTTCTAGCTGGTCTTAAAACTACTGAGATATTTTGGCATTTCCCCATAAATCTTGCAGAAATTAATTCTTGACTCCTTGACAGTTCTCTGTGTTCTACCTTTTAATTTTAAAAGAAACAGACATAACAAATCCGACTTTTGATACCCATAGAGACGTAGATGTGTGGAAGAAACTTCAGAGGGATAAACTCTTGGCTGCCAAAAGTAAACAAGTCATTGTTAACTGAACAACAGGTTGCAAAGTCTGAGCAAAAGTGAAGATTCTGTCTGACAAAAAAAAAACCTGTACTCAAGTCACCATCTTGAGTTTAACCATTAAAAATCCAAGACAAGCTTCTATCCTAAAGAAACAAAACATGAAATTTGAAATTTATTCCACCTAGCTAATGTGTAGTTTCATTTTCTCAGTACTGTTTTTTCCTCCAAAGAATTAAAATACCTTGACAAGAGATGTGTTAAGTATAATGTCTGCATGGGAACTTGCAGTAAGTTTCAAACACCAATGGCTTGAAACAAGGGGGAGGAGGAGAAAGGAGTGAGAGTGATTCCCAAAGTACCAAGCTTAGAAATAAGCTAATTAAAACACACATATGTATTTTTTGAACTGAAAATAGTCTGAAGCGGGACAATAATGCATATGGGTTGCTTTTATTAAACATTTTGTCCAGCATTTTCTTTCAGCTTTCCATTAAAAGCATTGCTATAATAATTTATGTATGTAAAAAAGGAAAAACATCAGTAGATGTGTACAACAGCAGTAGAAGATATCTGTTTAGTCACAGAACTATAGCTATTCTCATACTGCCATAATTGATGCCTTTGTAGCTACAGCAGCTGTGACACAGCTCCTTTAGTGCACAGCTCTGCTTTTTCAGGTACTGGTTGACAGAGCTTCTTTTAGAAGAAACTCTCACCCTGCTTGCATCCAGGCTCTGCCTTCATGTATCCTATGTACACATAAAGACATGCTAATAGTATTAGTGAATCTCCAGGGTTGGAAGGATGGACGAGAATAATGGGGTTCAACATCTGGCTCCACACATGACCACCCAAAATTCAACCTGTATTTCTCATTACGTTGTCCAAATGCTTCTTGAGCTCTGACAGGCTTGGTTCCATGACAACTGTCCTGAGAAGCCCAAATACTTTACTAGGTGGCTAAAGTAAATTATTTTGTTTGCTTTTATCATGGTATGATTTGCTGACATGAAACTTGCTACTCCACAGCTGACTGGCACCAAATGTGAAGATCTGTCTATAAGTTCCTCAGAATAAGGAGATCCAGGGTCTTAGAGGGAAGCAGGCAGAGCCCATCCAGGTCTTCTGCATTTCTACCTCTTTCTTTGCCTACTTCCTTCTATCAAGCAGTGCTCACACAGGAGAAGAGTGAAAGACAAAACAGCGAGCAGTACGTAACCTTTTGCTCATAAATTCCCTTCTTTATGCCTAACTACAAGAATTCATACATAGGGTACTGCAGCAATGCCAGAATATCTGGATGCATAAATCTACTCTGTGTGAGAATGGATATGGTCTAACCTAGCAATAACTAAGAGCCGAGCAAAATTAGCGGGTACTATCAAATGGAAGACCATGGCCAAGAGTTTTGATGAGACTGTGCCACTGGGTACAGCTGGTACAATAAACATACCTTTTTTTCTATCTTTATAAACATAGCTATATACATCCATACCTAGATATTTAATGTGTATGTATGTACTATTAATACAACTTTCCCCCCAAAATGAATAGAAAACATGGAGGTTGCATGTGGCAGACAGTACCACATGCCTTCCATTTACTTTGGAAACAGAAGCTAGCAAAAAGACCCCAAAGTTCTGGTCTGCTACACGTTAGTCATCAACACCATCAATTCTCCCCACAGAGGAAGGAGTAAATAAAACATGAATGAAAAAATTCCATCTTGCTTTTACCTGGTCAAAACTGTAGAGGGCAGCGTATAGATTAGTTGCATCCTTGCTGGAGTTCCTCCGGTAATTTTAATCCAGTTTTCAAGTATTCCTTGAAAAACAAAGTGCTCTTCTGGGGCTGGTGCTGGTTCAGCACTAATGAAGACATGGAAATCAGAGTGACTTTCTTCACTGTATTGCTCAAGGAGTTTTTCCAAGGTTCCTAGCCCCTTGGCTGCCACACAAAATATTCTGCTGGAAAACAACCAATAGGCTTATAGTGAGATAACAAATACATTTGTTATCCTTAGGACATTGTTTTTGTTCCAGGCCTTGATTTTGAACCTAATGAAATTATAAACCTAGAGATGAGTGATACGGTGGCATTACTCACATATAAAAATAAGTGTAAAGTGGCAGAGCACTTGAATGTAACCTAAATTCTCCATAGAACATGAGGCCTAAGACAAAACATGTCCAATACATACCAGGAGTGTGACTGAAGAAGTGCTAGGCAAAGGGAAATGTTTACAGCTATCTACAGCATACATAAATAATGTTTCATACCACATCAGAATCTTTAATATTCTTACTATACAAAGTGAATGTAATGTCAATGACAGATAGGAGAAGTTCTTTATAAATGTAAAGAATTTGTCTCCGAATCACTGGCTAGGAAATGATGGAAATATCAAGATTTAAAATGGAGGTGTGTGAGTTCCACCCATTCACTAGCCCACAATCTATACCTTTTTGTTACAGAACTAATAATTTAACTCAAATTGCAGCTAAGCATCTTCACTGCTGTGCCAAAAAATGATTGACCTGTCTTCTCTCTCTATACAGTGGAGGAGGAATTAAAACTCCACACACACACTAGCCAAAGAGTAGGAATATCAGCCTTGCTTGATGACTACTGCATCACTTAATCACAAGAGCTTAGGAGGATGTTAGGAGGATGTTCCCAAATTGTCCCTTGATATGTGGAAAAAGGAATGAAGGGATGGAAAGAGACTTTCATGTCACATGCTGTGGCAGTGGCCCAGTGACGTCTGCATTTTCATACAGGTTACATTCATCCATGCAGAGATGAGTTTATTTCCCATTTATTCCTGTGACTTCAGATATGCAATGCTGTCTGTTTAGGGTTTCCCATTTTCTTGTTTAGTCCCCAGAGTAACACTGAAATACATCTGAAAATCAACTCTGCTCTTGCTCTCACAATACTTCTCAACATTCAATAGAAAAAGCCAGGACATTTTCAGGCCAGCTGAAGTAGCTTACTCCTATGAAATCTGGTTAAAGAATTCTTTCAGCTGCAGTTGAATGATGAGGCCAGTTTGCACATGTTTGCAGACTCTCTGGCATGTCAAGGCCTTTTGGTGATGCTATTTCAGTTGGTAGTGTACCCAGAGTCCAGCCCATTTCCTCATTTATCGCTGACAAGTTGGTGGAGAGCTGAACGTGTGTTGCTGAGTTTAAATCCAGATGACGAGGAAATCACCTGTAATCACCTTCTAAGTATCAAGGATGGGATATGCATTTCTCCTATGATTTTTGGACAAAGGAATGTTGCTTTAGCAAGAGGGAATCTCAGAATCATAGAATGGTTGGGGATAGAAGGAACTTCTGGAAGCCATCTGGTCCAACACCCTGCTCAGGCAGTTCTCCTAGAGCAGGTTGCCTAGGCTCATGTCCAGGAGATTTCTGAAGATCTCCAAAGAGGAGTCTTCAGTGCTTGTCTCCCTCACAGTACAGAAGACTTTCCTTATGTTTAGATGGAACTTTGTGTGCTCTGTTTCATGCATGTTACCTCTACTGCTGCTGCTACCTTCTTTCAGTAGCACTGATAGTTGCAGTGCTCCTGTCAACACTGTCTTTATATGTCATTTGGTTTGCTAAGGCATTGCATGGGGTTTTTGTCTGCTGCAGAGTTTGCAATGCTCCAGAGCTGATCAGAGCTGTTGTTGCTATCTGGATGAGCAATTCTCCAATAGTAATTACACAGCTTCCCAAGAGCTAGTCAGACCCATTTTATTAAGGTCTCCATCACTGTCCAGTGAATGGAACTCTAGTTCCTAATTACGTGTGGAAAGCATATCCCTGAGAACAGCCCTACCTACTCACCAGAGGCTTTCTGTGTTATCTCTCTTGCTCCTCCTGGGAGGGCAAGGATAACATTAAGAAAAATATAGCATACAGTCTATTAATATAATGTTTATCCTGTTACAATTAAGAGTGAAAAAGAACAATATTATTAGCCATTTAAAAGTTTTGCTGTAACCTTCTCCATATTTTGTTTGTAGTATGGGAACATCTCTCTAACTGAGTGGACAGTTGCCTTCAGAGAGGCCGTATACCACCAACTTGGAGAAGAAGCCAGTGGCCATACTTGGCAGCCTTATCAAGTCCTCATCTGCAACCATCTCCTGCCCTTGTCCTACAGAGATATGAAATCTTCTGGAGTCTATAGTGAAGCTTTTTGTCTGTAAAAGAAATAATTGGGGGAGAATGACAGAAGGGGAGGAGATTGGAAAATTAGCAAAGCAGAAAGGAAAAAGAATGATAATGCCCCCATTAATTTCACTATCACTTGTGCAATGCATATTACTTCTGAAGCACTTCACTAAACCCTTAGAATTTCAACAAGCAAAATTGCGAGCTCTCAACAGTGGCCTTATTGCTGGTATTAGAAAAAGCCTGCAGAAATCTGTTCCCTTGGTTTTAAGATAATGAACCTTTTGACATTTTGATAGATGCTCAGCATTGTTACTGAGCTTTAGAAACTCTTACAGGGGGTACAGAGCAATTCCCTTATAAAAAAGGGAGCAACATGTGGTAGATATCACATCAGTTTTTTAACTGATTGGTTCAGTGGGTAAATGCACAAGTCTCTTACCTTGTGAAGCCTGAGTTTAAATTGAGCGCAGTGAGGTCACAGCTGTATTATCCTGGTATTCTCACTATTGTCTGTAGGGAATAGAAATCCTAAGTATAAAGCAACAGAACTCTATACAATTGAGTATAGTTTGTATAATGACCATTATTTAGTCACAGGGGGCACAAGATTACATGAGCATGGAGAAAATTGCCCTCTGGCCCTCATCTAGTCAAAAGGTAGAAAACAGTACAAAGAAAACCTGCATTATGCCAAGCAGAGGAATGCTCAGTCTAAACATTTCTTCACACTGCAGCACTTATGGCCTTACACTTTTCATCCACCCAATTTACTATGAATATGGTGGGGGTGGAAGAAATTTAGAACTTGAATCTTCTGCTGAAAATAAACCCTGGCCAACTTTTCCATGGTAACGCGTACTCCATTTTAACAACAGATCATTCTAGAGGGCTTTGATTTATTTAGTAAAAATAAACTCATACACACTCATGTATGTATGGGTACATACATACAAGCATAAATACAAATATCATATATTGGTATGTTTACATATATGGCTCTGTGTGGTCCATTTGAGTTGGGAGCTCATTTTTTCTTTAGTTAAACATGCCTGCATGATCCTTGCATCAGAAGCAAATAAGAAGCTTACCTAGATCTCCATGTCTTCAAATGAGTTCGCTCCTGGAGATGGAAAGAAAAACAAAGGAGTGGTTGGACTGCTTTCTTTGTATGACTTTACTAAATCCATTCCTTTGCCTTCCACATGTCTCAAGCTACACTCTGCCTCCACAAAATTCCTGAATGTACAGAAAATATGTTCTTAAATAAAAAATGTTCCCTGATGTAGACTTTAAGCCCTCACTATTCTTGAACTTGAAATCTGATAATGATGGCCTAAGCAGTTTCATTAAGGACAGTGTCAGGAAAGTGAATTGCTATCAAAAAAATAGCCAGATGGTGATGTGTTTCTCAGTGGAATAGAGACCACATCTCAGTGGAATAGAGACCACATAACTGAAAAGGACTTCAGTTACAGAATCAAAGAAGTCAATAAATGCAGGCAATGTTGTCTTGTAAATCCAGGGCACTTGGGCACAATAAACATCAAGGACAGAAAAACTGCTTTCTCAGAAGACATCTAAATGGATAAGAATAGTGATGCTGTGGTGTGAAGGATCAGGTCTATGAGACCACCACTTAGGACCAGAAGATTAAAACGGTACAGCTAGAAAGTAACTGAGATAAGAACAGATTGAATCTTTGCTGAAGAACAGAATTTTTCAAAAAAATATACTGAATTTTAAAAAAGAAATCACAAACACATATCTCCAAACATGCCACAACTCATGTCTCAACAAACCACCTGTTAGTAAACTTGCACCAGCAGAACAGTCTGGGAATGGCCACAGGAGTTTATTTCAAATTTTGGGCAATCACCCAGTTTTATAAGTTCTTTGCCTACTTCTTAAATCTTTTTTTTTTCTCCTTGTATTTACATACAAGCTACTCTCACACATACTCACCCTGGCAAATGTCCTCAGATTTCATACCTATGAGCATATGTCATTCTTTCCGGATGAATTGCCACCAGTATGATTAGTTTCTGAAGAGAGTTTTGTGTTTCCATTCCCAGGAGAGCTTTTCCTTTTTTGGACATTTTTGAGTCCACTCACTTTTTCCCCCTCTAGGTGGATACTTCAATATCTTTATCTAACCTCTTGAATGCATCCATCACTGCCATAGCCTAGAAAAATACCAAAGGCAGAAATGTAGATGACACACTTTCATAGAATCAAAGAATCTTGGGGGTTGGAAGGGAACTGTGGAGATCATCTAGTCCAAGCCTCCTAAAGCAAGTTCTCTAGAGTAGGGTATGCAGCAAAACATCCAGGAGACAACAACCTCTCTGGACAGCCAGTTCTGATAAACAAGTTTTTCCTATGTTTTCTTTCTGTGGGAAGGATGAAAAGAGAAAACAAATATTGATACTTCCAGGAATATGTAAAAAAAGTTTGGTTTAACCAATTGCAGAAGACTCAAGGTGTACCTTAAGATACTAAATCATACATCCACAAATACTATTATTTTTAATAGTTGATTTTTGCCTGCATTGCTTTACCATCTCCTTATTGTTAAACATTAAGATATACCAAGGTAGAAACCTTGTGTGGAACATTACTAAGAAGCACTATGAAGATCAGTGATATCTTTCTAGGACACAAATTATAGTATAACTGCATTTCTTCACAATACACAATGGCTGAGGAAAAATACATTCAAAAGGGAAAGACAACTCTTCGAAAGCATCACTATTTCTACCACAAATTCCTTTGAAATGTATGACTTTATCTGAGATTGTCTGGTTGTAGCATGTCTCCAGAAATAACATAAAAAATGATTTAGAACTAAAAAGCAATTTTCACAATCTAATCTAATGGCACTTCATGACTGAGCACTTAGGAAGTCAACAGGACTCTGGTAAGTGCATTCAACTCTGAATCAAAGAAGGAAATCCAATTCAAGTACTTCTACCTCTTTATTTCTTAGGAGACAGTGTACAAAAATTGAAAAAGGCCATCAGACTTGGTTCAGAGCCACTTCAGCCTTAAAGTATTCAGCACTCAAAGTTTAACTGAGTAGGGAGCTCAGAGCTACAAGGACTCCTATGGCTGCTTTTTCTGAATCTCTGACATAAGAATTTACATCTTGGTTTAAAGTTGCTTTAAAACACTAGGTTAAAATCTACTGCAGATAGAATGGTATTCAGAAATATTTGTTATAAAAGATTTTGATAGATTTTTCCAAAACCACTTTTTCACACACATGCAATTGAACTTACCTTTACTCTTAAAATCACCTTGAAAATCAAGCTCAACCTGACTCATATATTTTTGCAGAATATAGAATTGTTGTTCATTTATGTGCTGAATGGTAAATTTACCTAATTTTTAAAACGAGCTAACAGATATCAGCACTTATTTTTCCTTAGATTAGGGGAACATAAGCAAAAATATAAATCTTGAGCACTGAAGATAACTGTACATAAACTTGGCTACAAATTATTTTACATTGCACTACAAAAGAAGTAATTATTTCTGAATTCCATCTAATTATCTTCAAGTATCCATTTTATGTCTCAAAAGGCAGAAGTACAAGTCATGCACACCTGTCCACATCATCTTTCTAGGCGCTCTTCAGACTGCAAGCGGTCACAAACCTTTGGGAAATTTGCCATTCCTGAGTTGCTTCTTTAATTTTTTGGTGGTGATAAGTTTTTTTTTTTTCTTTTTTTTTCTTTCTTTTTTTTTTTTTTTAATGTTAGCAGTGGAATAGATTCATTATTATTTTGATGGAAATTTCAATTTTGTAGAAGTAGGCTACAAAACTATAGCAACCAAAATACTTCTTGCACTTGGACTGAATGCATATCAATAAAGCTTCTTCCATGTCTAATAGGGTTTCTTCTGATTGTTTTCCCACTTTAATTGCATATATTCCAGAATTTTCTTGCTTTCCTGCATGCAAGATAATCAATTTTCTTATGAATGCAGGCTTCTAAGAAGAGATGTCCAAAGCTGTCAAAAACATGAGGCACTGGGGGTTGAATCACTTCTGCCAAGAATCTTTTGAAGAAACTTTCAACAATCCATGAGCAAGTGCTAAAGACAGCAGTACTCTTCTTCTTCCTTAATTAACTCAGCAGATGTATCCCTCTCGCTCAAGAAAGCCAATAATTTTGAGTCCTTTCTCATAGCATCAGTAGTTTGGAAGATTTGCCACAATGGATCGTTTACAGAGAATCCCTGACAGCTCCTCCTCCCTGACTCTGTGGGATGGCTGCAAAAAAGGCAGGTGAGCTTGAGAAACACAGTCAGAAAGCTTCATCAGAATGGAGGCAGCCAGCAATGAGGCACCTTTATGGAGGTACTGTAAACCAACAAGAGGTTACATGGCATTGTCCTTTCTCAGACTCACAATATTGTCACCATAATCATCTGGTACAAATAATAATCAATACATTGGACTTCACTGCTGGACACCCAACACTTCTTGCTTTGTGAAACCAAATCAAGAGAGAGAATTGTGTAACTTCAGTGAGTAATGGTAGATGGGCCTGATGCTGTCCAGACTATTCTAATGAAGTAAAGAGATGGATCAAAAGGAAAAAAAAATATTATGTGACAATTCTTTACCATAAATAAGAAGCTGTGAACTTATGGGTAGACAGCACTTGCTGGACAGACAGGAATTTGACTGCTTCTGTCTCATAGGAGTAATTTACTAAAAATAATTAACAATACACATTTTACAGGTGAATTCAAGATGTTAAAATTAGTTCAGCAATTATTCCCTTGCAATATATTTCTCCTTCAGTTGACTCAAATTTCTCAACAAGTTCGCTGTCACCTACAAAGCTGCTCTGGGCAGCTGACAGACTGAGCAGCATTTTGGTCTCAAGCTGCTTGAGCTTGATTTCAAAGAGGTTCTTCTGCTTCTCCAGCACTGACTAGCAGAGAGAAGGAAAACATTGCATTTAAGCAATAAAAAGTAGCATTAAAAATACTGTTTTGTAGCATCTGTGAGCTGCATTTTTCATTTAATTACATCTGTTGATTTAATTTAATTTCTGTAAGAGAGATCTTCTGGGACACTAAAGCAAGAATGTCAAGGTCATGGTCAAGGAGAGCACAGTCAGCACAGAGTAGAACTTCAGCTCTTTCCTAACCTTCCTTTTCAGATCATGCAAAAGGGTTGGGATCTTGCCAGAGATGACAAACAGTAACCTGTATGTAAGCTGAAAAAAAAACAAGAGTAGCTTCAGATTTAAAAACACCACTTTGGCAGCAATCAGGGTGAGGAAGCATGGTTGTAGTCTGCTCTGCTGTACAGACCTTCTAAAAGAGCAATAGCTTGACTGGTCTCCTTGTGATTTTGCCAATCTCACACCAAAATCCAAAATGACAGAGGTGTGCTAAGCATACAGCCCCATGTGGAACTACGTTTTGATGGAGAGAAAAATAGCCAGATGCTTTTGCATCATGGTCTTCAGCATTCTTCTAAAGATGATTAAATTCTCAGAACCAGCTTGCCATTGCATGAAGCAGCAAGGAGATGCAGTGAACTTTTGCTGGTAAAGTTTGTAAAGCGCATGAGTTAAATGGACATATATGTCAGAGAAATAGGAAGCATTCTCTTTTTTCATTTTGTATCTGTGAGTAATTTTTTTCTTTTTTAGCTCGTAGATCAGTCTGTTCAATTTCCCCTTTTTAATCATTTGTTCAGGTATTTCTGCTCATAAATTACTGTGTATTTGTTATGACGCCAACAACCACAGAACTGCATCTTGCAGAAATAAATTATGATTTATTAACCAAGTGCCCCAAGTCTTAACAGTGCCATCATATCCTCTTATGGACTGGAATGAAATTTATTTGCACTTATTGGCTCAAGATCATTGAAGCACAAAGCACTGCAGAGGGTTTTAATCCTGTACTGTAAATTAAAGGCAATGCACAGAGCAAACTGAGCAGTAGAAAGAAGTGTGGGAAAAACATCACAATGAATTTAATTTCTAGCAGAGCTTTAGGTTGAGCACAGCTCTCTGCGAGCACCAATTTAAGCAAATCTGTAGAAACACTTTCAACAGTTTACAGTATCTGACCCTTAAAATCTCTTTAATGTGTGGGTTACTAATAATTACTGCACAGCAGTTGCAAATAGGCAGATTAAAATCTCAGGAGCAACAGAAAGATCAAAATACATTTTTTACCTTATGGTTTTCCAAGTCAGGAAACTGGTCCTCAGAAAACAGCTGTTCTTCCAGCCTGTCCCTGGTGACAGTGAAAATAATGAGGGTGGTCTGAGCCTTCAGCTCTGGCTTGTAGGGAGGGTTAGCAAGTTTAGTGTGAAGGATGTCAAATTCACTTTTTTTTTTTTTTTTTTTTTTTTTTTTGTCTTCAAGCTGGGTCTATTTGAAAAGGAATAAATTGCACAAGAATGGGGGAAATAAAAAAAATCCTAATTGCAAAAGATGGGTATTGTATAATTTTGGCAGCACAAGAAACAGATGCAAACCAAACTTTATGTGCCTGCAGTTTAAGGAACAAAACAATAACTGAAGACATCAAAACTATATGAAGAATTCATACAGCATTTCTTAATTGGCAGTTTCATTTGCATATACAGCAGACATCAGTTTATTCACTGCTGTGCTGAAGAGTCGGTGACATAGGGGTAAACTCACCTATCTTGGTTGCTTAACATAAGCTGAGAAATGTTTTCAAACGGTTCTTTATCACATAACTGTTAGTTCTTACAATTTTTCATTAAGTGGTGTTTTTTTTCCCAGTTTTGTTTTGTTTTTATCATTTGAAATAGCTTTGCAAGAAATTGTACAGCACTAAACAGATATGAAAGAATGAATCATTCTGGGTTCACTTTTTATCAGTTGAACAAGAACCCGTTACTGAAGAGATGCCATTTTCTCACCGAATCAATTTTCAAAGTGATTGCAATACTGCTATGGCTGAGTATTGAAACGCAAGTCATGAAAACCTTAATGAAAGCCTGAATGGAGCAAATCTGTACAAACATAAGTACTGATTTGTTTTTAGAATATCAAAGCGCACTTCCAGAGACAGGGGCATATATTTCAACTTTTAGTATCCTTGCCTACTTCTAGCATCCCCTTAGCCAGAAGTCAGAGACTAAACAAAACAATGTTCTGAATGTACTTTTGCATTTCACCAAGGACCAGGAAGAAAAGGCAGCCAATTATGATACACTGCAAATGAACTTCTAAGAATAACTTAATGTGTTGGGAAACCCATGACTCTAAAAGACAAAATTAGACGTGTGCATAATGTATGCACTAATGCAATGCAATCTACTGGAGGTGACCATTCCTGGTTTGCGCTCACACACCGTAGCCATGTCCAGCTAGATACATTCAACCACACAGCCTTGCAGCCTTCCTTAGATGGAGCCAAATTCTCCTCTCAGCTCTGCAACATGGATTTCAGTTCTAACAGCCAGTAACACTACTAACTCCTCTTCACAGCCTTCAAAATTGTCTGCAGATGGAGATAATGGAACACTACAGCTCGATACAGAGCCATTTGGCTGTGCTTTCAACACGTAAGGTAAAAGACAGAAGCAGAAATCTGACAAAAGGTGAGCTTTAGTTTGCCTTGACAGCGGAAAGAAAAACTTTACTAAGAGAATTGCACTGCTTACTTTACGGGTTCTCAGTTCACAGGAGCAATAAATCCATTTTTGTGATTGTCATCTATAAAAGGCAAAAACTACATAATCACTCAGTTTCAATACTGCTACTATTCTAGGTTTTGTGATCAGATCTGGGAAAAATAGATGTTATGTATTTGCTCTTGCTTGGATCAAGGAGTATAAGCAATAACTAAAAACACAAAGGTAACTCAGTAAACTCAGTGGAACTACCTTTTTTGTTTTGTTTTGTTGTTAATGAAATGCATCCGTTTAAAGTTTGCGTCCGGATTCTGAAATAATGCAGTAGGTATAGGTACCATTTATGGAAGTGCTTGATGGATGGCATAGCAAAAAATGAACTCCAAAGAAATTACTGAAGATAAAATATACTTTTGATAATTTTTTCTTCATAATCATATATTCCACCAGCAGAGACAGACAGAACTGACCAAATTAATGTGTCATTTAGCCACGAATACACAGAGTGATTCATCTAAGATCTAGCTCTCTGTTATTTTGAAAT
The DNA here is from genome assembly GCF_019238085.1 of Lagopus leucura. Lineage (NCBI taxonomy): Eukaryota > Metazoa > Chordata > Aves > Galliformes > Phasianidae > Lagopus > Lagopus leucura. Next base: position 20,941,785 of record NW_024962334.1, read on the forward strand.
ATACTGTTTTCCTGTTGGAATTCTCATGGATCATGAAAGAGTAGATTAAAGGATTCAAAAGTGGTTCCCAAAGCACTTTTAAAATCCTGTGTAAATATTGAGGAACAACTGGTTTTCAATAAAAGTGTTAAGAGTGAATAGAGCTCAGAAGCTAATGCAGGCCCCGAGATCTCATCTGTGAGAAGCCCAGGAATGAGTGCAATACCTGTTCTGACCTGCCAAAATCTGAATTCTCAGCACAATAACTGCTTTCTCCTGTGCAAGTGCTGCCTAAAGAAACAATGTGTAGGACTTTCAATCAGAGCACTGAAAACAAAGATAAAAATATGTTGATCATTCAATAACAACTTCGTATCATGAAATGTCTCAAGCTTATTAAAAAAATTCTTATCAAACACTTTAGTTAAATTCAAAATTATAAAGAGCATATAAATATAAATTGAATTATCAGCTACATAACATGATTTTTCACCATACTCACTACCATTAGCTGTGCATTTTCATCAGCAACAAAAAAGATCTCAGGTGCAGCACTTGTAGAAACCTGCATCAGTGGAGGTGACCCACTGTTACTGTTGCCAACACTAAAATGCACCACCCACCCCCTCGCTGTGCTCACATCCACTGTTTGGTCTCCATAAATGTTCAGCAAACATCCATAAGCTCCAGTGAGTGCCATTTCTTCTGTATGGAGGAATTCAATTCCACCCCTTTACTTCACATGCGCTTCCATGTCAGACACCATTCTGTGAGACTGCCCCTCTGCTGCCATCTGTCACACAGCAAGAACATGTAACAAAATACTGATAGGAAGGCTCAACCTCTACTGCCATACCACCAACATCTGCCTCTGACATCATGGACCAACATAATAAAATGGGAGGAATTGCTTTCAGAACATCCCTTGTATATAGATCTATTTATATAATCTCTCTATTATTATCATTACTGTTATTTGTCTTTCTTTTCTGTCTTAGTAAGTAGTTTTTACCTCAACCCTTGAGTTCTACCCACTGGGAAGAAATCACACTGGGAGGTGAGGGCGTGAGCAAAAAGCTATGTAGTGTTCAGCTGCTTGCCAGCTTAAACCACAACAGAAAATAACTGATAAATTCTTGGATGGGAAAAGAAAGGGAAATGAAAGGGAAACAGTATTTTTCAGTATGAAGAAGGAGGGAAAAACACGTTTTCCAGAGGAGCCTTTTTTTCACTTCCCGCTGCTTAAAATTAAAAGCTTCTGGAAAAGACTTGCAAACTCCAGCAAGTAATGTAGAGAGAGTAGTTGAACAAATCAGGTGAAAACAAGTGCAGAAGGGAACAGTTATTAGGCAGTCTCAGTAGGCAGACTGTGTAAGTTGGTCAAACTTGTTCAGGGAAAATGCTGCCTTAGAGTTGCACAGCTGGCAAGACGTTCAAGGCAAGGAAAGCCATCCCTGTAGAGAAACCAAGGGAGTTGTCTTGCTGAGCATATGTGTGAATAACAGTCATGCCTCATGAGAATGGAAAGTTGTTCATTCAAACAACATTTGCACATAAATCAAATTTCTAGACATCTTAATACTGAATAGCTCAGTCTTGCAGCTGAAGAAACTTGACTACTACTTTGTGAAGGCGCGGAGGATCTGAGTGGGTGTAGCAGCTCATATGAGTGCAAACAGCAGTCTTATGAGCAATGAATTTAGTCTTTTATCATCTCCATTGCTAGTCAAAGTGACATTGACTTATTATAGCTAATGCTTACATACAGTTATCTCCCTGGATCAGGGGAGGCAGAATAGGAAATACACAGATAAACCTTAAATATCAAAGTTTGTCCAGACCAAACCTATTCATTGGCATCACTTCTCTTCTGGAATAAGCAGGCTAGGGAAAAAAAAAAATAAAAATAAAAAAAAATTGTACAAAATGAGTGCTTGCTTACTTCCATGCCTTGAGCTGTTTGTTTCAACAAATCTCAGTATGTGCATTCTGAACCATTTTTGCATATGCTGCCAACAAATAGCACCTAAATTTTACCCACTTTTTTTTTTTTTTTGTATCATCTGTGCTTACATAGAGCTGTGTACCACAACAAATAAGGTTTGAAATTAACAACTTTTGTCTTTTTTTCTCCTCTCTAAGAAAAAAAATGAAATGAAAATATTAGCATTTTTTAGTTCTTTTCAACATGGGATCAACATACATGAAGATCCACTGAGCAGGCTTTCAGCTCCAGAAAGCTGAACTAAACTAAAACTTGAGCACCATAAGCTTGTTAAGCTTCTGTCTACTAGCTAAGGCACTTGAGTAAAAAAATCTAGTTTTCAGAGATAACAAGCACCTGTAGTTCACACTATAATCACCCAAGTTTTGAAGAAAATGTAAATGAATACCTATATTTGAAGTGTCCTGAAGCTGAGAGTCTCTTTTTTTGTTTTCATTCAAAAACAGTGGTGAAAGTGATACAAAATATCTGATACAATCTTGGTAAGCAGTATGGGGAGGAATAGAATTTTATGAAGCTGCTTCACAGAACAGAAAGTTCTCTAATATGCAGGCCAGTAAATTTGCTTTGGAAAGAGTACAAGTTGATAAATCTCCCTATCTATGCTTTCTGTCGATTGATACGATAAGATATATTTTACTTAAAATTAGGATTGTCTGAAGCTCAGTGGATTTAATTATTTGTAATTATCCAGTTGTTGTCAGTCTGTGGCCATTTTATGACAGTGCTATCTACTGTGTGGGTCAGGTTCAACTGTGTATCTTTTCAAACACAGAATTAATGTACTATTGATGAAACCATTACTAGAACCAAATTAAAGTCTGGACTGATGTATTGGTCCACAGGGTGCTGTCAGACATGAAAGGAGTAATTAGTATTCATTACCTCATACTCTGCAACACTGCAATTATTAATGAACTTCAAGTGCTGGACTGCACCGTATCTATCACAAATACCTTTCTAGTCTTTCTTTAGTAGGAAGAAAAAAAATACCAAAGTGCCTGACACAACTACAAAAATAAACAAATAACAGAAATTAATCCAGAATGAGGGAAACTCTCCTTCTTTAGTAATACAGGGGTGCGTATATTACTGGTGCCTCACAAAGGAGATCTGCCTCATCTTCAGCAAGCTGTGGAACACGTCAGGTAGGTCAGGTAGTGCTGCTAAAATACTCACCCAGAGAACTTGATTTCAAGTCTTGGTACAGGGCAGGAGTGCATCTTCCAGTAGCTTCATGTATTAAAGGAGATACGAGCTGTTGCTTAAAGTTACAGCATGGGCACAAATGCTTGAAATTTTGGATAGTGGAGGAGGGAGATAAGTCTTAAGTGATCTGTACAAAACCAAGTATCAGTTTTATTGAATATATCTTTCATACATTCTCCTGAAATAATCTCAATCTGTGCAAGCAGTCTGAATGTTCTTTGAGTATTATTTGAGGCCCGTCAAGAAATGCTTTGGGAATATCTCTGATTTTTACCAAAAAGAGAATTTTATTCTCAAACATGAAAAGTCTACTTTGTGAATGTGTTGACTGAAAACATAAATAGAATAGGAGAAGCCTTTAGGACTTAAAAATAAATTCATAATTGAGTGGAAAAAATAACAAGGCATTTCAGTCAGCCAGACCAAACATTTAATGTGGTTTATGTGGTTTATTCATGCAACTTAAAATCAGTATTGTTCTTTAGGCTGACAGGTGCATGGGAGACTCAGCAATTACACTGGAAGCTTTCATGTAAAGTGATAGAAGACATCACAGTCTAACATGGTTTTGTACAAAGTGTTGTGGATAAACTCAAAGATTTTTCCTATTATCATCCATGAAAATTTATTTAGAGTACCTTAACTAGATCACAGGAATTCATTTTGACAGTATTTTCTTATTTTGATAGCTTTTTTTTTTTCCCCAAAAAAAATCTAGAAAAAAAAGGAAGGTGTAGAAACAAAAGTTGAGATTCATAGGCACACCCAGAGCGTGTTGTATGCCTGCTTATTAGGTGCAACAGTTTCAGAGAGAGAAGACACAGTAAGTCAGTATTGAATTACCTGGTTTGAATCTGAATCTCCCTCTCGAACACCTATCTCCAGACGTCTGAGTTGGAGTGCTGCTACCTTTCCAATGAGAGTTTGGGACAGCTTCTGTTCTTGGACTTCCTTTATTTATCTATTTCTTTGTTTTAAAATATAGAAGTATACATTTGCACTGAGGAAATCTCCTGCATATCTGTATTACATTTCAAGTCCAGTTCAAGAATTCAGAAGGTTTTTTTTTATCCAATCAGGTGCAAATACTGACATTTTAATATCCATTCATCATCAGTTTTTAGGCATTGAATTTTAAAATAAATAACTTCATGAAAGGTTATGAAATAGTAAGCATAAAGTGTCAAATCAAAGCAATATATATCCTGCTGTCATGGACAAATTCTGATTACAAAAGTATATCTTCCCTTTTTACCTGTATGCCTTCCAAGTAGGGAATCAAGTATGGGATCGATAGATTCAGCACTGTTTCTGATTAGTATAATCTCTCCACAAGCCAAAGTTGTATCAACAGTCTTCAGAAAACTGTCCATGAAAAGGAAAAAAACTCCTCAAATATTAGAAAAGTGATGATCATAGGCAGAATTCTATAATAAAACTGAAGAACCTTTTCTAAAACAGCTTCGTTAAATTGTGCAAAATTGTTCACAAAGACTTCCTTGTTAAGAGTTCTAAAATTTGGATTTAAACATATTTACATTTATGCTTTTCTAGTCCTAGAACATATACTGCTGAAGATTTTCCTGTAAGCAAACATGAGAATCAGGCCCCACACTGAAGATCTAGAAACCAGGGAGGGAGAGAACACATCCACTAACATTTTTTTAAACTTTATACTTAAGTATTGTAGATTTCTACATAATGAACATTTTCTTCAGTGGTTAGACTGAGTAACTTGGGAGACCTCTGCTTCAATAGGCAGCAATTAGGGAGCAGACAATTGTGGAAGATAAATAATTAGGACAAGCTAGCTTTGTGCAGAAGTGTATTGCAAAGTATGAGTGAAATTCACAAATATTTATAATGTTTGGGTAAGGGAAAAAATAAGGGCAGGTGGTCAAAAAGAGGAGCAGACAGGATAAATTATTAACAGTTTTTAAATATGAGACATTGCTGTGACCACTTGCTATGTAATTTCATGTTTTATCTGGAATTCAGTAAAATTAACTCAGATAACTCTTAACTGGAGCAGCTCAAGACTTACACAGTTGCCTCCCTAAATCAAGGTAAACATGAAAAATAATATGAACAGATCAATTGCATGGAAGTGCTTTCAAATTATGTGTCATCCAGTAAAAGCAACAAGAATTAGAACTGTACTTATCTATCTGCGAAGGACCAGATATTACCTCATGCCTTGAATGCAGTACTCTGGATTGAATTTTCTCTTCCTTTAGGTGCACGTGCAGTGTTTTGCTGACTACACCGTACAGAACAAGCTATGTCATACCATCAGGATTTGCACCTTACCATGGAAAATTGATTTGCCCTTCCCAACTTGTTTTTTATTCTCTCCTCAACACTTGAACAAAGTACAACAAAATGCCTCCTTTTAAGCACCATTTCAAATGGAAAATGATACTACAGGTAAATATGCTGCAGTGTTTTTAGTATTCCAAGTAGTCAAGTAAATGCATTCCAACACAGAGCAAACACAAAACTTGGGGGAAGTTCAGAGAGCATGAAAGCCAGCCTTTCAGCACACACATAACCCTTCTCTCCTAGATGTACGTCTTTAAAATCTGCTCTGTATTTATTCTTTGTCCGTTTAATACCTGGTTTCTAGGGATCCATCATCACAGGGCAGTGCTCAGAGTGTGTCAGAATGGTGTCAAGTTCTGCTGACATCTCATCACCAAGCTTGTTACCTTGTTACTCTGTGCTGCATTTGGAGCATCATCCATCAGGTTAGCATGGTCTGATCATAGGAACAGGAAACTTTGAGGCAGAGTGAAACACAACAAACCACCAAGATCAGCAGGCACCAAGACGTGATCAGTGCAATGATAACTGGGCTGAAGTAGTTTAAAGATTTTCCTGGCAGGATATTAAAGAGGACCTTTGCCAACTCAAGATGTAAAAGAATCAGTTTATGGTATTTATCTTGGATTTTCGAAAATGTATTTTCATTTAAGTTGCTTACTTCATAAAATACATTTATATTTGAGAAGGTAAACCCATGCATTATAAATTTCAGGGTGTATGGATTCTGATATTGCAAATTCAATGCTCAAGCATGCTCTTGAGCAGGTATTTCTGGAATCAGTGTTTAATTTAACCAGTGAAATGCAGGACAAATTCCCACCAATTTCTTTGCCATGTTATCCCAGGTTTCCTTCCTTAGACATATATAGTCCTTTCTGCTGGCTTGCAGGCTTGAGATTATCTTAAAAATGCACCTTAACATCTAAAAGCATGCACAGTTTTTATACAAAAATCATTACATATATATAAGTTGAACCAAATTTTCACATTAGTAAGAACTAAACAATACATCCAGTGAAGTTTCTGTGACAGAAACGTCACAGTTGCCAGAGTAGGATAAATACATAATTCTGTCCAAAAGCATCTAAACCCTGATTCTAATCACCAAGTCCAAAATAAAAGAACCAGACAGACATATATCCTTGAAAGCATTTAACATACATATCTCCTGCATATAACACCTTTATTTAAAAATACCAAAATATGACAAGGTGATTTCTTCTGTCTCTGGACTGTAAAACAAACAATGTACTCACTTCCATGAACTGAAATACTTCTTTGTGGATAAAAACAAGCAACAGAGTATTATCAGGATTTCTACACAAGTTTTTACACAATACAATAAATGTGTTCTAAGATGAAAGCTTATACCTCACGACATGGTACTGGTTGTTGTTCTTTCTAAAGATTATTATAAATAACTAAAACTAACAATTTTTAACATCACCTTCTATATGCACTTCTCAGTCTTTTCCATTTGCAGGAAAATAAGGTCTTTTATTTATGTCTTTTTCTATATAACCATCTTAAAAATACAAAATTATAGTGTAAACTATTTTTATTTTTAAAAGTTTCCATCCGTTGCATAGGATGCTTAAAAAATAAAGAATGATGTTTTTTCCAGGGCCCCACTGTCAAAACTGAGTAAAGGGAGGGCATTTTCCTACCCAGTGTTATGCTGCAAGGTGGAAGGAAGTACTGAAAGGACTTTATCTGCAGACAATGTTTTGGTTGGAAAGATCAGGGAAATGTTTTGAGCAAGACATAGATCCACATAAATTATTATTTTTTTAACTCTCAAAAGGCAAATAGCTGCAAAAAAAGATGGCATTGAAGCTCTGAGTGCTGACCTTGGGAAGTCAGGATTCAGCTTTAACTGTGAATTTCTGGAGTGTGCTCAGGCAACTTAGCTCATCTGCTGTGCCTTAGCTCAGTGATTTAAAATAGGGGCAAGCATTCCACTCTTCACATGCATCTTCAGCTCTAATTGTGGTACAGCACTGAGATTTGTGGCAGACATGAAATGTGGAACAAGCTGGAAGAAGTCAGGAGCACCTACATCAGTGAGAAGGAAAGGAACAAGGAAGGACAAGGAAGACAAGGTGTCAGTGCTGCAAAGGCAGCGACACTAGAACAACCCAGCACCGAGTGTGCAGCAACACAGGCATAATGCAAGTTTATGCCAGTCACACCATGTCATGCTACAGCCATACTGTATGAGCAGTGTTAGATAAATGAAGTGGCAGAAACAGGTGAAATATAGGTCTCCTATTTAGAAGACTACAGATTAAAATACTGAAGCATCCAAGTGAGAAAGATTTGCGGATACAACTTCAAGGGTTAGAGGCTCTCATAGAATTGGAAATGGGAGGCACTTTCTTTTCCTTACGTCCTCATTACCATTATGCTCAAAGTACTGATGAAAGTATTTTGTACTGGAGTGTATATACTGGAAATCAGACTGTGACAGGTATTTCATAGCCACTTTTAAACATGATTAATAATCAACAACAAATACTCCAAATTTTTGAGAGACTGTGACTTTAGCAAACTAGACTCCTCAGTTCAGACTGCCATTTTGTACGGTAAAATATCACCGTTGCTTTAGAAAAAGAATCCAGAAATGTTCCATCTTTTCCCGACTGTATGAGTTTGTGAAGGCTCCAAAGAAAGGTGCAAATGCTGCTGCTGACATAACATCATCACATACAGTTTTCTTTTATGTTTTGAGGTTTTCAACAGGTTGGCTCCAATGCACCTTTTCAGACTGCAGAGCAAGACTAGACAATATTTCCTGAACAACTTGGAAGTGACAGAACGTTCAACCCTCACATTAAAAACAAAAGAAAAGCACTACAGGAAATGTTCTCTGTCAGTCAGGGATAGACTTCCTAAGGCTCTCAGGCTTGAAAAAATTCATACTTTCTGGTGGCAATTTGAACCCTTTGAATCTGAAAAATTTGGATAGAACTCTTCATTAAAAGCTTTTTATGTTTTTCCCTTATATTTTTTCCTCCCCTTTTTTGATGCTTTTGCTTAGGGCAAGTACACTGTGGTAGGCATATTGCATCACTGGCAGTATCTGGCATGTGCAGGCAGATACAGCAAGGTGATGGTGCTTTGAGTCAAAGCAATCACTTCTGGACAGATTCAGAAAAGGCAGTGTAAGGAAAGGAGACTGTCAGGAAGAAAAGGAAGTACGAAGGGGGAAGGAAATGAGGTTTGAAAAGCCCACTAACTTCATCCTGTCCAACTCTCAACCCATCACCACCATGTCCGCTGAGCCAAATCCCTCAGTGCCACATCTACATGGTTCTTGAAGACATATTAGAGTCACCTTCACCATATTTCAGAGGGCAGAATGACTGATGTAAATCAAGGGTGAGCAAGAAAGGAGGGAAACACACTGTTCTTTACCCACTATCAGTACAGACATTTTTCAGAGTGGTGACGTTAATAAAAAAACATTTTTTTCCAGACATTTACTTGTTCTAATCAAAATCAATGAAAAGCTTGGAATAGACAGAATTCCCCCATGGTTTCTTCCATTTAAAAAATAAATCTCTGTGTTTAAACAAACAAAATAATACAACAACTGGTAAAGCTGATATTTATGAAGAATATTACTTCTATGTTTTTCAGGCAATCAGGAAGTAAAGTCGTTAACCAGAAGACATGAAGAAATGGAACTCTGTAAAGTACAGTGCTTAATTGTTAGCATTGAAATTTTTTACAATGAAAATGCAGTAAGGCAGTGTGAAAAGGCCTCCCAAGCCCCAGTTACATTAATAAGAGCCACTTAACCAGTGACAAGTAAAGGGTTACTTCCATGGAAAGCTAAAACAGTAATATTTATATAGAAGAGTTTTGTTTTGAAGTATTTTAGACAGCAGTTTTTTTCCTATAAATATCACAGTATTCTTCCTTAAATCATTAAGTGAAGGCAACAAGACAAAAATCCATTAATTTACAAGAGAGCTTTTTGATTTATCCATTCTCTCCTCTTGTTGTCACTGACTGGAAAGTCATAAACAATAAAGAGCACCCACCTCATTCTCCAAAATAGCTTTGGAATTTGAAGATTTACTAAACATAGAATGATTGTCTATTTAAATCTTCAGTAATTTTACCGTACCACCCAAGCACCATAAATCACTAGTGACATTGGCTAACAAGGGTTTAAGAGTTGGAACATGCAGTGTAATAAATTTCCAGACAGTTAAAAATCACTATAATTTTAATCTAATGCATTATAGATTGCCTGTAATGTCATCCTGGCCGGGGTGACCCATTTCTAATTTTGAACAGCTGTTCAGCTCGGGAGTTAGTTAATGATTAAATATAAATTGCCTGATTTATTAGTCTGAATGGTTGAGCTTGCAGGTCAATGCTATATAGACAAAATCATCAGTCTCGATGCTTTTCAGAACATAAGTGTCTCCTGTTCTAGTCAAAAAGAATTTACTCTCAGCAGAAAAGATGTGACATTCTCAATTAATCCTTTTAAATATTTCCCCCCTTAACTTACACAAAAACATCACTAATAAAAGCTCGTATCTTGTAAAAAAACTTAACTAGGCATAAAGCTTCAAATCCAGAGTACTCACTGTCAGCAAGGCCCATTGGCTTCCATAGGGTCTCCAAAGGCTTTGAGGATCTGCTGGGCTAGGTCTACAGGGACTGACTCAGGCATATTGGGGAAAACAAGAATACTCATATGCAGATAGCATTGTTACACACCACTGACTTCACTGTTGTTCTGCAAAGCAAAGATTATTCACACACTACAAGTCTCTGAGTGTACTCATCTTAGAATCAGAGAACAAAAATGCATCTGTTTTAATTTCCAAAAATGGAACTGTTCATTTATTAATTTTTTTAAAATTATTTTTAGCTTTATACTTTAATGGTGCATTTCTTACAAACTGATTTAATCTTTTTAATTGCCAATTTCTGCTGAGAGATTTGCAGAAACAAAAATATTCTTTCTGTGAACCTGGAAAGAAAGGACACAATGATCTTATGAAATCCAAGTTAAAACATTTATGAAAAAGTTATTAAGGCTGTCTTTGGTATAGTATTTTAGCTATTCTTTGAAGCCCTCATTTACTGTTATTTATACTTATTTGTGAAAAAGGAATGAATAAAACTCTAAAGGGTGAACCAAGACAGACGATTTGTGTAAGACTTAGGAGAGAGCACAGCAATGCCGTGGCTGATTTAAATGGCCAGTAATCATTAAAGAAGCATGTGTTAGCTTTAATGATGTTTGTCTATAAATAAAGGCAAAAACCACAATGAAATATATGCATAATTCTAATGTAAATGCTATTCATTCTTATTTAAAAATGAATGGTTTCTGCAAGAGGGAAAAACAGAAGCAAGCAGCAAATATCTGATTGGCGCCTTCCACTTACGTACAATCAAAAGTGCAGTGGAGGCAGATGAAGGGTGACTCCATCCTGACCTAGAGGATTATTCAGTCTTTCTGCTCATTAACTAGAGGCTGCCCAGGCTGTCAGGATGTGTTCTCAGTTATGTATAAATGCGGTGCCTTACTTATTGAGATTTCTCCTTAGCAATCATGCCAGTATCAGTCATTCAGTAATACCTGCTTTTTTTCTTTCCTTTAGGAAATGCGAAGTTATATTCCTCAGTTGCAGTGCAGCACATTTTGCTTCTCAGGATTTTATTACTCTCTTTTTTCCCCCTTCATTTAACAGATTCCTTACAAGGGTCATCTCAGGTGTCACTCCCAGCATTTTGTCCTTACAACATCTTCAAAATTTGCTTCTACATTTAATGGAACATTTCAAATATTTCAAAACTCACACCAACTACAATATTCAGGCAAAGTCCTCTTACCTCAGGTCCCTTGACCAACCTGTTGGCCATCTCAGTAGTGCTGTTTATTTGGATGGTTGACATCATCTCTGTCTGTCTTCCTCTGCAACTGATTTCTGAAACGAAGATGTGAGTTTACATAAATTGCTATCCAAGACTTACTAAGTAAAGGGATTCATTTAAATGTTGAAGTGTAAGGTTGCTTTTTGTTGCTGTTTCATTTGCTTTTATTTCAAGTAGCATATTTTAATAATAATGTTAGGTAGCGCCTTTAAGTTCAAAGGATAAAAATTTCTGAGGAAATGTTTTGTTGTACTCTTTGTTCTTTCTGCTTCTGGAACAGCGTAATTAAGCACACTGTCATTTAGACAAAAAAAAGTAAAAAAGAAAAAAAGAAAGAAAGATTGGAACCCCCTACCAAAAGTTGATTTAAATGGAAGAGATTAGGTGCTTGAAGATGATTATAAGTGGATTAAAATGTCTGCTAGATGACAATGAACTATATTACTGAGGGATCTGAAGACCCCACAGAACTTCCTGTTTAGTATTCTAGATGGCTGAGAACATTGTAAATATCTCCTGGGTGCTTCAGATCATTTAAAATTGCACCAAAGAGGGGAAAGAAAAAGCAAGAAAAAATAACTAGCTAACTTTTTTATAAAGAGCTCACGGCATAAGATCCGGCAATTTGCTACTGGGCAAACAGGATGGCTTTACCAGTACCAGGAAAGAGACAGATATCCTGAGTGCCTATCCACATTTTAACCATCGTCTTTTGCACTCTGCTTGAAGCACAGCAATGTGCCCTCTCTCTGCTTTCAGGCATTTCCTTCTGAACTCACCTCAACTCAGGATCAGCCACTTCTGCCATATAACTGGTGACTCACTTAGCTGTAGTGTTTTCTCCAGATTTCCTTTATAGAGCATTCAGGTTGACATTGCATTCTTAAATAAATCACACATATATATATTTTTTCTGTTAATGCCTGTGTAGTTAAAGCAGTTGAAAGATGCTTGGAACAGGAACTAATTTTTTTAAATTGTGGTTTAAGTTTCAACATCCTGTTCTGAAAAAAAGTCATCTAAAAATATGGTAATAGTTAGTCCAGAATAGTTAGTGGAGGAAGAAATAAAAGATTCTTCTGGTTGTAAAAATAAAAATTCCGTCCTTTCCAGCTCAGCAATCTAGGAAATTGCTGTAATCTACGGGATGATTCACACACAGCCCTGTAACGTGGACTGCTACTTGTTAGTGAGAAGGGTAGCACCAGGAATTATGCCCCACAGTTCAGAGCAGGGAGCCATTACTCTATACAGAGTATTTTCGCCATATTTAAGTACCCTTGTACATTAATATTGATAGTAAAGCAATCCTAATGATAAATAGTACAAATTGCACCATATCCTCCACAAGAATGCACTTGGCCCAACTTTTTAGCTTTAACACTAATGACGTATTACCTTACATCCTCTTTTATTTTTGCATATGATAGTCTTAGTTACTGTAATACATACATGAGCGTACAATCAGAATTTTCACAAATACTTTTGGAAGGTAACTGCAGTCTTTCAAAGGATGGAGATTCAATTTCATTTAACTTAAAAAAGTTGTGAAAAGAAATCCATTTTTTAATTTTCTGTTTCCTAATCTGTTTTTCTTTCCATTTTGTATAAATGCATAGCAATTGTTCAACTAGGTGGACAAATGTCTATGCTTGTATATTAAAATTTAAACCTGCAATGTATGATCTGCAGTTATCACCATCCAAGGAATATTTTTTCAGTCATCTTGAAAACACAGTAAAACAACATAGAGCTTTAGTAGTAGTACTGGCTTGTATGTATTTGACATTAAAAAAATTACTGTGACAATACTCATTACAATAATGCCCATGTTTGATAAGAATTTAATTTGTCATTTAAAGATATATTCTGGAAACCATGAAAAGTGGAAAGAGGTTTGTTTACTGTGCTGTCTCTGCTGAAGATGTATTATTGATTACCAACAGCTGCAGCAATTATCATTACTGAAAATTGCTGCCCACAAAAACTTCCATATGAAAAATGTGTACAACTCTCCTCTCTCTCTCAACCAACAGAAAGAAACTGAATTATGAGTCAGGGAGCACAGCACAGCAGTGAGTGCAGGAGCAGAGATCACTAACAACTGATACTCTGCCCTCACTGTCTATTCTTCAGAAAATTAGATAGAGGAAGGTTGGAAAGAGACAGGCACATAAATTAGCAGAAGGAAAAAGGACAAGGAAAAACTGAAGTATAGGGTGCAACTGAACATAGGGATTGATTTGTGGATGCTGATAAGAGAAAACATTAATGTCACTTTAATGTGTTGAATCAAAAGAGACAAGATAGAAGAGTAACTGACTCATTGCTCTTACTGAATTTGTTTAGCTCCAGAATAGAGAGGGCTATCGAGAAGCTAACATTCATAAACGACAGACAGAGTCTCTCTTTTGCGTTCTGCTTGATTTGATGCAAATGTGAAAGGATTTACACTGGTGGAGTAGTTTCTCCTGTGGCTGAACATAGAGATCTTGTGCAAGCTTAAAAGAAGTTTAACTCCTCAGAAGACAGCAGATAGGGCAGCACAGCAAGTTGACTTCTGAAGAAGTGGTGTGAGATGAAACCTTCCCGCAAATTGGATCCAAATCAGATAGAGAGATATACGTAAGAATGGCTGTGCATCAGGAGTTACCTTCCTTCAGGATTAGAGGACTTCTATATTTTACAGACTATGGAGGCATACAGGTGAAATAAGGAGCAAGAGCGTTCTGCATACTGACTATGTACATGGAGTTACCAGTACCTAAGGTCAATTAAATCTAGGCCTACTTTTTTTACACTCCTTCCCAGAATAAATACAAGTTTGCCTCCTCTTTATACTCATTTCACAGGCTCCTCTCTATAGCCAACTATACCTTTAAAATGTCTCCTATAAGCCAACTGGAACAGCTTGCATAGGGCAGAGGGACATATAACAAAATACTGTAAAGCAGATAGGAAGTTAACCACCGTTGGGAAAATGGAGCTGATGAAAGCTTCCTGGATGTAAAACTCGCTGGAAAAGTGGAAGATATTGGTTAATATTTACACAGTACTTCATGCTAACTCTAAAAATGAATGCCAGCAAAAAGTCAATGTACATAACAGACTTTGCCATGGGACATCATGTTGAATATCATGTCTTTCTGCTTGTGGATTAATGCAAGTTTCGAGCTGAGGAACTCAATATGATTTTAAGTGTAAGACAGGACACTGCAGTCCCTTAATCATCATAAGGAGAGATGAAAAACTGCACACTATGTTATTTCCTGTTGACAGTTGTTTGCATGTTCAGTTGGAGAATGCTAAGCCCTGAAAGTGGAGGACCTATGAAATGCCAGCTATAATTATGGTTAAAACAAAGCCAAGCATGTTGTTGGATTTCATGGTATAAGTGAATATGAATTCAATTAAAAAGCAGAAATGCAAATACAGGAGTAAGTCCTGTGGAGTTCCTTCCACCTGCTGAACCTCTCAGTAGTGACTAAGTGACTCAGCCTCTTATCATCCTCCAGCACTTCACAGGTACTATTTGACACTAAGGAACAGAAGCCAGTGTAATTGCGTCTCTCTGTGATACAATTTTTTTACAGTTGAAACTTCTTGAATGATAATTTCATAAAGTAGGTGTCAAAGAATTCTTATAAAAGATGCTTAAACTTCCTTCTAAGATTTGGAGGTCTTTTTAAGTTCTATTATGCACTAACATGCAATTTTTGTTTTCCTATAGTTGCCAATTGCAGGGAAAAAAAACCAATGGCTTTTATACACACATCTTCATGGTTTCACAGGCACTTTGATCATTTCCAGTCTGGCACACAGTTATCAGATTGGACATGACTTAAACATGTAATTAAAAGGAAGTTGCTCCAAACACATCCAAATCTTTTCTTTAAATCTCTTTCTCCTGATTGATGCCTCAGTGATTGACCAGATTAAAAATGCCTAGGAATGCATCTAATAAGTGATACATAGTAATCAAGAAGTATTCTTGAACAGCTCATTATTTTCCTTCCAATATGCACTATTTTCCATCAATCAACAGAGAATTTAATCTACCATAACTCTCTCCATTCAACAGTATTGTGAGCTCTGGAGCTCATACTCTTACAAGTAATATCTACTGGAAAATCACAAGTTAAGAAGCTAAAGACCTACTTAAAGATGTTCATCAAGTTATCAGCTGTTCTATGAATCAGTTATCTGGATCCTCTCACAGTGCAAAAGGAAGCCTGTCAGAACATGCAATATGGGCTGTATAAAGCAGTTAGCCAAAAAAACCAAACTCATAATAAGTGGCAGCGTGACAAATGTTAGCCTAACACAGGAAACAGATAACTGCAAATGGAACTGCAGCTTTTTCTGTGGTGCAGAACTCTTTTCCCACCAGGAACTCAGTAGAGTTGAGAAAATACACTGCTGCTAATCAACTCCAAAAAATTTATGAAGAGATGGAAGTGGAAGCCAATAAATAATAAAAGACAGGACTAAAGTTGGAAACTTACTCAGCAGCAAGATCACCTTAAATAAGAAAGGATTTTTGGAGATACTGTCAGACAAAGAATAGAGATATATTAGTGCTCTCCTCTGAGGGACGCTTAAAAAAAAAACAACAACAAACCTCTCTCAGTTTCAAGGGTGACTGCTGTGTATTAAAATTAATAATAAAAAGTAATTAAGGGCAATTTTGTCCAAAAAATATTTGCACTTAATAAACATCCATTGGTGTAGCTATATGCAATAATAAAAAAGACTTTTCAATCAAGATATTTTTTAGTGTAGATACAACATTCATTAGGGTCGATGAGATGAACAGGTCACAGGAAGGCTATATCACAAGTAGGGAAAAATACATGTTGTACCAGCTGGTGGGATTTTGGGGGTGAAGGGCAGAGAGGACTAGAAGAGGAAGGTTGATCAATGCTATTTTTGTTTAACCATTAAATCTTCATCTCCAGAACAGGAAAAGCTGGGTACTATAGTAGCAGGAGAACTAATTGGGAATTACTGAAGGAAAGAATAAAACTTTCAGATACCGTAATCCACAGTTTTCTAAGAGTTTCATTAAAAGCAAGTCTTTTTCATTCTCTTGAATTGATACTTTAAGAGAAAAAATTGAGAACAATCCCCACATTATGTAACCAACCAGCCTTCATTTGTTGCTTGATAACTTAACTTGAGATTCCAGGTCTAAATACTCACAACAGAAAGAGTCAAGACAAAGCCTTCTGAATTTAGTTAATGCTACGTCTTTTGAATCATTTAAAGTTGTATTTGATAAGTCAGAGTAATTAGCTTGCAGTAGAGGAACTCTTTCCACCCACCATCTCCCAAGATACCAAAAGTGTCTTTGTTTGTTTCAGGAGCGTTTTGTGTTGCAGTTACTCCATTAAATGAATAATTTAATAAACATCCACAAATAATCCCTCAGAAATGTTCAGTGGGTACTTGCTGGTAAACATAATCCGTTCAGCCAATGCAGAAAATATTTTTGTCAGTAAAAGTACGCACATAGTCAAATGTTCTGCTTCTAATGCATGTACGCATGTGTATGTGTTTGGAAGTCTTTCCAAAAAATCAGAGGAGGTTTGATGATATTTTAATGACAAGCTTGAGCACAGACGAGCTGGAAATGCCACAGTCCTTTACTCTAGTTATTCTGATAGTCCAGTAGCTTACTTATAAACACTCAGCATATATATCTAGTAAAAATCATAGCCAATGATTTGTACCAACTCTTATTTTGGTTTACTAACCTATTTGGTATAACATGTCCAGGTGGCTTTTGGGATATTCAGCAATTTCTCAGGGACAGCTTCATGTACACTCACCAAAACCACTGAATGTTGTGCAGTAGGAAAATATAATGACAATGCTCGATGTAAATATATCCTTAATACTTTAGCTGAGAAGTAATAAAATAGATTAAAAACAAAACAAAATAAATTAAATAGATAAATTAAATGGGCTCAAGATATTAGAAAAGTATGCATATAAGTTAACTATTGCTTAAAATAAGCTTCTTCCTGATTGTGTGTAGATTCTCTTTAGCTGTTGCTAAATTAGTATTTGCCTAGATCAGTACACAACATTTTGACTCTACTTCACTGTACACCTTAAGAAGACATACAACATAAGTACAGTAGACAAAATGTTGGTTTCATATTCGTTACCAAATTTGCAAATAACTTCTGTTGAAAGATTTTCATGTTACTCTGTTGGTCTTTTATTA
The DNA here is from genome assembly GCF_019238085.1 of Lagopus leucura. NCBI lineage: Eukaryota > Metazoa > Chordata > Aves > Galliformes > Phasianidae > Lagopus > Lagopus leucura. The sequence continues at coordinate 20,959,442 of NW_024962334.1, forward strand.
CAAATATTTGCTTTATAACCATTCATCTACACATCAGCGAAACACGTAGAGATTTCTTTCAATATATAGGGAGAGACTAGAGGATATGCAATTATAGCTCATCTAAGGGTATTTTAAGCAGAACCAAGTACATTCTCAGGAGGGCCTATTTTTCAGCTGAAATTAATCTATATATAACTTTTTCATAGTTTTAGAATACAAGTGTAAGAGAGGCATTAAGTTTAAGTACATTTCTAACCTGATTATCTATCTTGTAATTAAATGATAATCTGCTATCATACTAGAATGAATGAAGCAAACTTGCTAACAAATGTTCAAGGGAATCACAGATGATGAGCTATATGTCTTACACTCTAGACAGCCAGACTCGGATGGACATTTTGATTTAAACACTCACATTTGGAGATGAATATTTCCCAACTGTTCAACATAATGAAAATTGAAAGGATCTGGACACCCACACCTCTTTTCCAGCTTTTATTATTTCTAAAAATAAATACATATATACATTCTGTCAAGTACAGAATATCTTCCTTGGAAGGAGGCTGCATTTTCCTCAGAACACTAAATTCAGCTTTCTAAGATAATAAAGACCTTCAATAACAGAAATTTCCCCATCAGTGCTAGTAAAGAGAGGAATTGGTACACAAACAACTAAGTGAAATTTACTGTATTGATAACCCAGGCACACACTCCTTATCATAGTTTATTAAAGCCTTAAAGAAGTTATCAACCTGCAAGAAAAGAAGCTCCAGTGCATTATTTCTTTTCCATTTCAAAGAACGAGAAGCTAACTCCTAGTTTCATCACAAATGCAAAACTGAAATCTTGCATTAAGTTGTTGCTTTGGAAACATGATGCTGTAAAAGCAAAAACATTATTTCCCTCCAAATCCTGAAGAATTTACCCTCACAAACATATTTTGTGACTCGCGTAAGAAGTTCTCAGAGATGAGATAAATATCGCAAAATTCTCTCCCTTTGTCTTTTCATCTATTTTTCCTATTAATAAATTCCCATGGTTCTCAGGCTGGCTTAAACTTGTCACCAAACTCATGCAGAAGAGAACAAAGCAGAATCAGCATTTATCCCCAGAGACTTAAATTGTGAGAAAATAAATATATTATTTAGTTTCTCCTTCTCTGCCTCCAATTTTAAAGTATCCTTTTCTCCTCTAATTTCAGATCCTATACCATACCCCATGGGCCATGAAGTTTCCCATAAAGACTTCCAGAGATTTCTAGCTTTGGTCATTGGGCACTTTCTCTTCTAAGTCAGTAAAAACCACTACTGCAGCAATACCATTTGTTGCAGCCACTGGAGGGTTGGTAAAGGCTTTCAGATCTGTAAGATTAACCTGAAAAAGGAAAAGCAGAGAAACACGTGCAGGACTGTGCAGTAATAGTGGATTTGTTCCACAGAACTATATATTAGCAGGAATTTTGAAAGCTATCACTAGCATTACACTACAAAATATTCATGATCACAGCCTCTGCAATTCTGTGTGTAAGGTGCAATGTAGGCTGATGGGAAGTGTAACACCAGTTCAGGTACCTGTTTTTGCACAGAAAAACAGAAAATCAAAGAAAACAGCAGGGAGACAATAGTCAGTCTTGGCCATACACTGTGGTGTTCCCTGCAAAGTAAAACATTCACTGTATTTTTTGAGCATAGATAAACGCATCAGATTTGTTAAAACAGCCTCCATCTTTTGGTAAATTTGCTTCATTCTTTTTGTTTTCCTGTGCTAAATCTGAAACTGTAGGGCTAAAACAAAGGGGTAAACAAAAGAAAATAATGTATCCTGTATGAAAACAGTATTTATTTCATTTTGGGCTTGGAAATTAAACATATCAATGTAAGCAGATTCAGATTCATCAGGAGTCTTTTTTTGGCTCAAATTGACTTTATTTCACTTAGCTTCAGTTTTAGGTGAAATCTGAGCACCTTCACAACTTCTTGCACTGACATAACTAGCAGTTTAAAAGCTGATTATAATTCCATGGGTGCAAATCTATCTGGTAGATTTTCTCTGGAGGGCACTGTGACATCTGCAGTTGCATATTTGGGAGATTATCATGCATATTTCTCAGGACACATTGCTTGGGGCTGAAGCTGGTTATACAAGCTCATCATTATCCTTGTACCTCATGCTCATCTCACAGGCATGTTTCCTGTTGGGTCTTGCTTAAACAAGTCTAATTAGAGAGAAGGAGGATATCACAGTGATCAAGATGTTAATATTTGGATCAAGCATTGTGCATTAGCAATAACAAGCCTCTATAAGAATGCAAGATCCTTACAAAATTTATTTTTACAACTGCCAGGGGCACTTTCCATGTATCCATTTCTTAGAAGGGACATAAACAGACATTAGCCATGGAAACAACGAGGATTAAAAATCAATATTCCTTACGCCAGAAGTGTTACAAATAAAGTTAAATCTTTGTCTCTTGTGAAAGAGAAGTGCTGAACAGAACTGGTGTAGTTTTTAGGATGAAATTCCCAGTTCTTATTGGTTTGCACCTCAGTCACAGTGCATTTTAAAATTAATAAATAAATAAATTAAATAATGGATATACAGTTGCAGCTTTGAATTGATCTATTCGGTCTCTAAGAAAGTTTGAGGCCCACGTTATCAAAATTAACTTAAAGGAAGAAATTTAAAACTCAGTCAAGATACTCCTTTGGTTAAACTTACTAAGCATTTAAGCAGGTGAAAAAGGATCACTCCAAGTATGTAGCACTTCTAACAGGAGACAGTATTCTTCATTATAACAAACAGTTAATATAAGTCACATAAATTCCATTACAGTTCTGTCTCTTTTTTCCCTTACACTTAGTTACTTATTGTGTGCTGACGCTCAAATCAAATACAGGACAAGTTCACTTTTCTTAAGGGAGAGAAAAACAAACAAGTTGCAGATAACGTTTAGAAAATTATTTCTCAAATATATTTCCCTTCACGAGAGATGAAGGAGATTTTCACTCTTTCTCCAGAAGTTTAGTCCCCTTCACATCAATAATTTCTACGCTATGGAGATCTTAAGTGATGGCCAAATTGTTAGAAAAGCTAGAAGGAATGTACCCTATTGTGTGCCATTAGCAATCAGACCATGAGCACAACACCTTAAACATGCAATGCAAACAGCATACTTCAACTGAGAGAGGTAAATCAGAAAAGCTGGTCGGTGTGGATTCATCTTTGTCCCCAGTCCCCAGCTAATGTGACTGTCCTGTACCCACCTACAACCTCCCAGGTTGTAGGTTCCCATCTAAAAAGGCAGTGTCACATGCATCTTTCTCTGGGAACCTCTCTGGCTGGAAGCATTCAGAGCACACAGACTGCTCATAAAATGACAGCAGTGTTACTGCCCAGTATTTTAAACCTCAGTAGTGCAACATTCATAGTCAGACCCTTGTTGATTACTGTATGGATATGTAGTTCTGCCACGTTTACAGGACATCCAAGCTGTTCCCATGTTTCCTGAGGAGTCTGATCTAAAATGACTTCCACGCTTCATCTTTTTTTACATAATGCTTCACTCTGGGGAATACCTCTGGGACATTTAATGGCTCAAGTGTTGTAAAACTGAGAACATCTTTATAAACAAACTACAGTCTGAAACCTGCAGAACAGGAAAGCCAGAATAATTTTTAAAAAAGCAGTGCATTTTAATCAGTTCCAAAAATTAATCACAAATTACTAGCTGGTGGGTTATTGGTTTGGGGACCTTTGGTAACAAAAAGATTAGGAGAAGATTAATATTCAGAAGCCTCCATTAGCCTTATAACAATGTAGCATTAAACAACACCTTAATTCCAGTGAGAATGTTTCACAAGTGCAATAAAACAATGAGCAGGAGAATATGGTAGTCATCAATGCAACATGCTGAATGTCATCTCTGAAACAAAGTATCCTACAGGTACTATTATCCCATGACAGTCACTCAATGTGGTTCACCTAGTTGCTTAATGAATGCTTTATTTTTTGATCATCTTAAATTGTAGCATCATAAGCACATAGATCTTATAGGGGGAAAGCACCAAAGAAAAGAGATTGTTAGGACATTGAGCTTTTGATCCAATTTGCTCAAGTTTAATTGATTGCACTGTTTTGACTTGAAACTTCATAGCAATTTTTGATCCCTACAGAAGATATGGACTAGTGAAATGCTGAAATCCATAATTAGCATAATGCAAAGAAATATAAAGGTCCTGACCCAGCCTTCATTTATGTCAGTGGCAAAAACCACTTTTCCTTCATTAAAATTAGGGTGAGGCACAAGGTTATTATTGAAAGTACTAACTATCAGCTAATAATAATGTCTTTTAAAAAACCAAAACAGAAGTGAATGAAAGTTTTGACTGCTCCTAAACAGCATAGCTTTCTCCATTCACCAGCATCTGAAAGAGGTTTACAATTTTTTTTGGCAACTTAAAGTTTCCATAGCTCAAAATCAGATGTGAACAGCTACTGTGAGTTCTTTAAAATTTTCTCTCTGCAGTACTGATAAATGACACAATGGACATAAGGTTTTGTAGAAATGCTGGAGTTGGATGAGTCTTTCAGATTTAAAGGCAGAAGAGCTTCAGTTTACAGCATTCGATAATTCGGTGTTTAAGTTCAAAAACTGCACTTTTAACAGTAGATTCAAGTTATAGAATCAAAATGAAACTGCATTTCTATCCAGTCTGTGGTGAGAGCAAATACACTAAACCTCTATGTTTCCAATGTGGAAGTTGAAACTAATATTTATAGGCTGAACTGAGAGGAGTAGGAGGAAGATTCAACATTGATGACACATACATTTAGGAACTCCATTATAATCTTAAAGTGCAAGGCTTGCACCGTGCAGTATTGCAATGTACTGGAATGGACTTTTGTATCAATCGAGTTGTTCAATTCACCTAGAGCCTCAAAGCCTTTAGAAATCTGAAGTGCTCAGAGATGACTCTCTGACCTTTACTGTATTACAAATAGGTCTGATTCTCAAGATCCACATCCATTAAATGCTTGAATGAGCTCAGTATTTATTGTTCTTTCATCTCATTAAAACAGCTAAAAGGTTGGGAAAAGGCATAATGTGAAGAAAGGTCAAGTGGTAATCACGGTGTGAAATGCTGTTACATGTGTAAGTATAATAATTCTTTAGACTTTATGCTCCCTGGAGAGGAAGTTGTTCAAAACTATTCACCTAAAAAGGCTTATTTTCTACTAAATATAGCTCAACAGCACTAAACGAGGGAATTAGACAGACCTTTTGCTCCTCTGCTTTGACAATGGCCTTTTCTTGGCTCACTTTCTCAGTCTGAAACTCTATCTTAGCAATCAAAGCTTCAGCATCTTGATTTCTCAGTTGCAGTTCTGGCTCTTGTGAAGCAAGTTTGAATTTTAGATCTTCTACCTACAGGGAAAAAGATAATGCATTACTAAGGAGTCAGGATCATTAGCTATCATTCTTGAGAAATTCTAACAATATGTGCCCCAGGAAGTTGATCTACAAACAAAATTCATGCACACTTCATGGATCTCTATTAAAAGCATCACCTTTTGTTTCCATATGACAGCTCATATTTGTAGCTCACAGAATTTTGATGACTTTGAGAACTTTGTAAGAATAGTCTAACTGCACCTGCTGCACAGCTCCCTCAGGATGCTCAAATGTCCATCTAGTTGCTGAAGCTGTTTTGTGATCGGGTGTTTCAGCATAGAATGATAGACTGGTTTAGGTTGGAAGGGACCTTAAAAATCTAGTTTCAACATTTCTGCTGTTGGCAAGGACACCTTCCAGTAGACCAGAGCCTACTGGACCTGGCATTGAATAAACACGTTACCTGTGTAACCTGCTTCAGTGCCTCACCACCCTACAAGGAAGGAATTTCTTCCTTACATCTAATCTAAATATACCCTCTTTTAGTTTAAAGACATTACTTCTTGTCCTATCACTATATGTCCTTGTAAAAAGTTCCTCACCAACTTTCCTGCAGGCCCTCTTTAGTTATTAGAAGGTTGCTATAAGGCCTCCCGGGAACCTTCTCTTCTCTAGGCTGAACAATTCCAGCTCTCTCAGCCCGTTTTTACAGGAGAGGTGCTCAAGCCTCTCATCTTTTTGGCTCTCCTCTGGACTTGTTCCCACAGCTCAATATCTTTCTTGTGCTGAGGTTCCCAGAGTTGAATGCAGTACTGCAGGTGGGGTTTCAGGTAGGCAGAGTAGAGGGGGACAATCACCATCCTTGCCCAACTAGTCATGCTTCTTTTGATGCAGCCCAAGCTGTCTTTCTGGACTACAAGTTGGCTTGTGTTGAATTTTTCATCATCCAACATCTCCAAGTCCTTTTCTCTCAATATGACCACAATGCAATCTTTGTCCAGTTTGTATTTGTGCTAGGGATTGTCTCAACCCACGTGCACCTGACCTTGTTGAACTTCATGAGGTTTGCGCAGGTCCACCTCTCAAACCTGTTAAGGTCCTTCTGGATGGTATCCCTTACCTCTAGCTTGTTGACCACACCTCATAGATGGGCATCATCACCATCTTGCTGAGGGTGTACGCAGTCCCACTGAACATGTCACCAACAAAGATGGTAAATAGCATCTGACCCATTACTGACCCCTGAAAATCCTACTTCTCACTGATCTCCACCTGGACATTGAGCTATTGACTGCAACTCTTTGAGTATAACCATTCAACCATCCAAGTGATCCATCTGTCAGATTACCATTTGGTCATTGTCAAATTAGAATTCAGAGTATTTTAATCATTATTTAAGCTATGCTATTGCTAATAGACAGCAGTTACACTTTTCTGACTATTTTTGCAGGGCTTTAGATGGAGAAGTGGGAATGAATCAGTCAGCTCCCGATGTTAAACTCATGTAGCAATACAAAGCTGTGATGCTATGCAAAGATGTAACTGAGCATTTCATTTATTTCATCTACATTTTTCATGTGAAACACACAGGGTGGTTTTTTTGTTTGTTCGTTTTTTGTTTTAAATAAAGATATTACTAGATTACATCTTGTCATGAGTAGGTGTATGTGTGGAGAAAGGCTGAAAGCAGCCTCCCCATCCCTGACTTGCCACAAATGAGACAGCAGCACTGAGTGGGGGCTAAGTGGCGCTGACCCCACAAGAAGCAGACTGCTGATGTAAGGCTCCAGCTGTCTTTCTTACCATTCAGTTGGCCATGGGCCATGCACAAAAAACCCCACATACAGAGCTTCATCTTCTTGTGATTTGACTTTTACGTGACACTTGCATTCCACCGCTACCCTCTAGGTGCATGTCATAAGCCCTGAAATTGCAAATGGATTCCTGAGTGAGTGGCTGAGCATAACCAAGGAACAGGAACAAATGAAATATGAGAGCAAAGAAAGGTCTCAAAAACGACGGAAGAGGATACTAAGGATGGCTCACTCATAACAGTATTCTTCAAAGTTTACCTAAAACATCATTTTGTCATCATGTAAAGGACATTGAACCTAAATGAGTCTCCTCCAACTTTTTTTTGCGTATAAATTAGTTAATTCTGTGCTGGCATTCATGAAGCCTTCATTCCCATAGGAGCAAAGTGCTTCAACAGTTTTTTTTTTGTTGTTTTTTTGTTTTTTTTTTTAACTTAAAATCTAAAAGCACAGATGATGTCAATCACTACAAATACAGAATTAATAAAGTTAGTCATGGTTAGACCAGATAATCTTAGTGATCTTGTCCAACCTTAACTATTCTATCATTCTGTGTACAATATATGAATTTTCTATTCCACCTCTGAAAACCCCACCTAAAAATATATCCCATAAAGAAAATACAATGGTTACCCTAAATCCTCTCATCTCCACATACTTCAAATATTGTTAAATTCCCACTCAGAACAGAATGATTTTTTTTTTTTTAAATGCTGTTTACTTCGGATCAGGCAGAATTGGCCATCCATTACATACCCTCAGCTCAGACCAGAGGCCCTCAGGGAAGCACAATGTGAGCAGAGGTGAAAAGATGTTGGTAACTTTGCCAGCTACTGGCTGTTGGTTTCCTTCATTTTTTCAAAAAGGAGCTTTAAGATTGCACTTCCCTGGGATAAAGGAACACTCTAAATTCATTTATCTTCATTTCAAAGGACCATATCTACCTGTAATACTAAAATACATCCAAATACAGGTCTAAGCTAGGATACTGCATGCTAAATCAACAGGAAAATACTAGGAAAGCCTATTTAACTCCATCATTGTAACTAACTTCCATTTTATCCTCTGTGACTTCTAGCATACTTAACTTTATAATTTGTGGAGTCACATCTCCTTCATTTTAATGATTATTTATTGCATTCTGTACAAGACTAACCCAGTTCAATTAATCAAGGTAAGCCTAAAAATCAATTAATATGAATTAAATGAGCTACACCAACTCTTAGGAAAGTCACACGTAATCTACCAAAGCATTGTCAGTAATGCTTAGAGTACTTTGGGAAAATCGCTCACGAGTGGTTGTTGATGCAGTTAAATGTTTGAAGCTGTCATGGAGTTGACCAGATCAATCTATGTCCGTGACAGGGGCGGCAAGCCTCTGCCCTCCCCCCCCACCCCAGTCCCACAAAAATGGGAAGGAAGGAAGGGAGGAAAAGAGCAGCGGCAGCAATCTATGGAGGAAAACTTATTTTACTATAATATTGGAATACAAGATAACACAATATATACAATTTAATTGAAATTGAGATTAATAAATCAGACAAGATGAGAGAGAGAGAGAGTTCCCGGGACCGAGTCAAACCTGAAAAGCTTGGAACGGCCAGGAAAGCACCTCCAGCACCCACTGCAAGGCAGCAAGAGAGCGCCCCCCCACCCGGAAGGGCCAGATCCCGTGACTGCTGTAATGTACAGGGATAGGTACTTGGAATTGGGGCAGTGACACTTTAATGCCCCGTACACTACATGATGTTTTGATGTGGAATACTGAAACCCAGAAACAAAAAAAAAACATAGAACCATGACATTCCACCCCTTATTCTACATCGTTACATCATGCTTAAAAATATATATACATATATACAAACAAACAAAAAAATGATTAAATGCATTACACACACATGGTTATATGCATATACATAGAATTAGTAACTGCACTCCCCCGGCATCAAGTTTCCTTGTGGTACACATTGGACATCCCCATTCTTCTGCATTACCCACCAAGTGGATCCTGGTCCCTGGGCAAAAACTGTACCACGGAGAGGTTTGCCCTTTCCAGAAGCTGGAAGAACCCAAACTGCCTTTCCTAACATGTTCTTTACATGTACAACGGGGACTTTATCTCCCTCTATGGTATGTAGGGAACTGGATTGGTTAGGACCATCACGATTGATAGATCCTCTGGTATTGACTAACCAGGTGGCTTCTGCCAAATGCTTCTCCCAGTGCTTAAATGTTCCGCCATCCAGTGCTTTTAGCATCGTTTTTAACAGTCCATTGTATCGTTCAATTTTACCAGAGGCTGGTGCATGATAGGGAATATGGTAAATCCACTCAATGCCATGATCTTTGGCCCAAGTATTTACAAGAGAATTTTTGAAATGAGTCCCATTATCTGACTCAATTCTTTCCGGGGTGCCATGTCGCCACAGGACTTGTTTCTCGAGACCCAGTATGGTGTTTCGGGCGGTAGCATGGGGTACTGCATATGTTTCAAGCCACCCAGTGGTTGCCTCAACCATAGTAAGCACATAATGCTTAGCATTGCGAGATCGTGGCAAGGTGATATAATCAACCTGCCATGCCTCCCCATGTTTGTACTTTTGCCATCGCCCTTCCTCCCAGAGGGGTTTCATCTTCTTGGCTTGTTTGATGATGGCACATGTTTCACAGCTATGAATAACCTGTGCAATGGCATCCATAGTTAAGTCCACCCCTCGGTCTCTAGCCCATTTGTATGTTGCATCTCTCCCTTGATGACCTGAGGTCTCATGGGCCCATCGAGCTAGAAATAATTCACCCTTGTTCTGCCAGTCCAGGTCTATTTGAGCCACCTCAATTCTGGCAGCTCGGTCTACCTGATGGTTATTTTGCTGTTCTTCAGTAGCCCGACTCTTGGGCACATGAGCATCTACATGGCGCACCTTCACAACCATATTCTTTGTTCGGGCAGCAATGTCTTTCCACAGTTCAGCAGCCCAAATAGGTTTACCCCTTCTTTGCCAGTTATTTTGCTCCCACTGCTGTAACTACCCCCATAAGGCATTTGCCACCATCCATGAGTCAGTGTAAAGATAGAGCATTGGCCACCTCTCCCGTTCAGTGACATCTAAGGCCAGTTGGACAGCCTTTACCTCTGCAAATTGGCTTGATTCTCCTTTCCCTTCAGTGGCCTCTGCAACTTGTCGTGTGGGGCTCCACACAGCAGATTTCCATCTGCGATGCTTCCCCACAATACGACACGATCCATCTGTGAACAGGGCATATTTCTTTTCATTCTCTGGTAGTTCATTGTATGGTGGGGCCTCTTTAGCACGCGATACTTCTTCTCCTGGTGGTGTTCCAAACTTTTTACCTTCAGGCCAGTCCATGATGACCTCTAGGATTCCTGGATGGCTGAGGTTCCCCATCCGTGCTCGTTGTGTAATCAGTGCAATCCACTTGCTCCAGGTGGCATCAGTAGCATGATGGGTGGAGGGAACCTTTCCTTTAAACATCCAGTTCAGCACTGGCAGTCGAGGTGCCAGAAGGAGCTGTGTTTCAGTACCGACTACTTCGGAAGCAGCCCGAACCCCCTCATAAGCGGCTAAGATCTCCTTTTCAGTTGGAGTGTAGCACTCTTCCGACCCCCTGTAGGCTCGACTCCAGAATCCCAGGGGTCGGCCTCGGGTCTCTCCTGATGCTCTTTGCCACAAACTCCAAGTGGGACCTTTCTCTCCAGCAGCAGTATGGAGGATGTTCTTTATACCCTGTCCCGTCCGTACTGGCCCTAGGGCCACAGCACGGGCTATCTCTTGTTTAATCTGCTCAAAAGCCTGCTGCTGCTCAGGGCCCCATGTAAACTCATTTCTCATTCGCGTCACATAATAAAGGGGGCTTACAATGAGGCCGTAGTTTGGAACGTGCATTCTCCAAAAGCCCACTGCACCCAGAAAAGATTGTGTCTCTTCCTTATTAGTGGGCGGAGACATAGCAGTGATTTTGTTGATCACATCTGTCGGGATGTGACGACGGCCATCTTGCCACTTTATACCTAGGAACTGAATCTCCTGGGCAGGTCCTTTCACTTTGCTTCGCTTAATAGCAAAACCAGCACTCAGAAGAATTTGGATTATTTGCTCTCCTTTCGTGAAGGCTTCTTCTGCTGTATCGCCCCACACAATGATGTCATCAATGTACTGTAAGTGCCCAGGAGCACTGCCCTGTTCCAGTACAGTTTGAATCAACCCATGGCAAATGGTCGGGCTGTGTTTCCACCCCTGGGGCAAACGGTTCCAGGTATACTGAATGCCCCTCCAGGTGAAAGCAAACTGTGGCTTACATTCTTTGGCCAAAGGAATGGAAAAGAAGGCATTAGCAATGTCAATGGTGGCATACCATTTGGCCGCTTTTGACTCCAGTTCATACTGGAGTTCTAACATGTCCGGCACAGCAGCACTCAGTGGGGGTGTGACTTCATTCAGGCCACGGTAGTCCACCGTCAGCCTCCATTCTCCACTGCCTTTACGCACTGGCCATATGGGGCTGTTAAAAGGCGAGTGAGTTTTGCTGATCACTCCCTGGCTCTCTAGTTGACGAATTAACTTATGAATGGGGAGCAAGGAATCCCTGTTGGTGCGGTACTGCCGCCTGTGCACCGTTTTTGTAGCAATCGGTACGTGTTGCTCTTTTACTCGCAGCAGCCCCACAACAGACGGATCTTCTGACAGGCCAGGCAAAACAGACAGCTGCTTAATGTTGTCTGTGTCCACAGCAGCTTTTCCAAAGGCCCATCGATACCCCTTAGGATCCTTGAAATGCCCCCTTCTGAGATAATCAATACCTAGTATACATGGAGCCCCTGGGCCCGTCACAATAGGATGTTTTTGCCAGTCCTTACCAGTGAGGCTTATCTCAGCCTCCAACACAGTCAATTCTTGAGAGCCCCCAGTCACTCCAGAAATATGGATTGATTCTGTCCCTTCATGACTTGAGGGCATCAGAGTGCACTGTGCACCAGTGTCCACCAGGGCCTTATATTTCAGTGGTTCTGATGTGCCAGGCCATCGAATCCACACAGTCCAATATACTCTATTATCCCTTTCCCCCCCCTGACTGAGGGCAGGGCCCCCCTATTCATTACCTGTGGTAACTGGAGCAACTGCACTGGTGGTTGATCTGCCTTGTAGTTCTTTCACCCGTGCTCGCAGTACAGCAGTAGGTTCACGGTGCCACTTCCTCATGTCTTCTCCATGGTCACGTAGGTAATACCATAAGACAATTCGCGGTGTATTATCCCTTACTTGAGCTGGAGAGCGTTTGCTTCTAACAGCTGAGATCTTTGATGGTGCACGTGAGAAGGAAGGTTCATCGTCTTTAGTTAGGTGGGCTTGCATACATTTCATCATCTCCTTCATCTCCTTCAATAGACTCATTTGATTATCCTGATCTTCATCAAGCGTTTCTGATACTGCTACAGGTTTGTCACGGTTAATCAGTTGAGACACTTGCTCCGTCATTTTTGATATAGCAGCAACAGCAGCATGAATTGGGGACAGCAATTGTTCGTAGTTTTGGAGCGTAACAATTAATTCATAAACTAAAGGCGTTCTCTGTTGTTCCTGGTATCTGTCACACGCTGACGTTAGTGTAGCGGCATATTTGTCCGGCGCTGTTGTCACGATTTTCATAGAATCATAGAATCATAGAATCACCAAGGTTGGAAAAGACCTAAAAGATCACCCAGTCCAACCGTCCACCTACCCCCAATAGCTCCCACTAAACCATGTCCCTCAACACAACATCCAGTCTTTCCTTGAACACCCCCAGGGTCGGTGATTCCACCACCTCCCTGGGCAGTCCATTCCAGTGCCTGACCACCCTTTCTGAAAAGTAATACTTCCTCATGTCCAGCCTGAATCTCCCCTGGCATAGCTTGAAACCATTCCCCCTGGTCCTATCACTAATGACACGAGAGAAGAGGCCGACCCCCAGCTCACTACAACCTCCCTTCAGGAAGTTATAGAGAGCAATAAGGTCTCCCCTGAGCCTCCTCTTCTCCAGGCTGAACATTCCCAGCTCCTTCAGCCTCTCCTCATATGGCCTGTGTTCCAGACCCCTCACCAGCTTTGTTGCCCTTCTTTGAACATGTTCCAGGGCCTCAATATCTTTCTTGCAGTGAGGGGCCCAAAACTGGACACAGTACTCGAGGTGCGGCCTCACTAGTGCTGAATATAGGGGAACAATCACCTCTCTGCTCCTGCTTGCAACGCTGTTTCTGATGCAAGCCAGGATGCCATTGGCCTTCTTGGCCACCTGGGCACACTGTCGGCTCATGTTCAGCCGAGCATCAATCAATACCCCCAGGTCCATTTCCTCTACGCAGTCCTCCAGCCACACCGCCCCAAGCCTGTAGCGTCGCCTGGGGTTGTTGTGGCCGAAGTGCAGGACCCAGCATTTGGCCTTGTTGAAACTCATCCCATTGGCTCCAGCCCAGCTCTCCAGCCTGTCCAGATCCCTCTGTAGGGCCTCGCTACCCCCAGGCAGATCCACACTTCCAGCCAATTTGGTGTCATCTGCGAATTTACTGAGGGTGCACTCGATGCCCTCATCCAGGTCATCAATAAAGATATTGAAGAGGACAGGCCCCAGCACCGACCCCTGGGGAACACCACTCACGACCGGTCGCCAGCTGGATTTGACTCCATTCACCACCACTCTCTGTGCCCGGCCCTCCAGCCAGCTCCTTACCCAGCCAAGAGTGTACCCATCCAAGCCTCTGGCTGCCAGCTTCTGCAGGAGAATGCTGTGGGAGACAGTGTCAAAGGCTTTGCTGAAGTCTAGGTAGATCACATCAACAGCCTTTCCTTCATCCACCAGATGGGTCACTAGATCATAGAAGGAGATCAGGTTGGTCAAACAGGACCTGCCCTTCATGAACCCATGCTGGCTAGGCCTGATCCCCCGGTCACCCTGCACATGCCGCATGATCTCCCTCAAGACGATCTGCTCCATAACCTTCCCTGGCACCGAGGTCAGGCTGACAGGCCTGTAGTTCCCCGGATCCTCCTTACGACCTTTCTTATAAATGGGAGTCACGTTGGCAAGCCTCCAGTCTTCTGGGACCTCACCAGTCAACAAGGAGCGCTGACAGATGATGGAAAGCAGCTCGGCTATCACCTCCGCCAGTTCCATCAGCACTCTCGGGTGGATCTCATCTGGCCCCATCGACTTGTGACAGTCCAGCTGGAGCAGTAGGTCTCTGACTGTTTCTTTCAGAATCACAGGGGGGTTAGTGTGCTCCCCAGCCGAGATTACCAGGTCAGAGAGAGGAGTATCCTGAGGATAACTGGTCTGACTTTTAAAGACAGACGTAAAGAAGGCATTCAGAACCTCCGCCTTTTCCTTATCCTCAGTGGTCACATTCCCAGCCTCATCCAGCAAAGAGTGGATATTCTCCTTTGTCCTCCTCTTACTGTTAATGTATTTATAAAAGAGTTTCTTATTCCTTTTCACACCAGCGGCTAGGTTAAATTCAAGCTGGGCTTTTGCCTTTCTGATTTCACCTCTACACATCCTAACAACTTCCCTGTATTCATTTTGAGTGGCCTGTCCCTCTTTCCACAGGCGGTAGATTCTCTTTTTCTCTTCTTCCCCGCCGGCTCATTTTGCAGCTCAGGGGGACTGCCTGCTCCTGTGCCCTTAAGACTTCCTTCTTGAAGAGCAACCAGCTCTCTTGGACCCCTTTGCTCGCTAAGACTGAATGCCAGGGGATTCCCCCTATTAGTCCCCTGAACAATTCAAAGTCCGCCCTCCTGAAGTCCAAGGTAGCAGTATTACTATTCCCCCTCCAGGCTCCACCATGAATCACGAAGTCTATCATTTCATGATCACTCTGTCCAAGACAGCCTCCAACCTCCACATCTCCCACCAAACCTTCCCTGTTTGTGAACAGCAGGTCTAGTGGGGCAGTTCCTCTCGTGGGCTCTCTGACCAGCTGTATCAGGAAGTTGTCCTCTACGCATTCCAGAAACCTCCTAGACTGCTTCCTCTGTGCTGTGCTGTACTCCCAGCATACGTCAGGGAAGTTAAAGTCTGCCACATCTCAGGCGTTGTCCTCACCTTTTCAGGGTCGTGGTTTTGTTGTGGGTGGTTAGGAACAAAGTCAAGGTCATACAGCATTTCCACCACGCCTATTTCCCTCAAATACTGGATACTCTTTTCAACTGTATCCCATTTCTTCATCGCAATCTTCAAGCTATTTTTGAAGGGATACTTTTCCTTCACGGCTATTAACACTCGTTCCCAGAGGGAGGTAGCCTCATCCGAACATCGACTAATTCCTCTATCAATAGCTGGATCTCTGGCAATGGCACCTAGTTGGCGAGCTTCATTACCATCCAGAGACAAGCTATGGGCCCCACTGTCCCAACAGCGAACCAACCAGGAAACAAGAGTTTCATTCGGGTGCCGTGTAAACTCCTTTCTTGAACCTTGGATTTCAGTCATCTTTAGAGGCCGGCGAGTAGTAATAGAGACTTCCTCTTCATCACTCTCTTCTGCATGTCTCTTAGTTTTCCCTTTTGCCTTTCGCGATGGTGGTGGTTCTGAGGAGGGCCCCTCGCCTGGATCTTCCTCCTCCTCCTCCTCTTCTTCTCTTTTTCGTTCAAGACGCGAAGACACTCGTTTCCATTTCTTGCCCTCCACAGGAGCAACTGGTATTGTTACTGGTGTCTCCTGTGATTGATTAGATTTGACTTGGGGATTTTCCCCTTTGGCTTGAACCTCAGCTCGGAAACTCTCTCTCTCCAGAATGGTATTATATAGGGCACGGTAAGCACAAGCCAAACCCCAAATAAGTTGTACCTCCTTAGATTTATGTAAGCCGCATAGTCCCTGATTCAAATACTGGCTTAGTTTCTCAGGATCCCACAGCTGTTCAAGAGTAAAATCCCATGACGCTGCGGGTCCCCATGCTTCTAAGACCTTTCCTAAACCTCTCCATATTCCCTGCCAGTCATCATTCTCTAGTTTTGGAGGAGACTCCTTATTACGAATGCGTTGGAGTACATTCAGGAGAATTGATGACACGAACAACAACAACAACATGAGTACTAATTCAAGATTTGAAAAACGTTTGATAAACCGAGAAGAAAACCTGGAGACTGGTCTGAACATTGTGTTGTTTGTAAAATTAGCTATTCCATTTGGGATGTAGCTGTTTGTGAAATTAGCCATTCCTTCTGGGATGTAAATGTCAAAATTCAAATCATACCACATTGCAAGTAGGTAAAACATAGGTGTCTCCATCAGTGCCCTTAGGTAGCTATATACGGATGCAATTCCAAAACACGTAAGTGTGAGATGGATTATTGGCCAGTAGGTTGTGACTAACACCATTGCTTTAAATCCTTTACACAGTGCCCCCACGATAACGACTGGGTTCATCACCGGTGCTTGCTAAAAAGGGGTTAATGAATTGAAGCTAACAAGAGGAGGAGAAAAAAAAGAAAAAAAAAGGCACTATCCAGACTAAGTAGTGCTCAAAGTTTACAAATATCCCAGAACACTGGCAGTACGCCTAATCTTTCAAGGTCAGGTTTTCCAGCACAGAAACCTGAACTACTGATAATGCTCCCTAACGAAGCTCTCTAAGAGCAGCGGGAAAAAAAGATTCGTTCTAAAAGCTAAAAAGCAGCAAGCCCCACGTTGGGCGCCAAAAATCTGTCACGGATTTGACCAGATCAATCTATGTCCGTGACAGGGGCGACAGGCCTCTGCCCTCCCCCCCCACCCCAGTCCCACAAAAATGGGAAGAAAGGAAGGGAGGAAAAGAGCAGCGGCAACAATCTATGGAGGAAAACTTATTTTACTATAATATTGGAATACAAGATAACACAATATATACAATTTAATTGAAATTGAGATTAATAAATCAGACAAGATGAGAGAGAGAGAGAGTTCCCGGGACCGAGTCAAACCTGAAAAGCTTGGAACGGCCAGGAAAGCACCTCCAGCACCCACTGCAAGGCAGCAAGAGAGCGCCCCCCCACCCGGAAGGGCCAGATCCCGTGACTGCTGTAATGTACAGGGATAGGTACTTGGAATTGGGGCAGTGACACTTTAACGCCCCGTACACTACATGATGTTTTGATGTGGAATACTGAAACCCAAAAACAAAAAAACAAAAACAAAAACATAGAACCATGACAGAAGCCTACATCATTAATATTACAATCAGGCTGATGCAAAAAATCTTGCCATTTTTCTCAGTGAGAAACCTCATTATTTTCTCATGACTTTTAAAATCTAGCTTAAAAGAATATGTATTTCACCTGCAATTGCTACAACAGAAATTAATGCAAGGTCTAAACAAAGAATGATTTACGCTTAGGGAAAGCAGAAAGAAATTGCTTTACAAATAATAATAATAAAAACATACATTAGTTGAAGCAAAGCTAGCAAAAATCCATCTTATGTTACATGCACTTGTAAAAAAATGTTTCTAACAGCAAGGCTGGTCAGCAGGAATGGGCATTTTATGCAGATTTGTGCAGCACTTGGCTTCACACTGACATCTCTTACAGCCTTTTTCTCCTTTCCTATTGTGTACGACACGCACACCCTGCCATACAGATCTTCCTAGGCAAAGATAGTCTTCTCACACATGATCCTTATGAGAGGTCTCTACTCACCAGCCCTGAAAAGCCCTCTAACAACAATTTCATTTGTAAATCAGCGAGGGAAGAAGTGGGTTCCGGTAGAGCTGGAAGTGGCCAAAGACAACTTGTCTCAGTGGGGCAAAATAACTACTGTTACCGAGCTTAACAAAATGGCACAGCATGGGAGACACGCCGAGCCAGAGAGCAGCTGGTTGTAATTCACGCTGTTTTTCAGAAAACACTAATCGTTCCCGAACAGACCTCTTTGATGATTGGTCTTCCCTGCATTTCCAATTTGTCACTTTCTCTTATGATAAGGTCAGCGGTGACAGCACTTCCTGACATTAACAGCTGTGGCTTTTAAAAGGGTCATTGTGGAACTACTAATTGCAGTAATTTCATTAGCATAAATTATTTATTCTGCCATTCATTTATCCCCAGTTTTTTTTTTTTTTTTTTTTTTTTTATGCTACATTGTATTTTTCAGTATATGCCTATTCAGGGTTTTAGGCAAAGGAAAGTATTCTTGCTAATTTAGCCTTATTACAAAAAATATCGAACAAAATGAGTTGATACAGTAACAAAATCTGATTTAATTGCCATTCACTAGAAAGCATAAAGTAGCTTGAAACCAGTAGTGAAGAATAGGTTGTCACAATTCAAATTCAATAGTCCTAAAGATGAGTGAGAAATAAGCCTACTTTAAACGTGAAAGAACATATATGGGCAATGTCTTTTGTTTGTTTGAGATGCAGTCTCTCTATTTTGGACCTTTGCTGACCGACATTAAGCATCCAAAAACAACAGTGCATGTTACGAGGAGGACTTCGGAGCTTTGCCTGAGTCCTCCTTGTTGCTTTCCTTGAGGTGTAAATCTGTCCTAACCAAATTGATAAATCAAGCAAGACTGGGTGCATCTCTGAACTTGAATATGTGGGAGGAGTATAAAAGGCAATAGGAGAAGGCCAAAAATGTTATTTCTGTCTTCTTTTCCATATCATAGTTGTAAAATACTTTGCATTTTGCTAAAAGCATAATTAATTTATCCTTGGTATACTTACTTGTATGTGATGTTTAGTGCTGTGTCTTGAAGGAGCAGCATACAAGACAGCTGTAGCAAAATAAATATGAAAAGCATATATCAGAGACATACTTTGAGTTATTTTAAAAGAGATAGATTAATTAATTTGATTCCTTTACTATGTACTATGGTGATACACGAAACCAGTAGAAAGTAAGGGCAATTGTTCACCACAATGAATGTAGAGACAGACATGATTTTAAAATAATTTTAAACTAGTTTAAAATACTTTAGAGGATATTTTATACCAAGTGAGCTACAAAGGCATTTTTGGATGTTCATTCAGCTCAGAATACAGATTTTGGTATTGCTGCACAGTGTTCTTTGCTTGTGATCTTTGTGTATCCAAGTTAGCAGTTTGAGTATTCAGACAGAAGAGAGCTCTTTTCCTCTTTCTTTTTTACTTTTTTCTTTTTTTCTTTTTTTTTTTTTTTTTTTCCCTCCTGCCAAGGTGACATCCAATCAAAGGCATCTAAACCAATTACATTTCTCATACTCTCAGTTTTCTGACTGTGTCTAAACTCACTGCCCCTCTTGCCCTTCACCCCTACATTGGCCAGGAATAAGTGGGGATTTATGTGGGAAAAGGAAATTCCACGCAGTGCTCACACCCTCCTTCGTAGCACACGCTGGCACTGCAGCTCACCTTCCTCCCACAGATGAAATGCATCCTACAGAAAAGCACCTGGAACTGGCTTAAAAATAGATAGGGAACTCAAGCCTTCCTTCCTGGTTCTCAATCACCCTGATTCTTTTCCTAGATTTCCTTTATCATTTAAACTCAGAGATGTTCCTTTTCCTGTTCCCCATCACGTAGGTATAATGACATATTTGTATAGAATACTAAAAGTAATACGTAACAAGCAGAAACATTCAGTATGCTTCCTAAATAGTGAAACAGGAAAGCTAAAAGTTAATTATGACAAAATGATACAATAACAGATCTTCCACTGCTCTTTACAATGCCAGCAGTTACACTGTGTGTCAGAACTCCAGGTACCTCTCCTACTTTTCTAGTCCAGTTTTGATTCTCTTTCCTTACAACATTGTCACAGTTTCTCATGTTTCCATGCCTTCCTATGCTATGTCTCTGCTCTGGGTCCACTCTTCTCATCACTTTCCAATCCATCCTGTCTCCTCTTCAGATTTTTCATATCCTGTCTATTGTTTAACTCAGGCACTGCCCTACCTGTGTTGATGCTGCATGAACTTTCAATCACAAGCAGTAAAGCGTTCTGTTCTTTACTATAGATTTGAATTCTAGAATCAAGAATTATTTGAGTTGGAAAGGACCATTAAAGGCCAACTAGTTCAACTCACCTGCAGTGAACAGGGACATCTGACTGTCAGATCACGTTGCTCAGAGCCCCATCTGGGTTGACCTCAGATATCTCCAGGGATGGGGCATCCACCACTGACTGCTCTGGGCAAACTGTTCCAGTGCCAAAAATTTAGGAATTCTTCTAAACAGCTACAAAGCAATTACACAGGAATATAATCCTTAAGTAAATTATAACTTCCATTTGAAAATCCTAAATCCGCTGACCAGATGTACTTTCAAAAGAGCAAGATATAATATTAATTACGGATCAGGGTCCAGAGGAGGGCCGCTAGGATGATCAGGGGACTGGAGCACCTCCTCTATGAAGACAGGCCGAGGGAGCTGGGTTTGTTCAGCCTGGAGAAAAGAAGGCTGTGGGGTGACCTCATTGCAGCCTTCAGTACCTAAAGGGAGCCTGCAAACAGGAGGGGAATCAACTCTTTGAAAGGGTTGATATGTGTAGGACGAGGGCAAACAGTTTTAAGTTGAGGTAGGGGAGATTTAGGTCAGACATCAGGGGGAAATTCTTCACCCAGAGAGTGGTGAGGTACTGGAACAGCTGCCCAGAGAGGCTGTGGATGCCTCGTCCCTGGAGGTGTTCAAGGCCAGGTTGGATGGGGCCCTGAGCAGCCTGGTTTAGCATTAAACGTGGAGGTTGGTGGCCCTGCATGTGGCAGGGAGGTTGGAGATTCATGATCCTTGAGGTCCCTTCCAACCCTGGCCATTCTGTGAGTCTGTGATCTAATTTTAAAAAATAAAAAAGAATTTAAGTTAAAACAAATGTCTATTTTCATTATGCCCGCATTGTCCTGTTATTATTATTTTTTTTAATAAACGCGAATATGTAAGTTGGCAACAGGTTGAAAAAGAACAAGTCCCCCAGATATCCCCCCAGACATAACCGCGCGCTGCTGGAATACCGCGGGCGGTGCTGCAGGAACGGAGCGCAGAGGCGCAGCAGAGCTGCACTTCCCCGCCTGCCCTATAGGGGGCAGCAGCGCGCCGCGAACTGACGGCCCCGGACAGCCGCAGCGCCCGCCCGCCAAGAGGGCTCTTGGCTCTATCCCCCGACCCGACCAGAGCCAGAGAGCGAACAATTATCCAGGCAGCAAAGTTCTAAACGCATTTGTCATGTCACAGGGGAGATTTTAACTTATAGCCTTTCTTTAGTTAGCCTGGAGTGTGTACTGCAAAATTTCAGCCTTTACCCTGCTTGCAGCGTAAGTGAATACATTCAACTGTGTTGAGAAGGGCAAAATGAATT
Source organism: Lagopus leucura (assembly GCF_019238085.1). Classification (NCBI taxonomy): domain Eukaryota; kingdom Metazoa; phylum Chordata; class Aves; order Galliformes; family Phasianidae; genus Lagopus; species Lagopus leucura. Next base: position 20,980,933 of record NW_024962334.1, read on the forward strand.
CTGTACCTATGGTTCCTAAACAGCTCAGGATGGAAGGATTCTGCAAAGACAGTGGTATTATGAATTACAGCACACTTTCCTTTTTCTGATCCCTTCCCTGAACTGCACTATGTTGACCTCCCTAAATTAGAATCACAGAATCATTAAGGTTGGAGAAGACCATAAGGATCATCAATCCAGCCAACGCAGCTGCTCCTCCAAAGGAACTGGACAGTGGCATGCTCATGAAGTGCAGCTTCTACCAGGGGAGAGCTTGAACAACATTGAAAACAGTATGCAAGGACTTTAAAGAACATTCAGCTTATTCAGTTACCAGTCTTTCAGATATCTCTGTTGCTTCCTTACAGGGCTAACAAGCTAAAGGCTCTGATCTCCCTTCTGGTGCCCCCAGTGAGCCTCCCACTGCCCAGCATGGGGCGTCCTGCAGCCACAGATAGAGTTAGTCGATAACACACAGTTAGCAATACTGGGAGCATTCAGCCCAAGTTCCTAGCATGAGTCCAGGCAGAAACACAGAATATCTGCAGGGAGGAAAGGAAGGAGAATTATACAGTGATGGAGACCAGCAAAGAAAAGCGTGCAGTGAACCATGAACCCACACTGGGGTGAGCCAGCTCACAGCTGAGGCTTGGAACAAATTTGGCAGATACAAAACTTCGTCAGCTAGAATGGTACCTTGGGCAAACAGATTTTACTCTCTTTCCACTGTACATACCCTACATACAACTTCTTCTCCCTCTCCCCACGTGACTAGCAGTTTTCTCACTTCGATAACTGTAAGAAAGAAAGCAGCTGCACAGAAATGAAGCACGCATTTGCCTAGTCCCTGTGACACCAAACCAGCTCTTGGGTTTCTTAATCTGTTCGAGCCACTTCCAGCCATTTTAATACGCACTGCAACTCTGTCAAAAGAATGTAAGTGAAATGAGATGGGGATTTTGGTTTCTACATGAATATTTAGGAACTATTTTTAAAAAAGAGGAAAGCCCCAAACCAGGCTAAAATAGTCAAAGAAAAATAAATTTGTATTTGGCCACTGGTATTACTAGGCCTATCCAAAGCAATTCACATTTGGGAAGGAAGGATTACTCTATCTTTCTGTTGATATTCATGGACCTACTTACTGCTTTTAAAGCATGTTTTGGCCCTGGTGTTTGCTTTTGTTTAATTAGCAAAATTAGAGACATTAAAATCTTAAGACAGGTCTGTGTTCTTTCCTATATACTTCTCATTAAATGAGGTATCCTTTTGCCTTACAAGACTTATCACAGAATGGCTTGGGTTGCAAATGGACCTTACAGATCATCTTCTTGCAATCTCCTGCCATGGGCGCAGTTGCCAGCCACTAAATCAAGCACTAGAGAAGATCACCCAGGACAATGCAAAGGGGTAACAATCACCTCCCTCCCCGTGTTGATCACTCCTCTTTTGGTGCAGCCCAAGATACAGTTGGCCTTCTGGGTTGCAAGGACACTCTTTTGGCTAGTGCCTATCTTTTCATCCACCAGAATCCCCACACGCTCTTTGACAGGGCTGAGGTCAGAATCAATCAATAAATGTCCTTTGCTCACAGGCCAAGTCAGTCCATATCACACAAAAACTTTTTCTTCATGGCTGTGCAAACTGGATGGGATTTTGAGACAACTGCAAGCTTCAGATTAACGGCACCACTTTTTAGAAGGCCAATTGTAACAGCAAGAAAAACAGAAGCAGTCCATTTCTCTTGTTGTGCAAATAGAAGAAAAGAAAGGTAGAAGAGAGGAACAATGATAAAAGAAAGAAGACAGAAAGTTGAAAAGGGGTATGAGGAAGAAGCAAGAAAGACAAACAGAAATAATGATTTTCCAAGTTCTGACAGACACCAAGAGAAAATGCTGCAGACTAAAATATTAAGTATTATAAAATAAAATAAAATATTAAATAAAATATAAAGAAGCATAAAATAAAGAAGAATTCATTGAAATCTTTCCTGGTTGGTGAACCATAAGTATTAAATAAATTAGGGTCCCCAAGTCTGTGCTTTAGACTGCACTGTGAACTAACTGCATGTTCCACTTTTTATTTAGTCCATTTACTTCTTTACATTTCTAAATGGAGGGTATTCACTAGAACCTTTTCCATTTCCAACATATTTATCAGCTTCCCATAGGTTCTCATAGTACATTTTTAATCTGTCTTATGGAACAGGATATGGATGACTATTTCTTGTTAGAACAGTGTTTTGAATTGCTGTAGTAATTCTGGTCCCCCTGCTGATGTATTTTATTATGAAACTGCTTAAAATACCTCTCTAAATCTTCTACAGCCTAAAGTTCTTCTAACACAGCTGATTTGCAAAGTGCCTATAAAGTATCTGAGAACAAATCAGCAAGAGAAACCAATGGTTTTAAATCATTTGTGACCTTTGACTCTTGCAAGAATTACAAGCAGCAGTACACGTTCTCATGCTTGAAAGAAGAACATCCCACGCTGTCTTCAAGAGTGCCAGCAGAAATGTAGCCACTGGTCTATGTCTGTGCAAAAAGACAATGGAGTCCAGCTTGTACAGGGACAGCAGAAAGATCTGTCAATCAGCAAGGTGGCCTAATGTACAGAGAAGACTTTATTTGCTTTTTTTTTTCTTTTTTTTTTTTTCTTTTTTTTTTTTTTTTCTCGAAAAAAAATAAGGCAAGTGACAGAAATACCCATGTAGAAATCCATTCTAGCAAAATGATGGCAACTATGCTAAAACCATAGAGAGACCATGGAAAGATTTTGGAATTTACAGCAAGATCTCATTATGCTGATGAGAAAGAAGGACAAACAAAGAAGCAGCAATCAAAAAGATTCAAGAATAAACAGTCTCCATTTCAAAAGTCTGAAATAGAGAAGTAACGTAGGTGAAGAATATGTTGCGTGTGTTTCAAAATTGTTGAACACCTTGGACACTTCTCATAAGTTTCTTCTCTTTTACACCACACATTCTTCAACTAGATATTCTCCCTCTCATTCATGTCACCTTGCTTTCTGATAAAGTTCTATAGTTATATTATCAGACACATATCAAAAAATGTTGACGTTTGTGGCACCTCATTTTCTCCTCTTACCCCTCTAGCAGCCACCTCCTCACGTAAACATACCACCCTTGATATGGTAGCAATAGTAACAGAAAGCCAAACTGAATCTATCACACCTTCAAGTCTGCAAACCATAGTCCTGGAAGCTGGAACCTGGTGCTGGAACTTGAACCTTTTTCATGCTCCTACAAGGCTCATATTGGTCATATTTGGACTTAACTCTCTAAGCAAGGAAATGCAAGAAGTGTCCAATTCAAAGTCTTGCACAATTTGTCAAACAGAAATTAGTATTTTTGTCTTGTGTCCTCAGTAGTATTTTATCCTTAGTAAATATTGTGCACAATTCTTTGTATGGAATGTTTCAAGCCCTATTTACATCAGTCTTGTGTTGAGCTTCAAAGAAGAAGGGACCTTCTCTAACATTATTTGGTGGGACTTAAAAAACCTAGTATCTATAAGACCTACGTAAGGTTATATAAACTGTGGATCCCTGAAAGATAATGTTGACATCCTGAAACCGTTCTCTCTCTAATTTCCTCCTAGTATCTAAATGCTAGATTTACAAAATCATACCCAGAATCCATTTATTTCCTCCTTGCTTTCAACCATTCCTCCAAAAATATTTGGACTTTTAAAAAAGAGTTATTATAGTAACGTGTTCTAATCTCTATTCTAATCCCATGCTAGTTCAGCACAGTACTAGAAGATCTCATGCGGGTTACCACAGGACACAAAAGCTCTTGACACTTATCTTCCATAAAGAGTTAGTAAGGAACAGAGTGTGAACAGACTGATGACTGAAGGCAGGCAGGAGAGAAACAGATGAAGCATCTAGCAAAAGCTGGTAAACCTAATAAGCAAATAATTTTCATGCAGGCAACCAAGATATAAGCACTGAATGTTTCTCATATAGTAAAATAAAGTTCTCCCAGATTAATCCATTGTTTTATTTTAAAGAAACAGATTTCATGAGCAGAGCAAGGGAAAAAGCTAAGTCAAGTGGATGCCAGTCATGTCACACCATAGGCAGGTCCTTAGGATTGTAAAACAGCCTTCAAATACACTAACATAGATGTAGCCTTACGTTACTCAAAAAAAGATGGCTGACATTCAAATTAAAAAAACCTTGGAGCTTTCCACAGAGAACTCCATAAGAGCCTGCCAACTACAGAAGAAGCTAGGTTTTGCACTACAAAACTTAAGAATCCTGGGACATTCTTCACTGTCTAATAACTT
>NW_024962334.1:20990224-21018190 GCF_019238085.1 Lagopus leucura
CTGGCAGTATCTACCTGAACAGAAAGGAGGCAATCATTCATATTCTGTTAAAATGTTGATACAGAGAAAGTATGAAATGTACATTAGTGAATAGCAACACACTGCTGACTTCTTATATTTTTCAATTTGTTTACATATTGCTAATTTGCTGCATAACACCCAAAGGGAAAGAAAGCATGCCTCTGTTTTCTGTATTTAATGATGAGCACTGAGGTTTTGACATAAGCAAGTGGTGATGATGAAAATAGGTCCTGTGTGAAGGTTGGGTTGAATTAGATGATCTCCAGAGTTCCCTCCCACTGCCTATGATTCTGTGATTCTATAATGAATGAAATCTCTCTGTGAGTGTATTAAAAGTTGGATATTGCAGCTCTACTGTCTTAAAAGTCTACTTTGTTAGCTCTGAAATACTCTTTTTTTTTTTTTTTTTTAGTAAGAAAGCTCTCCTATGCACTTTCACTGAGACTGAGCACAGTATGCTGCTACTATTGCTATCAACATTCATAGATGCACCAGAGAGGGACACAGAACCATTGTGCTAGCAGCTGAATAAACATGGAATGTTTTCTGGCATTGAGTTTCAGGGGAAAAAAGAAAAAAAAGAAAAAAAAAATCTGTTGTGCTGGATTGTGATTACACTTGAAATACAGAATAAGGTCAGTGCTGGCTGATATGAATGAATTGCTACATGACCTAGCAGAAAACAAACTCTCAGGTTTGTTAGCAGACAACTGGAAATTTTCCACTCAGCAATAGCATGGGGGGGATTGACCACTTGTGCTTATGCTTTGCACTGAGTTTCATTTGCCCTGGGAAGGAGAGTGCCACAAGTGAGAGACCGTGTACAGTGAATAAATCTCCATTTTTCCAGGACGGAGCTGATGTATCAGGCTTACATTGTGGCTTAATCACAGCTCCAGGCTAACAAGCAGTTTTGAGGACCACCCTGAACCTAGTTTAGCCATGATAGCAGCCATTATTCTGTTTGAGATCTAGAAGCTTTTCTCTTTGTATACACAAAGTGAAGAAAATATTTTGCTCCTTCTACATTTGCTTCCAAGATAGAGCTCAGCCTTACAAAGCCAGAAAGTCTGTAAGCCGAATAGAGCACCTCATTCAACTTCCTTCCTTATCTTTGCGTATAAGCCGTTTCATTAAGTGACTAACATGCAGCAAGGGCAAAATTTTGCAACTGGATTCACCCATAACAATTTTATTCCACTAAATCAAGACTTGTGCCATGACGTGCATTAACTGATCACTAACTTCAGAATTTCAAATACATCTTGGTAGTGTTTGAAGTAGATACTTTGAAGTAGATGCCTTGGAGAAAATGGGAAACTATCAAATTTCTGTGATGCATACAGACAGACATATTTTTGATCAAATATTTTACAGAGAAAAAGAAAATAAAAAGTACATCTGAAAATCCTGTGAACCACAGGGATTATACTGCCTCATCTCTGATTTTATCAAGTCTATGCAGCAACAAAACATTGCATTCTTGAAGTATTTAACACTCAACAGACTTCAATATTATCTATTAGTTTACATTCAGGTTCTGGCTTCCAGTCTTTCTTCCATACAATTTCAAAGACTGCTGGGGAAGAGATGTGTGCTGCCAGCCTTGACAAGTTTTGTTTACCACTACCACCTGCTGCAACCAGAAGTACACAACCCTTAAAGGCTCCCGGGATAGAATGAATCTGCCACTCAATGACAAGAAGCAGTAACGTAATGTAGCCTTTAACAACCTTGTAATTAACTTTCTCAGATTCTTTTTAACACAGATATTTTTGTGCCAGTGCACTCCTGGCATCCCAACATACATTATCTCCATGTCAGCATTCTATTTCTTTCCAATAAATGAGGAAATAGAAAGTTGCTCTCCCTCATCAAATATTGAAGGTAACTGTAATGCTTTACAATGACCAGAGATGTCTGGTTGCTCCTTCTTTATGTTGAGCAGCCCTAAGACATCATTCCAAGATCTTGACAGATGCTGACATGACTCAAAACAAAAGCTTAGTTAACTTGAATGAAGGTTGACTGCGCTCTAGGAGTACATGAGAATACCACATCTGCTTGAAAACAAAACCAAAAAACTACTTCTTCATTCTTTGAAATATCTCATGCCACAGAAAAAAAATAATTCCTGAAAAAACATTGATGAGATCTTTCTTAAATAAATATATAAGGATAGTGTATCTAATTTGGATGAATGTAATAAAGAGGTAGAAACCTGTTCAACCTAAATTTTTACGAAATACAGTCGTCTTTGACTTCACTGTAGAGCTTTGTCAGCCTTACTGATGATTATACAATGGATCCATAAAAATAAATTATTTTTAATAAAATAATTAAATAAATAAATAAAATAATTAATAAATATATTTAAAAAAGCTGGGGGGGAAATAACAACAACAACAGAACCAACTTTACAGGATTTATTTTCACATCCTTTCTTCAGTGTCTGCCAAACTGTAAGGCTGAGACACCCTGCCACTTTGTTTGCCAAACTGGGATACTACTCTCAGTCACTAGACTTCAGAGGAGATGATAATGGCTTACAACATTTTCAGGCAAAATTGGTGATACTTGAGAAAGCTTCTGTCTGCACTCCTGATGATTATCACATTAACCTCTAAGTCAGCAGAACAAGATCTACAGTCTGTATGAAATATCCATAAGATTATCTTTGTAATTTAAGCTCTTTTTTAATCCTCTTGGAAAGAAACTTCTACAATAGACTGCTTTCTTATATAGCCCTCTCTTATTTAGCTCCTGCCTGAATATGTGAAAAGTGAAAAACACAAAGTGAACGCAAAGTGAAAAACAACGACACTGAAATTCTAGTACAACTCAGTAAGAAAAGCTTCCATGTTAAATGATTTGACACTGCAAATAATAGAAACTGCATAATAATAATAATAGAAACAATACACAGTTCTGCCAGCATGGGCCTCTCTCTCTTTCTGGAAATCATTGATATTACACATAACTAGAAGGACTATATATGTTGAAGAAGAATTATAAGTAATGAAAAGGAGGAACAATGAAGATGTTAAGGTATTTCTTACTGGTTCTTATTTTGAATTAAACTAATTTTAAAAGCAATTTTCCTTTCTCAGAAAGAAGAGATAAATATTTTCTTATGAGGGCCTATAATTGTAGAGCAATATTTCAATGTAAATAAGGCAGATTGCAAAATTATATATTATTTTTTCAAATAACGAGTGTTGTTAACATCTGTGTAGCAGAAAAAGGGTTAAAACGTTTCTGAAAGAAACAAAATGGAGCTTAGCTTTGGTCATAGCAACACAATCTACTCTTCCACAATGGCACAAATTAAGCATGTTTACCAGGACTATCGCTGCATGGGGCCCTTCCATGACCCATGCATTAAGAGTGTTAGGAGTCAGCACTGCAATAACCTCTAAAAAGCTGAAACAACAATTTCATGCAAACATTTGTAATATCATTATTAATTACTTGTTGCCCACAGAATGTTAATAGATATTCCACTTACATATGCTACATAAAACTCTTAAATATAGATATGTTCACTGAAGCATGCATTTCACTGTAGATCTCTAGGAACTCTTCCAGTATAGTCCACAATATTTGCAATCCTTTCATTGGCCTATAGAAAAGGGCAGTATTTGCTCTTCCCCATTCTATTAATTATTTTAATTTTCCCATTCTGATGCCCTCATTTCTATCCTTATTCTCTTTCTCTCACATCTTTTTCACAGGCAAGGGAAAGCAAGGGAAAGAAAAGATTATGAAATGAAGATGGTGTTTTACAGTCTCCATTTTTTTTGTTGCTGTTGAAAAATTCATATATTGCACCCCTTCTTCTTCTTTTTTTAAGCTCTTAAGAAAACTATTTTCTTTTTTAAAAGATCAAACATACATTAATTCAGTATGTTTATTTTAGTTCATGTTTCTGCTTCTTTGTCTGATGAAAAACAAGCATACTTTCAAGCAAAGAGCTTTAGAAGGGCAAGTAGAAACAGTAACGTGGTCCATTTCTCCTTGGTGTTGGCACCAACACACTAATTGCAGAAGAAACCATATATGCCATAACAACTGTATAATAGATTATTTTCTCTTTCTTATACCATGTCTTATACAATGACTGAGAGGTCTATATTTCATTACATATGACAAGAAAAGGAGGCATGCATATCCAGGCTTAACTGAGAACATTAAAGCAAAGGAACATATTTGCACCTGGCTTAAATCTACAGTGTTTCCTCCCTGAAAATCAGGCAGGTGTATTATCCCTCAGCTCCATAGAGCAGAAAGACTAAAATGAAAGCTGCATCTTAAGTATGCCTTGCAATTTATAGCACATTCCATCTCTAATAGTTGATAATGGCCACTTTTCCTGGACTAGCAACAATGCTAACAGTTCAAAAAAAATTTTTTTTCTCCCTAATGTGCTCTGGAATCCAAAGAGAGATTGCAATTTAAAATTAACTGAAAAATAGCTTAATTCCTTTTTTGCAAATCTATACACAAATACTCTTAGCACTCAAGTTAAACTATTCAAGGAAAACTGGTACAAAAGGAACAATTTTCCAAGAAAAGTAAAAGTACACTCTAGTGGTTGGAAGTACACAATTTGGAGATGGAGAAAATGAAAACTGCAATGTGTTTCCACGTGTACAGTGATGTACTTGAAGAATCATGTCCACAGACAGATTGCTGCCTCCCCTTGCTAGTGAAGGCTCAGGTGTTTCCTCTAAGTTACTAACAACATCACAACAGAAATACTTGACATTCCTGCTAGTTAAACATTATGCCCAAGGCAAGAAGCTACCACTGCTGCAAAGAGTAACAGGAAGGGAAAACTTCCTTGATTTCTCTTTATCACTTACTCAGCGCCTGCTTTTCCTCATCAAGGAAGGTGCTTATAGTGGGAGCTGAAGATAAAAAAAACTGGTGTTCTACTGCTACTCATGGTTCCAGTAAATAAGATCTTTTGCTATCCAGATTTCAACCTGCTGGCATTATGTAAAATATTTTCAAGCTATTGACATAACTCAGAATGTTTGAGCATAACATCCATCATTGTTTTATGAAGGAAATTACAGCCTTTATTTTTGACTAGTTTATCCCCACAGACATGTATTGATTCATGCAGTCAAAGCTGCTGGCTGTCATTGGGTTGCTGTAAGCACTCGGGTGTAGCTAAAAAGTTAACACTGCTTATTTTTTCAGCACTCTCACTTGGTATCAAAATGTCAGTCTGCAGAATATTAGCCAGATTCTCACCTCAAAAAAGTTAATTGTGCTGCGTAATACCAAATATACATTGTGCTTGAAACTATGCCGCCTTCAACATGAACCAGAATTTCTCTTTAAATTAGTGAGCTCTACAGCCAGCTGAGTCTGCAAAAGTATAATTAAAACAAAGGTCTGCTCTCTATGGACTAGCACGAGGTGACTCATGGTCTGTAGCCCTGGTGCAGCACAGAGCACAGGGAAGCATCAGTCAGGATCTTGCATGTTCAGTAGGCCTGCTTTGCAGAAATAGAAAAAATGAGACAAAATTCATCACAAACAATTTAGCACTCTCAAATCTGTTAGTCCAAACTTCTTTCTTTAAAGCATTCTGTGCCAGGTTGGATTCAGATATGGTGAGGTTGACCAGTTGTATGGGAGCTGCTGAGTCACGGCCTGAACCTCTGATTGATCACCTGAGGTGAGCCTTGAGTCAGCCAGAGGAGCACAGGTGAAGGCAATTCAGCTGTGCTGCCGGAAGGGGTGGAGCCAGGCTCCACCCCTCCTGGACCTATTTAAGAGCTGGCTACCAGAGGGGAAAGATCTCTTCTGGAGATCACCTCTCTTGGTGTTTTGTGGTGAGCTCAGCCGAAGGGTAAGCTCTTCCACTTATTCTCTTTTTGTGATTGTTGTCTACTTTGCTTAAATTTTGCTTAAACTGATTGAAAAAATTATTTACTCTCTTTTTACTGAAGTTTGCACAACCGTTCTGTATCAGCTCAGCAAAATGAGAGGAAAAGATCATACTGAACTTCTTAAAATTAATGCATTGAGCTTTTAACAATTAAATTCCCTTTTAAATATGAAAACTCATGTTCTTAAAAGAAAAAAAAATGTTTTTACAATTTATTTGCATAAAGAACGTGTAAAACAAGTTAAAAGAGCAGTGATCCTCCAATGGAATAAGAGGAACAGAGGGTCAAGCTGGTATAAACCACAGTGTTCTCAACAATATCGAAGATGGCAGCTGCTATTAAAATGCAGATAGAGAACATCACTGTATCTAGATAGAAATAGGTTCTCAAAAGAAGAAAACAATAGAATGGGCTAAGCTACAACCATCATCCAAAAGTTACATTCAGATTGTAGATTTGAATTTCATTACATTACAGCATTTATAGGGCCACAAAGATGGTGAAGAGCCTGGAGCATCTCTGCTATGAGGAAAGGCTGAGTGAACTGGGTCTGTTCAGCCTTGAGAAAAGAAGACTGAGAGGAGACCTGATCCAGGTCTATAAATATCTGAGGTGTGGGGGGCAGAATGGCGAGGCCGGACTCTTTTCAGCAGTGCGTGGAGACAGGACAAGGGGAAACGGCCAGAAACTGCAGCATAGGAAGTTCTGCACAAACATGCGCAAGAACTTCTTTACAGTGAGGGTGACGGAGCACTGGAACAGGCTGCCCAGGGAGGTGGTGGAGTCTCCTTCTCTGGAGATGTTCAAGACCTGCCTGGATGCCTACCTGTGCAACCTGCTGTAGGGAACTGCTTTGGCAGGGGGGTTGGACCCAATGATCTCTGGAAGTCCCTTCCAACCCCTACGATTCTGTGATTTGGAACAGTCAAAAACATTGATTTAACTGTATAACTAATAAGAAGGGCATAAGAAGTCTGTTGTTTCTTAAAATGACTAACTTAAGATTTCCTAGTGCCAGCCTTCTCTGCTACAGTGACATGAATACTTAATTCACAAAAGTTTTAAATCCATTTTGAAAGGCTTTCCAAATGCCAGTTTCAATAATCTTATGATTGACATCTTGAATTACATCAGCTCATACACTAGAAGGCACAATCAGCCTTACAGTAAACATAGGAATCTTGAAGCCTTTTAGGCTTGACAATGGCTTAATCAGATGCCAAAACATCACATTGCAATAATGAAAACCAAAGAAATGAAAGGACTGCATGCAGAAAAACTGTCTCCGGAAAAAATAAAGGAGAAAATGTGAAAACATACAGAGAGGAAGATAGTGCTTCTAAATTGCTTACCTTGATATCATCAGTATCATTATTGAATGACTTAATCCACATTAGATCTATATTCCCGTCCAAAACTAACCGTTTTGGACCCTCACAGGTAACTTTAGTTTGTTCTCTGTAGAGAAGACAGTAGACCTGTAAATTGTATTTCAAGAGAATCGCACAATTTTAGTAGTGTAAAACAATTAAAACTTCAGTCTTAATTTATCACTGAAGTAAGAAGATTTTGTGGCATATCAAAACCATGCTTTGCTTTTTAGATTGTCAGTGTAAAACAAAAATAGATTTACTGAACACTTGATACAGCAAAACAACTGCATTTTATACAGCAAGAGTCTGTTCCTATGTGTCAGTGGTCTTAACGACATGGGGAGATATGAGAGGTTCCTCTGTTCTAGAGAGAAAATAATTCACCCTCTAAGGCAGTTGAATCGGCATCATTAAGTTCTGCACTTTTCTGCTATTACCATCATGTCCTGCCTCTAGTATTTCCACAATTACCAGTGCTGCACATTCACATCAAATTGCATACATAGGAAAAAAAAAAAAAAGCCACAAAAGGATTCAGTCTCTAACACCTTATCTGAATTCCAGCATCGCCTATTTCCAACAGAGTGCTGTGCCTCCAGGAACAGAGGTCTCCAGTAAGAAGAATGTGCGCTGCTTACTATCTTTCCGTTCTTGGGTTGCATGGTTTATAAAACCAAACAGCTCACCAGCTGTCAGAGCTTTCAGATTGAGGTTATTCCAATTTGACTTGTGTTTCATGTTCATATAGTATGTAAAGAGGAGGGACAGACTGCATGTTAGTGTAAATTTAGAGATAGTAGGAATCTTTGATTTTCTCTCTAAACTGGATCTCTGCAGATCTCCACACTAAAGCAAATCTTCATCTTGTTGTACTCTAGCCTCTGTGCGAGTGTAGCACAAATTTCCACTAAGTCTAATGACTCAAAGGGAGAATCTCATTCCAATACAGCTCCACTCCATAGTTAATATTCTCTAATATAAAATGTTGAAAGGGAAAGTAAAAATAGAGACCTGCCAAAGCTTAGTAGCACAAACAGGCAAGCACTATCTATTCAAGACGTTTACGTAGTGGTTTGGCAATATATCATTCAATTTCTGTCCAGAAGACTAAATCATTCTGCTTCTCTTTCTAATACAAAATATTACTTAGTCTATCTGTCAAATATTCCGTTCTTTACTTTCTGTCATGATTTTCTTTTGGGACATGCAAACAATGTAGAAAAGTGTACAATTTTCTTGTAATGCTTGAATTTTGCCATTACACATCACAGGCTGACAGGATGGCCTGAACAGCATGCTACCATACAGCAGCCTACAGCAAAGGCAATGCATCAAGCACAATGTTTTCTGCAGGAACCATGATAATTTCTTTGCAATTGAAATGAGATTGAAAACATTTTGCAGGTAGGCAGACACCTTGCTCTTTCCAGTGCATGCATTGCCAACCACAAACACAGTGATGCACTACCACTAGCTTCTCCAGCTGTATGACACAGTTGGAATACGAAGCAAGAACATTTGCTCTACTGTTGTCCTCTTGCCAAACAGAGGCACATACACAAAAAAAGTTATCTTTCCATTCCTCTTTCCTATCCTCTATAGTAAGAAATGCCTTCTAAACAGACTTGCCTTTGTGGAGCCAAAGTTGCATCAAGAAACATCATTTGTTTCCCAGAGAATGAGAGGAGCACTGGCTTATTTTAATGAATGAGTGAGAACAACTCATATCATTGTGTTATACAGCTATACACCCATAAGAACAGTGTCAACCAAGGATATAGAAGAGTTATCACAAGTTTGCCATCACTTTAGAGGATCACAATTCCACAATTAAAACAATTTTGCATATATAGTTTGGTTAAATACAGTATTGGTCCACTAAAGGAATGTTTCTTCCAAAGAACTAGTTCTGTGAGAAAAACAATGGAAAGAGCTTGACTGATTATAGATTTCTGTCTTAGTGAAGAAAATCCATGTTGATTTTCTCAAGTCTAACAGGAGCAAGTTCATATTCCTCAGTGGTCATTTTCTGATTCACCCAGTTAGCAGGGATCAAAGCACCCTACAGAAGGCTGACTCAAAAGTTCCAAGGTATAGCTTATTGGTTTTGGCACTTCTGCCAAGATGGTGGAACAAGATGGTCTGGAGCAGAAAATCCTTTATAAATCCTGAGATTAATCACATTTAACCTGATTGGTTATTTCAGTTTCCAATAAAGCTTAATAAAGCAAAGCAGTGTGCAATTTTATACTGCAAATGTGGATGGCCTTTGAAGCATGGTGAGAATATGCTTTATTAGTAGTCCAAATTTGGTCCATACACCAACTTACATTTCAGTATCACTGTTTTAACTTTTCAATCTGTCTGTAACTCAAGGTATAATTAGTGTTTAAGTTTAGCTTGTAGACAACTAATTTTTATGTGTATGCACATGCATGTATGCTCACGCACTCATATCTCACACCCAATGTACATTGTATTATACAGAAAAACCCGAACAAACATGAAAAAATAACACAGGTAACCCAACATTCTATATCTACAGCTTCTTGTACGTTTTTTTTTTGTTGCCTTAATCTTCATTCTTCCCTGTAAATATTCGCCAACTATTGCAATGATACCAAGTACAAGAACTCGGTGCTCTGCACAAATAAATATGTTTGCCACTGGAAACAGCCTTTTTGAACAGAGCGTATTTCCTTATATTTGTTGTACTGAGGTGCTGTACTGACATGTCTTTGAAATACTGAGACCTTGAGGACACCTTATCAGTACTGTAACATACTCAAAAATAACCTTCATTTCTAATATAGCCTATTTGCAATTATTTTGATTGAAACTCTTAAGGGGAGTAATTAAAGGCAATGAATTATTTTACCTTGAGAATTAAGATCTCTTCAGGCTACCAGTGAAACTTCAGGGTAGACTGTATGGCCATCTGTTTAAATTGCAGGTTCTTCTTTCTCAGAACATCCAGAACTTGAAACAGGTCATTAGTTAGGCCTGTGAAAATTGGGTTATCATCTGTCATCATTATAGGCAAAGTGAAATCTCTTAAAGCTTGCATAAACACTTGGAAAAGGATGGCAAACCATGGATCACAAGGGCATTAAACCATTCTCTTTTTAGGATTTTAATTTTATTCCAAGACAAAACATCAGGAACAGCTACTCCTGCACCTTCCAAGCGAAGGCTGCATCTGGTCCTCAGGTCTGTTTTTGTCTCCTCCTTTCAGTGAACCAGCAGCTGTCAGAATTGACAGTCTCCAGTCACAGTGGCACTGGGAAAACATTTTAATGAGTCACGTTACCATAGGAAAAGAAAACAGGTAGTAAATAATCAGAAGACAGTGTTCAATTTACACATGAAGTAACACTTTTTTCCCCTTTTTATAGACTTGGGGTCAGCATCATAAGTAAGGCAAATGTCTAAAAGGGTGAAAAATGTATATCTATTTAATTTTTAATACCCCACCTGTATTTTTATATGGCAAAACGTGCACCAGAAGATAAAAGACCTAGGATGATACTTTGAGAATGTGATTCCATAAACTTTTGGATTCATTTCAGCTTTTGTTCCTCTGGTGACAATCTCACACTAACAAATACCATTTACAAAAACCAGATAGAGGGATGGATGTGAGAAGCAGGCCGCACACAGTTCTTCCAGTGATGAAGAAAGATGCAACACATCTCCTTCATTCTTCAGAGACTATAATAGACAGGTTTGAGATGTCAGGGTGCCCTCTCAAAAAAACCAGTAGTTTCTTACTTGTCAGGTGCAAGACACTTCTATTACTCTACCATCACAGGAGTAAGGCTGTAGGATAGGAACTATCACAAAGAGATCAAAAAGACCAAGTTTTCCTGGGAAGCTGTGCTTTTTCTTAGAAATTTTCAGCATTTCCCACAGGATGTATTTAACTGAATTCTTTTACCTCTTCCACTGTATTTTCAAATATTATTCATTGCAACTATGTCTCCATGATGAACCAAGGCAAGCAGAAAAATTGCTGCCAAACATCTAATTTGATCTGATGTTAGCAATACTTTTTTGCTTCCTGAAGAGAAAATTGGGTAGACTAGCAACGTATTTTGCATTTAACACCAAAATTAAACAAGAGACACAGGTAGTTATTCAGCCAAAAAAATCTAAAAACACCTGTATGGAAAGCTATAGATTTTTATAAGAGATTTATAGATTTGTATGAGTTACAGATTTCTAAGGTATTCTGAATAAAACTAATTCCTAGTGTATTTATTTAGGAATGTGTTGCTTCAATTTTAAACAATCCTTCACCATATTCACTGACAAGAGTTTAAACAAACATACATCCAAACATTATATATTTGTTATTCATAACAGTTCCTGATTTCCCTTGAGGTTCTTCCTCTTACCAAGAGGTACCTTCGATTCCAATAAGATACCACACAATCACAGAAATTTGTTCAGCCATCCCACATATTTATCAATGACGTAGAATTTTTAACTAAAAATTAATACATTACAAATGTACCAAGAACAGAAAAAAGTCATTCATTCATTTAGAATTTATATCTAATGATATATAATGGATGATATCCGATATATCTGATGATGAAATAGGATGGATACACGATTTCAAGCGTCTTCAAAATAAAAACACAAGATTGTACATTTACCAAACAAAAACCACCACCATAATTATTATACCATGTCCTTCTACACTGTTTGCAAGTGAATGTGTAAATTAACATGTAGAAAAATAAGAACCTCAGAAACCCTCACCTGTTTAGAGAGCAGTTCCCTGAGGAAAGTACACAAGGTAATAAACTTCCTGGCTAACAGACTTGCACCAATAAACCCCGCAGCAACCAACACAATTTCATAGGTCAGTTCAATGTCAGGGACGACCATGGCACAGGGTTTAAGGAAGAAAACAAACCCCATAATCCAGATACACAGATTAGTGCTTAAACATGGTAAACATAAGTCACTTAAATAAAATGACTGTTGTGTGCAAACATTTTTAAAACACAGCTCCAGAGAGTCACAATTAGGAATATCAGTCAGAGCTAACAAGGACCTTACTTCAAAGCAAAAGTAGATAATTAGACGCAGTTGATTGTCAGCATTCAGTAACATCACTGTATACAAAGGCAGCAGCTGAGAGATGCAGGGCCTGTAGAACAGGTACCAGGAAACATTGGGCAGGCACATTCAGCTGCAGCATCATTTGCTGTGAATGACTGAAAGACATCAGCAGGAACTGTGCAGGGGCTGGAAGTCAATATAATACCCTGACATATCCGAAATAAAAGGACTTCACTTTTAAGGGTGGTTAATACTCCTACAAGTTTTTGCCTGCCTTCAGAGGTTTAATTGCTTATTTTTTAAGCATAACCTTTAGTTCAAACATTAAGAACAAAACCATTTTAATTATATGATTTAAAAAACACCTGTAGGGAATGCCATTGTCCCTCCAATCTTTGCTAAGACTAAGGTATAGGACATTAAAAGATCAGATATAACTGATCTTACCTGAATATTGAGAGAAATTTCTTCTCAGAAGGAGCAGTGATGCTTTAGAAAAGACTTCAGAGAGATGACAACCTTCAGGGGGGTGATGGAGTCATCATCCCTGGAGGTGTTCAATAACTGTGTAGTTGTGGTACTGAGGTACAAAGTTAGTAGGCATTGTGGTGGTGGCTTCACAGTTGGAATGATGATCTTACAGGTCTTTTTCAACCTTAATGATTCCACGATTGCCAGGTTGCTGTAGCAAACATTACTTGCCAGCTCCATCCCTCGTAGTCTAGCTACTGCTGCATCCATATCGTGGTGTGTTGCATTGTGTTACAGCTTGGGAAGGCTTCCCAAGGTCGAAGACTTGAAGGTCATCTGAATTAGGGAGGTTTCTTCTCAGAAAATGAGTAGGGAATGTAACAAGAACGAGTAATCTTTATGTCTGGAGCAGTGCTTTGCACCACATTGTGTGTTGTAAAGAGAGGACTAATGGTAGCCCCTTCATTGATAGTCTTTGCAGAGGGTTGTTAATTGAAATCTTAACCTCCTTCTTCTAAGCAGATGTTGCTTACTATTTGTTATAAATTTAGGCTCAAAACCAAGAAAGCTAATTCCAGCTGCTGCCTGGTCCTGTCATCTGAAGCAGAAAAGCAACGCCACAAAACAAATCCCTACTCGTACTTCTCCAGACAGCCTGACAATGCCCTGCAGCTCGCCCCACTGAATTTCACAATGTTGAGAAATAAAATCACAGAATTACATTTTTCTCAAGTCTTGTTTAAAACAGTGAAAAGGTTAATGCAATCTGCATTAAATCAAAGACCATCATCACATTGCTTGATGTGCAACTCCAAAACTTTGTTGGAATAAATCAGCATTGTTTTCCTGCCCATCACAATGGAAAAACAACTTGTGGAATTTATTCACTCACAGAACACCATTTTGATTCACAAGCACAGCGTGAAAATATAGTCAGATCTTGACATTCAAAACTTTCTCTCTTGAAAGACTAGTCTTAGCATATGAAGTATAAATATGCACTGTAAAAAAACAAGGGGCTGTCCTGTAGTGCAGGAAATTGCTTTCTGTGCACCACACTTTTTGAAACTTATATATGTAAACCAAACACCAATTTTATTTTTTGTTTTTTAATCAAGGAGTAATATTGCACCTGTGGTCACACAGGACAGGAAACTTGAGGATGTTTGTTGCTACTTTGCCTTATTTATAGGAATGGTTCTTGGATATGTCTATCCCATTCTGTGGTTTGTGATTACCAAGCCAGCCATGATTGACAGATGCACCTTCTTGAATCACTGATTCTAGCAAAAAAATCCAGATAAAAATCTTTATTGCATGTGATGTGAAAAAGTAGAGTTTTTTGAATTTTTAACATATTGGAAAAAAAAACCTAGAAAGATTTTGTTGAAAAATCCCTATTAACCTTGGTATAGATCCGCTCACACTCTTCTTCAGATTAATCACTTTTACACATTATGCAAGAAATATTTAACTTATTTTTAAAATTAAGAGATATTAATTTCATGTATTACTTAAGTGTGCACACTTACAAGCATACACATGTTTGAAGATGCTTGTCTCAATAACAGGTCTAGGAAAACCTTATAAAATTAATATGAGGAATGAAAGAACACTGAGCAGTTAATTTTTTATTCTCTGAAAGAGAAAAAGCTGACACTGCTATTAGCAACATTCATTACTTGTCAGTCAAAGGTGTAAGAAGTAGCCAAGGGGTATTTCCCAAACACTCGTAAAAGTCCTGAAACTGAGCATCACCAGTGGTGCCAAAGCAGTGTTTCTGGGCATCATCCCATCTATGGTGTAGACGTGACAGCCAAGCAAAACCTCATGAACTGGTGACCTAAAAAGCCACTGCAGAGTCATTATGCCTTGTAGGAGCTATTCAGATGAAAGCAATGAGACACATCACAAAGCTACAGCTGTCATCAGTAGGTCTCATACCTCATTCCTCACCATTTATGAGTGGTAACTACTAGAATCAATTATAAAAGATTAAACTCACCTTGAGGCATTGGCGATTTTATACAGCTGGAAATGTATCATAAGATCTTTGTAATAGAGCTATTACAGCAAAGTACATTACTACTTATTAAGCCAAAACCCTTACGAACCATGCTGTCTTCGCACTGAAATGGATGTTGCTTTTTTACCAGATCAAGTCTAATTTTGCTTCTTGAGTTTCTTTTTGGCTTGATGCCATTTTAGAAATCCACTTTGCTTCATTTTACAGCTTTCAAATCTGTGTGTCTTCAATGTTTCCATTTAAACAGCAGCCAACAGCGTGTCAGATGGTGTAAGCTGTAACACTAATCTACAGGATGTGACTGGAACATATACCTGAGGCCATAAGAACCCCTGACCAAATTTCTATGCACTATGTTAGTCTGAAATTGTAATAAATAAAATCTCTGGCAAAAAATAAAGTCATTGAAACCTCTCACCCTGTAGTGAAACTTGCTAGAGAAACACTGGAGGGAGGCACTGTTCTCATATGCTTTCTTGGGTACAAAAGCATTTTGAAGAAATCTGAGGCTCAGAAGGTCAGAAGAGAAATGAGAATTATTTCATATTTCAATCCCCATCTAGTGAAACCTTGTGTGGATACAAACTAGTAGCATGTGACAGCCACCTTAGTTGTTGCATCTTAGTTATACTTGGAGAGAGCATTTTGATTAAAGCAAGCATTCAATACTGTATGTGTATGTACTTATAGTCACCACAGGAAAAGATTATCTTGTTCTAGAAATTCACATATATGCCTTTAAAAGGAAAGAAAACACACTGTGAAAGGCTGAAGATGGAATAATTAAGACATAATAAAAACTTCAGAATGCTTAAGGATCATCTGCACTCCAGGTAATTTCTCTGGGCTTCCTCTTTTTTCTGTAGCAAATCATGATGATGTACTAATGTACTAATAAGGGATACACCAATAGCAGCATTTTGTATGAAATTGCCTAGTATCCCAAAATGTTACAGACCTTTATTCTTTAAAAAACAAAACAAAACAAAAAAAAAAACACCAAAACTCCACTTCTCCATTGCTGGGGTCCAGATGCTCATTCCTAACCCACAGTCCAGAAGTCCTCAGCACAGATATCGTCCAGACAGGAGGAAGTGACAATCTGGGACAGTGCTGCACTGTGCTTGCAGAAGAATCACCGTATCACATAGAGGTTCATTGTGCATCAGACTGTCTTTCACAGAAGCCAGAAGATATTTTTAAAAAGGCACAAGAGAAGCAAGCCCAGAAGATGGATACCGCCGGAATAATATAGCACATCAGCAAACATCTACTAAAATAAAATAACCACTGCCACCAAAATAAAAATGACCAAATAAAGCAAGACCTTAAACCAACCAGAAAAACAACAATCCCCCAACACACAAAAAAACACACAAGAATCAATAACCCAAATACTCACTGCATAAAATCACACTACCTGTTTTATTATCATATTTAATTATCAGTAGTGGAAGTGTGACAACACTTCTTTTGACCTTTTAAAAAATAACTTGCAATTCTGTAGCCAAATGTTCTGTATTTTGAACTGTGTGAAAGTATTTCTTTTGTTTAAGCCTACTGCCTAATAGTTTCAGGTAACACCTTTTAGTGCTTGCATTGTGAGAAACAAAGTTGAGTGAACAAAGATTAACCTTCGTTCACATTCTCTATTATAGTGATATGTTTTAGGTAACTCTAAAGATAGATAAAGCTCAGATAACTCCTTCCCCTCCTTATGAGCCTCCTTCCCATGTTGCATATCCACTTGGCAGATTCTCCAGGTAGGGAAAAAAAAAAACAACAGAACTACTTAAAGTTTTCACAGAAAGAAAGAATATTCATACCAGAACAGAAGAAAAATTCATATATCAGAAACTACTCTTCTGAAGCAGGTCTAACTTAAATAGTGGTCTGTCACAAACAAAACCAACAGTTTCTGTTCCTTACACAAATGCATGGATTTAACATTTGGTGCTTGCGTATTCTGTTCTTGCTGTACTAGTGTGGTCAACTCTGTTAGTATCTTTGCTTTTATCTTTCATTTCAGGTCAGAATGGACTCATGGAAAATCCAGTAATCAAGATGTGATAAAAACACTCATGAGATAACAGAAATGACATGTTCATTTATTTCCCCAGTACATACTAATGGCATTTGATTTACTGTTGGGTTGAAAATCTTACATCTTTTCACGAGATCATTTTCACACTGTGCAGATTTTCACTGAATTAAACAAAAAGAAGCTATGCATACATGTTTCTTATGGCAATCTTCAGGGCTAACCCATGCCCTCTTCCAGTCTAGAGAATGCATTTGTGCATCTGAAACCCATCGGATTTGTGAACCCATAAGTTCAACCTGGGCTGAGTAGCCAAAAACCCAGTGTTCCCTGTGCTTTTCTTCATAAGTCTCCATGATATAGGGACACATTATTTTTTGTACAGTTTCATCAGGGTATTGAAACCGAGAATCTACCTTTTGATAAAAAGAAAAAAGCATAAACCTGCACATGTAGTATAAATGCTACAATCTATACTGACAAAATAGGAAGCTCATCTCATTAACCTTTACAAAGGATACTATTTACATTAACATTCTTTAAAGACTTGAACTGAGAGGTTGTTGTTGCTCTTCTTTTCCCTTTTTCTCTCTCCACGCTGTCTCTTCAGTAGGATTTAATTCTCAGGGAGTCTTTTCCAATTACTGGGATAGCATTGTTTTAGTTTATATATCCATTTGGTGTAAACATACAGCAATATAATCTTAGAGCTCCAAATGTAAAAGTCTGAGTCACATTGTTCTGCAGGCAGCGTAAGCACAAACAATACAGTCTTTCCTATTTCCATGCACTCAAATGTATCTTGGAGAATCCATCTTTAAGAGGTGAACTGCATGTATTTGCCCATTCAGATTGTGGCCTCCCTGCTGAGAGAATCAATCATTAGAACCACATGCAAGATTGATTTTATGCAATGTGAATGCCTATCCATTCAGCACTGTTGCAGGAACAATACATTATTGTCTCAGAAGCTGCTGATCTGTTCTTTCTGACCTACCACTAGCCAGTTAGCATACATACTGGATGGCCAATTAGCAAACAAGAGGCTCAAAAACAGCTGACATTGGATACGGGTGAGAGCTGGAGGTCTGGAGAGGTATGCCTTAAAGGATAAGAGGGGAAGGGATTGGAAAATTATTAAGATGAAAGGAGGGCAGAAGAAGAGAGGAAGTATGAGAAATGCAATATTCAACCAAAAACTTCATTCGTTCTGTGGTTTTTGGTAAAATTTTTCTTTTCTGATTGCTCCTAAACACTTAACCCTCTATCCTTCTTCATAAACCTACACATAAGGGGCAACTAGACAATTCATTCAAATATTAGTTCATTAGGCAATTTTGGGCCTTGTAATTATAACAGTGATATTTTGAAATTTGGAAAAAACAGCTATAAGTTTTTAAATTTCTTTATGTTTCTAAGAACTGACATTTCATGCCAGTCTATATCCCAAAGGAGAGAAAAATCCATGAAGTAAATTCCACAGAACTCAGCACACCTGACTGTTGCAATTGCACCCTTTGTGGAAAGAAACATACTCCTTTTGTATGCTGTACATTACAAGGGCAGTGTTTGTTTGTTGATGTTTAAGATCAAAAGTTTTGTTCAAAAGTCTGTAAGATGATGAGGCACCTGCACCAAAAACTACCAAAGGCAGAAAGAAACCATTTGCCTTAGATTTGCCTCAATCGCTCTACTTTTACACATATTTCTATTAAAGCAGTAGTTAATGACAATACTGGGAGTTGTCAGAAGAGTCTAAATGTCTAAGATAGAGCAGTATAAAACTGAGAAGATTTAAAATCATTATTAATAATTGCTGAATCATTAGTAACCGTTAATGTTTATTTCATGAAGATTTGTTTATTCAGGTATAAATACCTTGCAGAAAACACTTCTAACTGAGTATTTTGAAGACCATGCTGGTGTGTAGACAGAGATCTACTCTTAAGAAATAGAACAAAAGATTGTTTGCCTGCTCTCCTCCTCATATGTGGCATAGAGCAATTAGTAGATGAAGCAGGCCACTGAAGTTTATTATTTAAAAGAATCTGTGAGAATCCATGATCCAAAAAGACTCAGTGTTCAAGCCAGTCAAGTGCTGGAAAAAAATTCAGTACTTCTGTTACATGTCACATCCCTTTTAAAAAGAAGTTGTGCTTGAGGCATGCCATTAATTGTAGTACTCAGAGAACTAACAGCCATAGATGGTCATCACTGAAGCCAGGAATATCACCTAGCATGTAGATAACAGTATAAACTTCTGAAAAGCAAAGTGCTTGTGCTTTAAAACAAATTGGTCTCAAAATGTCAGAAAATGTAGATTATTATTTAGGAAAGGATAACAGAAGGATAGCTACAAAAACATCAAAAATATATAACAGTCAATCCCAATTGCTAACAACATAGCAAAGATCATTTATCTTTCAGCCTTATCATCACTAAACACTGCAGGTCTGAAAGTTGATCAGTTAGCACTAGAAGTAGAATAGATTTGATCTCATTGGAATTTTCCATGTTAACTCCTGAAAACTGATGATACAAGCAAATGCAATACAGCTAAATTTCCGGGAACAGAAAGCACAGGATTTATATCATCTCCTCAGAATGATGGTGCAATCTATAAGAAATACAGAAAGTAGAGCTTACACATTTCCTTTCTGGGAAATGAAACAGAACATGTTCTTTGTACTGGTTCAGACCAAGAAGTCTAAGAGAGTGAAATACAACCAGAGAAATGAGAAGGTATGTTTGGCTATGTGGAAACTCCCCTCCAATATTCCAAACAGCCCAGTTTTAGAAATCAAGGCATAAGAAGACTTCATTCTTGACAGGGGGTAGGGAAGTTATTTGCAGATAACAGAAATCTGAAAACAAACAAAAAAAAATACAAATCACTACTCTAATGGGAGAGCAAAGTGAGTGTTCTTCCTAAGATATATACATTTTCATGTATGAAGAATAACAAAATGAAAACACATACTAATATTGACACTAAAAGTATTAAGACTCAAAGCTCTCAATTTCATGCCTATCTTAGCAGAAAAAGATAATAATTGTTCATGCATAACAAAGAATGATGCTCAAACCAAGTGGTAGGTTTTGTTTTCATTTTTGTTTTAAATTTCTTATGATTGTTTCCTCAAAGGAGGAAAGAATATCATTCCTTCAAATATCATTTCTCTACAGGATGAAAGAATGATCATCAGTGATGAACTCAAGGCATGCTAGAAATTGTACTGGAAGAAGACTTTTGCAGTACAATTCAGTATGTCCTGCTGTAAGCAGGAAAGAAAGACTCCCAGTCCCAATTTGGGAGTGGGGAGAGAGTGAATTAAATTCAAACTGAAAGAATTTTTAAGGGATTTGACAAAGTTTTACAACATGAAATCCATATTTAACAAAACAATTCTTCAAATGTAGCTGATCATCTGAAAAGCAGTACTAGTTTCAGTATGTCAGACAGCAACAAAAGACAAAAAATTATCATATAAATTTATATATAGACAAAAAACAACCTGACTTAACAGCTCATTTCCTGACTGTTCCTGTCAGTCTACCAAAAAAGTCATAACTCTCCATAAGTTTTATCTCCACAGCAAATCTTCAACTCTGGTTTGGAGGTTTCTTCTATCACATTTTTTGTATTCATTGTATTAGTCACTAACTTCTGAATAGAGTTAGAAGAAAAGTAGTTGCAACATGTGGAATAACACTCAGATTTGTTTCCATTTCATACCTTTTAGTATACTAGGAAAAAGAAAAAGAGGGAAAAGATGTGGAAGAAGGCACCTCATCAGCTTGTTTGAGATCTTATTTCTTAAGTGTCGAGAAAAGAAAATCCACAACCATTTATGCATTACAATGTTTAGACTGAACATGAAGGAAATGAAAAGGAACTCGGATAACTACCATTTGATTATACTACTAGATCTCTTCTAACAAAATAAAAATGACAGATTGCAGAGAGAAGCATTAACTTGCATGACAATTCTGCTTATGTATGTAAGATCAGTGCTTTTCTCAACATGTACCATGAAGAAATTTGTGCCTGTTAAATGCCATAAATAATTTCATAATTCTTGACAAGAATCTCAACTAGCCCAAAGGTGAGACCATAGAATTTGTGTGTACAATTAGGTATGCTGCAGCCCACACTGTTTACATTGCAGATTAAAATAATTAGAAATTCACTTAAAGTTTTAATTGTAGAATGTCCTTCTGATATGATCATTATCTTTTCAGAAGTTCGTATAGCAAACACTCACAAATTTGTCTGACATACGTGGAGTGAATCATAGGTATGTCGATAACACAAGATCTTCTCTTTACTCATCAACATTTCAGTGACTTTTTTGGTTGGAATGAACAATGAAGACCTGGTATTTTGTCAAAAGTAAAAATGTTTAAGCTAATACAGAGCCATGTCTGGCAAAAGAAATTAATTACATCATAACCTTGTATTTCACTTATCGCTGTCATAAACGTCAAAGAGATTCACAGAAAGGATTTCTGTAAATCAGAAGTATCATCTCTTTGTGCAACTGCAGGAGATTAAAAGCTAATGAAGGGTAAATAAAAGAAGATTATAACAAAATTATAAAAATAAAAATACATTAATAAAAATAATTCATCAAATAGAGGAACAAGGGCTAAGATAGTTTCAAGAAATTGTCTTGTTATTATTGTATACAATAAGAAAAGACATTTTTAAATGCTGCAAATGGACAGCATAATATTAAGTGATTTTTAACAAAATCTAGAAAAACATAAGATGGGAAAGCTGCAGTTTTTATTAACTCCTATATGAAGATAAGAATGTTCTTAGAATACACATCGTTACATAGCACATATAATCTCACATGAATAACATCTGAAGAAAACAAAAGTCACTGATAAAAATTCAGGAAAAAAGTTTTTGACTTGAAGTGTAACAAGGGAGGGAACAATAATGATATACTAATCATATTTCTATCAAGTCCTTACTTGATTGTTATCTAGAGTCCCAAGCAGCTGATCAACTGACTAATAAAGCAGCTCTGTTCCTGTGATGCTCTTCATAAGAAAATTCCATGGCAGCCCACATTCAGCTTGTTCCTGCCAAAATCCGAGAACAAGAAAAGTAGTTATAACCTCTGTTTATACATATCACATTTCATATTTTGAAAACTTTAATTAAATTGTATTCAGTGCACAATGTTGTAAACTACGCTGCATACAAAAAGCCACTGAATTTTGCTCACATGAAACTATTCACTTGTATTATGAATTTCCTGTAATAAAATCTAATCAAGACAGCAATCTGTATGTACTTTTCTATGGAAATAGAAAAAGATGGACACCTCTCACGTTTCAAGTACCCAACTTTAGCACAGCTCTGTGAACTATACCATGGATTTCTTCTACTTTATGGAGTCCCAGAAGATCTGTCAAGATAGTATCTTCTATACTAATAGCTTGACCTAGAAAGCAAACAATAGCAGATAGCAGAATGAGTAAATGAGTAATAAAAGTCACACAAAAACACATAACAAAATGTCCAATGGAATACAAGTGAAAAACACTGAAATATTATAGGCACTCTAGATACCAGATATGCTGTCATCTTTGCACCAAAACTTTGAACCTGATCAGCCTTGATGAAGTATTATTTTGACACTGTTCCTTCATTATTTATTTTTTTTTCATTTTGAAAGTCTATTTATGATATTCTCTGTGTTTTTCTATTAAGACATAGCACATATCATACCACTAAATGGCAAATTTATTTGTCCAGCTACAACAAAAGTTGAAACATGCTACAGACAGATACAGTACTTCACAGTAGAAATCTTATAGGCTGGTGAGGGTATTTGCTTTTTTAATTTTTCCTTTTTAATTTTTTTACTGCCTGGCCACTTCAGGGCTAACCAAAAGTTAAAGTATATCACTGAGGGCATTGTCCTAATGCCTCTTGAACATTAACATGAAAAGGGCATTAGCCATCTCTCTAGGAAGCCTGTTGCAGTGTTTGACCACCCAAACAATAAAAGACATTTTCCTAATGATTAGTACCTTGCTGATAATAGAAAAATTGAAGAAGTTTGTCAGAAAATCTATTTTCCTTTTTCATATGTAGATGTTTGGGACAGATGTAGTTAGCATAAGACTAGGGAAGAATTCACTGGGGTCATTACTTTATGTGGTAAATAAATAAAGGCTCTGGAAATGTACTTTCTGGTATGGCACTTTAAATAATGAAGCTGTTAATATTGTATCTTCACAGTGATTATGTGACTCGAGCTGGATCAAGCCATTTACTTCATCACAGCTCCAATTTAAGTAATTTTCCTATTTATTTTTTCACTTCAGATAAAAACATTCATGAATTTAATGTATCCAAATCTTTCATTCACAGAGAGTTAAGGGAGATGCCTGTGTACACCTGAAAATGAAGAACATGACAAGTAATCAGCTTGTGAGCATCACTGGTGTCCATCATCATCTTCCCTTTTCCATAATCTGGAGTATGCGCCATAGTGAATGATGTGAAAGTAGAAGAGCAATGCATCGATCTTAGCTCTATCCTTGCCTTTATTACTCCAATCACAACTGGTATCACAACTGGCTGCGTGAAGCTGTATCATTTTGAAGCGGTTTAAGACAAGAAGTCTGCTGTAAGGGAATTCTTTTAAAGCACTACAAATTGGGCATGCAATTAAACCTCCTCATTTCTGCATGTAACAAGTGCATAAATAAGAACTATCATGACCTCTAGGTTTAATATTTTCTTCATTCCATACTGAAGTATTACACTATCTGTGGACCACAATTATTCCTTTACTGTCCTGCAAATATTCAGGGGGACTCTGTTCTAATTTTCACTTATTTCCTCCCTTGTTCTATTAGAATTGATTTCTTCAGAATTATTACCAGCAACCCACAGCAAATTCTTCAAGTGAAGAAAATGTCCTCCCTTTGAAGTGGAGCATCTTTGCTGAAGCTATGGAGCAAATCCAGCTACTCTGGACCTGTCTGAGGGAAGAGCAGGTAAAACTCTTAAAACCCTATTTGTCTCAGAAAATAACGATTTTCATTTGGTCATTTCTTAATATTTCATTATGCTTTCACACACTGCCCAAATAAGAAAAGTGGCAACATGGCTTTACCATATTCTCCCACAGGGATTAGAAACTCAGCCAGAAAATACTAAATTTTAAAGGAAAGCTCCAAACCAAACCAGAACATTCAGTTTGGACATGAGCAACAAATCCACTGAAGCATCAAAGTGGGTGGGAAGAGTGAGAAAGGGGTGTCACCAAGACAGATAAATTGTAGAAGCTGACAGCTACGGAACCTGCCTTGGCAAATCATCTGATCTCTATATCCATCTGTTCCCCATTAATCTGTCTCCACTGGGTTTTAGTCCAATCATCAATGCTGCTCTGAAACAGAAAGTACAGATAAAAGTGTCAACAACATTTGGTAAAAACAAGCTTCTGCTATATATAATCTGCTATAACAGATAGATGGATGCAGAGGGGAGGTCTAGCATGCAGAAATACCTCCTGGACTTTATTATGTTTTTTCAGCCCTGCACCACCGCTACCTAGAAAGCACACCAAATACTCCATCTTCTTGAAATCCAACTCAAAATCCAAGCATCTACATTACTTCACGTGTCAATTTCTGATAGCCTTCTGGCACTATGTGTACATACTATTAAATACACTCAGATCCACAGGTATTATGCAGAAGTAGCTGGACTATTTGAGAGAAACCACCCTATTTCCCCTTCATGACAACATACCATATTTTTAACCCTGACTATGAAACACAACTTCTTGAGGTAAACAGTACTTCACAAGGCTGATTTCCTACTCACACTATTCTGGAATGAAGATCTAATTGAGATATAACCACTGGTGAAGTGATCTTGCTTGTAACCTTCTACAGTTTTCTCACGAAGAATTCATCAATTCTGAAGTGGAATTTTTCTGGCTCTTATAATTTCTATTCACTGATTTTAACTATTCCAGAAAATTATCGGAATCTAGCTTAAAGTGAATCTGCAATATTTTGGGTTGTCTTGATATTTACTAAACTGAGATTAGAGAAATTTTTAATCTGTTTATCTGAAAATATAGCAGGAAGATTGCAAAACCAAAAAGAATATGATGTATTTCAGTATGATTTTTTAAAATCAAAACTATAAACACTTCTAGGAGAAAATTAAGAATGTAGCATTCATATAGCATATATTAACTTTATAATTCTTTCTTAAAAAACTTGCATTAACATAATCATTCATATCCCACCCTTTCTTGAACAACTGCATTTCTTTCTGCCATTTGACATTCCTCTGATTTTGCTTGCAAAGACTGATTTGCTTGCCAGATAATTATATTGGAATGGATGTGGGACAGAACATACGCAGTAACAAATGGCTAAGATACCTGAAAATACTGTTTGATTGACATTAAATCCCAGGTTTCGTATCCACAGCTAATCAGAGTCCCAAATTACTGCTAACTGCTTAAAGGAATGTGAAGCAACATCAAAAATGGAGATTTTGTATAGCTAAGCTTCTACAAGGAGACATGAATACCAAACATGATTTTGCCAGTAGAAAAAAAAAAAGTTAAAAAATTACTACAGACCTTCTCAGAACAAAATGCAACAATGAACTAATTGCCATCATCCACATAAAACAAGACATTAAAGGAACCTAATAAAAACTAACTGCTTTATACCTGGCATTTTAGGAGGACAGAAAAGAAGAATGGAATTATTTTACAACTCTGAGGTCAAACATTGCTATATATACACATATGTAAACATGGAATATTACTCTTCATACACTACCACTACTGGATACAAACTTGGTCTGGCATCCTCTATCTGTAGAACAGATAGAACAGTGCAACAATTCTTTTAAAGGTTCAAAGGGTTTACCAGCAGCTGTCTGCCTCTCTTTCACAGCTAAGAGGTGACCAGTGATTTCTGCCAGTGCATAATAATGCCTCTCTCTTTGAAGTCCAGCATGTCACTTTTATAAAGCCTTTGAAGTCAATCAGATTATCAAATAAAGAAAGGTAAAATTACAAGCAAACACTGCTTGCTGTAGTGAATAAACATGTACTAAGCTCTACTGGTCCTGCCATTGGCACTCATGTTGTAAAACTATATAATTTCAAGAGAGTTTGAGTCCACCTTCCAGATATGGCAAGTACTACTGAGAATTAACACAAGAGGATTTGCGAGAACAATATTTAGGAAACAAATGCAATCAAAAATAACCTTTAAAAAACTCTAAAAAGCAGCAAACACAGCTCAGTAGTACATGTAGAAGTATTACATACAAAGACCCCTATCTTACTATTTCGATAACACACTCCATTTAACCTGAAAATGACTTATCTTAAAAGATACTCCTTAAACATCCAGACCCACTTCTTAATAACATTTAGAAAGGTTATTTTGAAAGTCTGCATTATCACCCTAAAGCAGCTTTCAAAAATTCTTGAGACTTCAGACATAGTCATTTGAACACAGAGATTTTCTTAGATATTAATCTAAAGTAGAAGAGAGAAAAACTTGCACATACATCTCCAAATTTTTCTTACTAAACAGCCAGTTATTAAGACTAGTTGCTTTCTTGCCTGCTCTTTACACTATGTAGTGGTGGGAGGCCAGCAAGAGACTTCAGATGTAAGAGATATCTCTGTGGGCATTAAACCATGATCACAAGGAAGAAATTGTCTTATAAACTCAGGCTGGTCCTCTAGTCAGAGATAAGCACAGTTATCATGAAATCTTCTGTACACCAGGTCTTTGTTGGTGACACTTGTTACTCTCTCCATACTCTCCCACCTGAGTTCAGACAGATCAAACACACTGTTCATATCGACCTAGAAATTAAAGGAAAAGTTTTATTATTTCAGTAACAGAGAAACTGTAACACCAAATGGTTAAACTTGTACTCATACATGAATGAAAGACTGGAATTCCATATATTTTCCCTAGAAATCTATTAACAAGAAAAATTAAAATTCACTGAGCTCTTCCTTGTTTGGGTATATATTTGCTGTATAAATGCACTAAACCAAATTGAATATATGGGGTAATGGCTTTAAACTATGAGGGTTTAGATTTAGATGACATATAATAAAGAAACTCTTCACCCTGATAATAATATTGTGAGGAGACTGTGCATTCCACATCTTGAATGCCCCAGACCTGGAGGTTGAATGGGGCCCTAGGCAGCCTGATTTGGTGGATAGTAGCTCTGCCCACATGAGGGGGTTGGAATGAGGTGATCTTTAAAGTCACTTCTGACCTAAGCCATTTAAAGGCTATCAAACTCTACATATCTGTTTTAAGCTATTCATCAGTAAATGTGCTATATATTATTCTGGTCATCAGTCTATTAGACATCCCCTTATTGCCATACTTCTAAGGTTAAATTTCTATTACTGATCTACAGATTTCAGCATGGAACAGAAATAGAGAGAGAAGCATTCAGCTAATTTTAATCAGCTTTGCGTAAAATGGACAACTTCATTCTCCTGCTCACAGATACAGAAGTGGGTGAAAGCATGAGTAATCCTTTGGAAATTAACAGGACTACACTTCTATAAGCTTTGCAACTGAGAGAACAGATGAGGCTCAGAATTTCAAGGCTGATGCTATTTAATGAGCTTGTAACTAAAAATAACTTCTTGCTGCTTGCAATTCTTTGGATTCTTGATTTCTAAGCACAAGAAGAAAAACAATATCTCAATGTTCTGACTACAGGTGGGCTTCTACTATTTTCACTTGGGCAGGCATTCAGAAAATATCACCTAGCAGTTCATCTGCGAGGGCATAAAAGCCATCATCAGCCTCTTTATCTAGAGAAGGTTTAAAATGAATTTCTGTGCCAGGAAGGGTCACTGGTGTTTGAAGAAGTGGAGCTGGATTCAAATTTTCTTCTGAATTCACAGAATCACAGAATGACCAGGGTTGGAAGGGACCTCAAGGATCATGAATCTCCAACACCCCTGGCACACGCAGGGCCACCAAACTCCCCATTTAATA
>NW_024962334.1:21018276-21295779 GCF_019238085.1 Lagopus leucura
TCAACCAGAATGTTATCAATGTACTCAGTGTAAATCTTCCAAGTGGCTGAGGAGGAAATCTACTTTGAAGAGATTTAAATTTACTTGATTGAGCAAACAACCTTCCTACAATCAAAAAGCACTTTAAATTAAAGTAGTGTTAACTTAAGTTTTCTTTTTTCTTTATTATTTTTTGCAGTTGATGCATAGTACAAAACCACAGTAAGTTTTAGTATCTATATTTTGATCAGTACAAGAGGCTTCCTGAACTTCCTTGGAATCACATTTACATTACCAGAACTCTGTATAAGGGTGAAGCAGGTCTTGCACTGAGATTACGGCTTACAAAAATCTATCCTACAATGCAGCAAATTTGATAGAGTTACCATTCTTTAAGAATATCTCTGCCTGTTTGTTCTGCAAGAGTATTAACTCTTATTATATTTAGCTAAACACTAAACAGCAACCCTTACTTTCATCTCCTCCTTAAAGAAATATCAACAGGATAGATAAAGGTAATAATGCAAATAAAATGAAATACTTAAAAAAAAAAAAAAAAAAAAAAAGCTTATTTCAGAAGAACCATAGTGTCCTTTTAGTTTCCAATTAAAGTTGGTGGCATATTGACATGTGTATTAAAAACACCAAAATACTTAAAGCTTATTGCTGCTTAAAGATGCTGTTCAAACACATTCACAGTTGTTGCTGAGTAGGCAGGGAACCTTTAATGGAGGTAAAACAAAGTTATACAAAATTCATACAGTCCTGAGAAAGGGAGACCACAGGAGACCACAATTCCCGCAGCCAAGGACACCTCAGAGCATCCTGCTGCTCTTGGAAGACAAGTAAAAAAAAATTAAAAAATCAGCAGAATATCCCCACTTCCACATACCTCTTTCTGAGTGGCTTGGTATCTTTGTGTAAGGACAGGCAGGAATTTAGCATGCATCATAAGTGAGTTTACAAGGAGTGATGACATTTAGAAGTAACTTATAGCGACCATACAAGAACATGGGATAGTTTGATTTGGGTGTTACAGTGCCAGGATTTTTAGCCTAAATGCACAAATAACTTTGAAAGGCTTCTGCATGAATTAAAATTCCACTGTTCATACAGTTCTGATTTGCATTCATTCTTCCAGTATTAATTACCTAGATTAAATCACTTGTTTGAAACAAAACAAAACAAAAAAACAACAAATCAGCATGCATGTACACAGAGGCTTTGTTTCCTACCATGTCAAATAGAACATAAATTTCCCCTATTTCTTAAATAATTATTATTACTTTAATAATAACAGCATTAAGATTTGGATTTGTTTCAGAAAAACTGCTTGTAAAAATAACACCTTACCCAAAATACTCTCACTGCATACACTACACTCGCTCTCCAAAAACAGCAGGCTGAGCTCCCACCCACTAGCAAAGTTCTCTGAGTTCCCAAAATACTCACTGAGGGGCTGAGCCCACCTGTGCAGACTCAGCAAGGCTTGTGAGCACATACGAGCATCAGAAGTGCAGAGAACCGATAGGGACAATTGGTTTGCCTGAGGATTTTTTTGTTGTGGTTGAGGGAGGGTGTAAATGTAGAAATAACAATTGGTTGAAGTAGAGGATAATAATGTCATCCGAATGGAGTTTGGTCAGCAAACAGACTTAAGTATGTTGTTAAGGTAGATTATTTGGAGTGATTACATTCTGCTTATGATACATATTTTTGGACTGAGGCAGAGAAGGGGCACCATGGCACCTGCAGCTGTTGCTGTGCCCTGAGGCACACACCTGCACAGAGGCACACCTGCATCCAGCAGCACCACCACCTCAAAGGGTTTAATCACACCCTGTGGCACCAGGACAGTGCCCTCTGCCCATCTGGCTGCTTTCCTGCCAGAAACCCCAGGTGGACCAAAAACAAGCCCTGGGCCATTGGCTGGGGAACTCACCTGGGAGTGAGCAGCTCTATACTCCTCACGTGTCTGCAGACACCAATTGATGCAGCTGCACAGCACATCCCAAGTGCTGGACCAGAGCCTGAGGTAAAGACAACCAGGTGCTTGAGCCAGGAGGCAGCTGTGCCAAAAAGGAAATAATGAGATAGGTAATGCTTTATTTGAATGGATATATATATATATATATATAAAAAAAAAATTCAGAACAAAAGCTCATTTCCAAGCTTGCAGTTATTTATATGAATGAATTAACACCGGAATCATTAAAACAACAGAAAGACTTATATAGAAAGAACAGTAGTAAATACTCTGTTTTATCAAACATTCACTCAGTGGCTGTTATTAGACATTGTTTTAGGGAATTATTTTAACTATCATTGCAAGACACCACTGAACACCGAACATTTTAAAAAGTTTTGGCATTATTTAAGTAGAATCAATTGATTAATTGTTTACACCAGAGCTGTACAGATATTGCATCCTAACCCTCAGGAAAAAAAAAGCTTACAAAACAGACTGTGGCAAACAAACAAACAATTAAATATTTCTTAATTAGTTAATTTTGGGAAATGTTAGTAGGAGATTTTTTTTCATGTTTTCCATATTTTATTCACTCAAATTTCTATACAGATCGTGACAGCCATCTGAATGTTTCTCTTTAAGTGGCACTTCTAAATTATTCAATCACATGATGAGAAGTATGCAGAAAGACTTTTCTTAAGAAAATGAATTTCTGGTTCAACATGAAGTTGCAGGCATGCCTACTTCTGTTCAGCCTTGTCAATTTTCTTGTGCCATAATCTCCAAGTTCATCGATACTTTAAACTAAACGAGTCTACAGTGGCACAAGTGCCCAATCTGCAGGGTGAAATATTGCCATATTGTTGTAATCTGGAGGTTGTACATTCTCTTTGTACACTCTTCATAGCTTTTCAATAACTCTTCATTCTGAAGATCTGCTCACTTAAAATTTTCCTGTTGAAACCACCATATTCCAGTTTTTTCCAGATTTTGAAATGCCAGCATATTAATCAATTTAACAAAAATTAATTATCAACTATGAAATAAAAAGGTAGTAGTAATTCTGTCATTCAAGATTATTTGGGCTCATTTGACTTTCTGTCTTCTGGTTTGGCAGAATGAGAAGTTAAAACATATAAATATCTGAAGAAATTAATATGAAAAACGTGGAGGAGCAACAGGTAGTTTCAGAAATATTTTACCCAGGTTGAGTAACTTACAGGATTAAAACACAAGTGGAAACGAACTGTTCCATTGAACATACGTATCTAATTCCATTTTATTTTTATCAGATTAAGTTTTAGAAGTCTGATCTGAAATGAGCATGCACAACTAAACACATACTTTCGTGCATAATGATTTATTAACATAGCCTTACACAGAATGTTGCTATTAAAATTAAGACAGGTGGAAGCGAACCCACTATAACCCACTTTATAACCTGCCAAATGCATTTCTATGGTCTCTGATTTCACTTGAATGTAATAATTGTTTTCTGCCCCAAAGGGATGAAAACAGCTGGTTCCCAGTACATTTAGAAATATGCAATCTCTCTTCAGCAGCCAAACAGCCACAAGTTCTCCAAGCAGACTCCTGCTGGGTGGTGAACACCCAGGTAGAGAGTGTATAGGATATCTCTGACAGCTGGGAGCAACCACTCTCACAGAATTGTTGAACAGTTTTGTTCCTAAGCATCAGCACCTAGCCAGTCTGAGCCCCTAGACCTATCTGCTGCCAACAGAAAGCTGAGTCCACGCACTTACCCCACACATAACTGTATCACTGTGGATAGACCATGTTTCTCAAATACTACGCTTCTAATTGTCAAGATAGATTATTAGTAATACCTCAATCTTCTGTAAGCAGTTGAAAAACATATCAAATCATATCAAACAGCATCTCAGGCCTGAAATCCCATGGTTTAAACTCCTTACCACAGTGGAATTAAATTTTCAAATCTGTTCCTAAAACAGAAGAAGGAATCCTTAAAGCCTTTTAAGGTGCTTTTTTGTTATTTTCACCTGTTCCAATGTTTCTTCAGCTTCTCCTTTGAAAATGTTTCATGGTGAAAGATATAGCCTAGGCTAGAATATAAATAAATGGATAATAGAATTTTTTAGAATACAGTCATTACAACACTCAAGGCTATTTTTTCCACTTCAGATAGGAACACAAAAATAATGAATAAGCCTTCAAAACTGTCATCTCTAATTCTGCCAGTTTTCAATTATCTCATAATGCAACTCAAACTTTCAAGATGTTTCCCAAGCATGTTTAAGTGGTTGCAGATTCCAACTACTAGACTGACTGATATCTACTCTCTTTTGTGCAATGCACATTCAGGACATCAAACTTGGGACACTTGTTTGCATGACATATAATTCAGGAAAGTGTCATGAATAACCTGAGAGGGAGAACCAGAAACCATGGATTACACTGATGTGAATCTGTGAGTTAATGCAATGCAAGTATGGTCTACATGGCAGAAATTGGAGGAAGTAAAACCTTTTTTGTGGTCATAGTTCTCACTTAAATTTTTCCCACATCTCTTCAACTTCATATTGACAGCCCTCCTACATACTTCTTGCACCTCTTTCTCCAAGACAAAGTAAAGATTATGTAAGAATCTTTTAATACCACTTCAAAACCTACTATTTTGGGCTGAGATCAGAATGAGAAGACTTAGACCTTCATCGGCTCTGGACTTCTAAGTGAGAAAAATCATTTGTCCTGCATTCAGACTAATTTAAATGACAACATTATAAATTACCCCTTAGATTTCAGCTAAAACACGCAAAGAAGGAGTTGATGCAAAGGAGTGGCAAATGTGGCCTTGAAATGTATAAAGATTGTTACTTACCAACATTTGGAGGCTCTCAAACTTCCAGCGAAATCATGGGTTTCAGGAGAAGTATAAGAAAAGTTTGAAGGCAAGAAGGAAAATGTATCAAGATGGCTCATTTTCTTATGTGTTACTCTTATCAACATTTTGCAGTCCATAAAGGCAAATATCTGGAAAGAAAAGAGGCAGCAAACTTACATGGAAAGAAGGTTGATAAGGAGAAACAACACTACCTGAAGAGTTCATATGGTTTTCAAACAATTATTTTCTCTCAACAGATGAGACACGTGTTTCATTCTTAAATACACATTATGTGAATGGCGCAGCTGAACAGTAATTACTCATCTCACAATTTAATTATCTAATACTGGTTGAGCATATTGTAAATATAATTATGCTTATTATTAGAAAACTAACAAATAACAAACTTGTGTTTGTTATTGGTATACTGCGTAACAACTAACATTTATTTATTAGCTACTTTTCCAGTTTATCGCCCTCACTTGAAGCTTTCTGCTGAATGATCAGATCGAACAATCTCTGCAACAGAACTATTTGTGCAGGCATGCTGTAGAATCTGGAGTGACTTCACATCTGGCAGATGGTGTGAAATAAAAGTGGGACTAAATTGTGTTTCTTTGTGAATTCCATCTCCTGAAATAGCTGGATGTATTTTACAGAGATTTCAGATACAATTCAGCATCTTGGGCTCCTACAAGTGCCGTAAAATGTAGAAGAGTAACAAACGCTATTGTTTACAAAAATGGCAACGTCTGAACTAACCTAGCTGAACTAATGGATGGGAGCACAGTGTGGTGGTAGGTGGTGCATTTCAGCAGTGGTGACAGTGATGTGAAATGCAATCCATGTTCCAGACAGCCACATACAGCTGTCACACCATGAAATGAAGAGTGACTCCATCAGCTTGTCCATAGACATTGGCTAATGGCAATGACTGCACTGAAAAACAAATTTTTGTAGCTGAGAATTTTCAATATCAAATAGTAGGGCTGATCTTTAACCATAAGTAAAACAAGCAATACAAAACTCGTGGGCATTTTTTACAGAACTAGTATCTCCTTAAATTAATAACATTACAAAACAAAGTAGCATTTCATTATAATCCATTAAAGTTTCTTTTTATACATAGTAGTATATTGGCCAAATATTTCCTT
This sequence comes from Lagopus leucura, assembly GCF_019238085.1. Lineage (NCBI taxonomy): Eukaryota > Metazoa > Chordata > Aves > Galliformes > Phasianidae > Lagopus > Lagopus leucura. The sequence goes on from NW_024962334.1 coordinate 21,024,242, forward strand.
ATTGCTAACTGCATTCTTTAATGGGTTTTGGCAGTACTATTTATCAATTAATTCAATTCAGCTAAACAATGGAAAGTGATTAAAAATGTGCACATACTTTAGATTTTCCTGTAGTGTCTTCTCTATTTTTATGACAGGAAAAGTATCTACATAAACTTAAAAACCCCCCACAAAATAAACCTCATAAGTGCCAGTTTAGCACACAAAGGATCTTGATCTGTTATGAGTATACTCCTCAAACCCTGGTACATTGCACCATCTTGACTTTTGTTAAGACAAAATTACAGATTGTTCTGAAACACACACATATAAACACAAAGTGTAAATCTCATTAGCTCTACACCTTCCATCATCTATGTTCTTGAAAATGTTCCAAGAAGCACCACAATAGCTGCTTTCTTTAGCTTCTAAGATCTTAATCATTTTTGAACAACAGCACTCTGTAGCTAGATTTTAACAAAGGAGGAAGTAAAGAAAACAATTAAAGATCATGGTCACCTGTCAGAAGAGCAGAAAGAGCTGAAGGGAGAATTAGGGCAACTTACGTTTTCCCTCACAGAATTAATGAATAAATGTTCCTTGTCTTCTAGCAGATAAAGGCTGATCCATGCCAACCAAAGCCCCTGGAATGGTCCCAGAAGCTTTCAGTATCCCCACTGAATTGAGCTCCTGGCAATGTTTGCTTACCTGACATTGCAGCAGCACTGATAAAAGCACAGAAGAGCCAGAGACTTAAGAACAGCTCCCAACAATATTTCATGTTTGGAAAGTAAATGCCCTACCATATCTTTCTAAATTGAAAAGAGAAATTTCACTTGCAAATTGATAAAAATCATGGCTTGTTAACAACAGTATTAATTTCAAAGCCTTGTTTTGGCACCAATTTCCCCACTAGACATTTAATTTTAAACCTCATTTTCTCTGAGTTTTCTGGAGAGAAAGAATGAATCAAAATAGCAACCCTCTGAATCACTACAGTAAGATTTTCTCTACCAAGCTCTTATTTCCTATGCATTAACTCTATTTTAATGCTACTATATGCTAAAAAGAAACAAACAAGACCACCACCATGCACACAAACAAAAAAACAGAGAAAAGTCAACAAAGAACCTCAATCAAAAACAGGTTGAAATACAGGATTCTAAACTACACTGAATGTCTGAATTATTTCCTCATTGTCTTTCATGCAGATCTAGAATGGCCTGGTTTATGAATGTCATATTTGTTTTTTCTATATTAGTGAAAAAAGTGCCTGAGCCTTCTGCTGTTTTTCAGTAAAGTTATTGGGAAGTTGGAGACAGAGGGTTCATAAAAGGCATCAGAAAAAGAAGGAAAGTGAGGTTGTCAGATGAAAAGGCAGATAGAAAAGGAAAAGCTTTTTAAAGCATGAAAAATGTGAATAGTATGGAGGAATAAGGATTTGAAATGAAACAGAAAAACAGATAACAAACCAATCCAAATCCTGCCTCATTTTTTCCTTCGTTTTGTTCCCCACATCTGCACACTATTCAAAGCAAGACATTCGACGATCCAGGTAGATGAGAACTGCGGTAAGTAGGATGAATGCCAAAAAAGTACAGGAGATAAGAGCAAAAGACAAGAATTCATAAGCATCAGAGCATTTCTTCTTTCCCATGTGAACATTCAAAAACCATTCTAACATGTCACTATTAAAACAGGGCAAATTTAACAACATGCCATATTCAATTTGAAAGCAGCAATTTCAACATTAGTATTAATGCTCCTTTCCTTTAACTTTGAAAGCAACACACTGCATTTTCAGAGATTTTCAGTTGAGTGTCATAGATCTGATACAACCACCTAATAACCATTGTATTTGATGGCGTGTAGTACTACCCCTGAATTAGCATTTTGCCTACAAAACAGGAAGAAAGCTCCCAAATGTTAGAGCAAGTACAGTGTTTGATAGTAAAGAGATGTTCCTGCATCCCCTTTACATTCAAAGACGAACAATAGTAAAGTTTGGAATTTAGATCTGATCAGAGGATAGACATAACAGAAATAATGAACTAAAAATGTTTTTGAAGATGAGTATCACAGTTTTCCATGTATTTACTAATCAAAACCATAGCCAAATATCCTCACAATTTTGGCAACAGTTCAACAGTTTGAACAGTTCCCTTGAACAGTTCCTTGCATCTGGATTTCACTGACCACTTTTCTAATAAGTAAATTACATGCTAATTTGGTGCCTGAATGAGCTGTGAGTTAACATAGATACTGAATACATTTTATTTTATATATATATTTTTGCACTTTTCCAGTGTTTAGAGAAACTGGTAGTACATGGCAGATTTTTACAAAATTTTAATACAGTCTAATGTTCCATTCATATTTAAAATCTACATTTTCTACTCTATATTTCAGTCCTTACATTTAAGCTAATTCATCTCTTCCACCTCAGTTTTAATTCCATTCTAGTACTATCCTGTCTGGAACACCTGCTTCATAGCCATGGCATACAACAAGCAGCTAACCCTGACCAGGGCCCTGAAAAAAATATTGACAGGACTGTAAACTTCAGCTCATCCAACAACTGACAGTCAATAATCTCTGTACACACACAGTCATAAACTTTTATCAAGCCTTTGTTTTATTTAAACTTCAAGTTCCCTGAGCTCATATTGCTGCTGTTCCTATAAATAACAGATGTACGTCACAATCATTAACATCTCGCTCCTTTTTGACGTCAACCTTTGAGATAGCACTAATCTCATTGAAATTAATAAGATGCCAGTGAGAATTAAAGGCAAGAATCAAGGCAACAGAGACAAAAACATACTGAAAAGAGAATTCAACAAAATATCCTCGTTCTGTACTCTGAAAGCACGGAACCACAGAATGGCTTGTGTTGGAAAAGACCTCAAGGATCCTCCAGTTTCAATCCTGTGCTGTAGGCAGGGCTGCTATCCATCATATCAGGCTGCCCAGAGCCCCATCCAACATGCTCTTGAACTGCTGCAGGGAAGGGGCATCCACAGCTTCTCTGGGCAGCCTGTGCCTAGGCATCACCACTCTCTGAATAAAGAATTTCCTCCTAATACCTAATATACATCTCCTCTCTTATAGATTAAAACCATTCCCCCTCGTCCTATCAATATCAGATCATGTAAAAAGGCAGTCTCCCTCCTGCTTATAAATTCCCTTCAAGTACTGGAAGGTCACAGTGAGGTCTCTCCATAGCCTTCTGCTCTCTAAGTTAACAACCCCAGCTCCCTCTGCCTTTCTCCAGAGGACAGATGTTTCATAGCCTCCTTTGGACCCTCTTCAAAAGCTCAACATCCAGCCTGTGCTGGGGGCCCCAGACTTGGACACAGCGCTCCAGATGGGGCATGATGAGGACAGAAGAGAGGAGACAGTCATCTCCCTGTCCCCGCTGGCCACTGTTCTTTTGATGCAGCCCAGGATACTATTGGCCTTCAGGGCTGCAAGAACACACTGTTTGTTCATGTTCAGCTTTTCATCCATTAGAACTCCCAGTTCCTTCTCCATAGGGCTGCTCTCAATGAGTTCTTTTCCTAGACAGCAAACACATATGGGATTGCCTAGACCCAAGCACAACATCTTGCACATTGTTTTGTTACATCTCATTAGGTTCATATAGGCCTGCTTCTCAAGCCTATCTAGGTCCCTGTGGATGGCATTCCTTCCTTCTATTATATCAAACCACTCTGTTTTATGTCATCAACAAACTTGTAGAGGATATACTCAACTTCAAAAATTCATGTAATGAAAAATACTGCTGACTATGACAGCTTAAATCTTGAAATTCTTTTTTTCATACGGCATAAAAGTTTCAGTCTTTAAAATATATAAATTAAACAAAATACATGTTTGGTAGCTAGAAATATGGAGTGGTAAAAATACTACATTTGGAACACTGAACATTTCTTTTCTTGTTAATGCAATTTGCTACCAGTTTACACCTGAGACTACAGACCAACAAAAGGATTTTTGTTTGTTTGAGTATGCTGTGTGGATCACGTAGAAGTCTTTCCTTATTTTTCTTCAGTGTAACTCAGTCTTTATTCCAGCTGTAGGAATGGGAAAATGAGTTCTTCCTGACATCAGTCCTCTCATAATTTGTTTTTCTTCTCATAACTTCTACATTCCGCTCCATAACTTGGGAAACAGTTAGGCCAAGATCTGTGGTTTTTCTTATTACTTAGTCTGGGAACTAATATCTGGAGGCATAGCAGGAAAAGTAACATGACAAGTCAGTAATAACAGTAACTTGGTTATTGGTGAAGGATCACAAACTGTTTCTTTAAATCTAAATCAAGCCAACCCAAGGCACCTTTCTTGGACTCATGACTACTTAAATTACAATCAACTCTGTTATCTTTTTTCTGTCAACATAAACACACATTTAAATCTCAGACAAATCATATTGTGGATGGAAATCACATTTTGGGAAAGCATTTTTTAATCAGTCTGCTGAAAATGAATACTGAACAGCTTAGCCAAAAATGAATACTGAACAGCTCCAGAAACCCAGATGACACACCATTTTTCTTGCCTCTCTCCTACGTTGCTTCCTCCTCTGGTAAAACAAAGAGTGAAGTGAAGATGGGAACCAGAATAAACTATATCCATTAACCTAGTATTTTCTCCTATCAGGAGAAATAGCTTTTGAAAGTAGCCCAAATCTGCCTTTCAGTGGTTAAATATCCACTAATACATTATAGTTAAAGTTAGCTTATTTGCAAGCTACAAGCTCATGTTTAAAATGATATTCCAGAAATGGGTTCCTGTGATAAGCCTTTTATAAAATACATTTCTTCTGTGGTGTAAACACATAGCACTGATTGTGAAATTTGTAGTACTTCAGACATATATTTAAAATCTTTTACCTCTTTTCACTACAAAAACATTCCCCACTGTCTTGCCACATTGTTTCTTAAAACACGGCAGCACAGAGCTCTGACAAGTAACCTTTGTATTGTAGAATTCAAGGATGTGACTTCCTTCCCATGAACTCAGTTTTACGACTTGCTAGACCTGCAGATAATTCTGTTATATCCATTTTGGGTTTCATTTACTCTTCTATACAATTAAAAAAACCAACAACAACAACAAAAAGAGTAAAATAAATAAAATAAACTAGAAGAAAAGCAATAAAGGAAACAGCAATGTAAACCTGCTCTAGTAGTTACAAACCCAAGCTTCATCATAGCATTTAGTTTTGCTTGCTTTGACAGTGAGAACATGAAGAGCTCCCCTTGACATACCTGTTGCTTTGCAGTTGCTGCTTGACTGTGATGTGTAAGCTAGCTGATGAAACATGAGTTAAAGCAGCTGGATTGAGAAGCATGATTACGATCTGTTTTAATCAACACCTCCTTTCTGAAATCTAACATATTAGGCTCTCTTAGAGTAATGTTTTCTACAGCACTTCAAAGTTAGCACTCCTTCCAGGCCCACCTGAGCCCAGCCAGATGTTTCAGAGCAGGCTGTCTGGCCTTTAGCACGACTTCTGTCCCACTCTTGAAAGCCCTAAGGTCTGTCATTAGGGCCGGTTCCTGGGCACAGCCTTCCTCCTCAGCCCTGGGTGCTGTCCTCAGCCACCGTCCTGCAAACTCTTCAGAGAGGAACCCCACAGAGAATAATCTGTCCTGAGCAGAGAAGTGGTACATGGAAGGCCTCATGCAATGCAGGAGCTCCTGTGGCCACAGGGATATTTCAGCCCTTTGCAGCTTGCTCTGCTGAGCTCTCTCCCAGCATCTTGCTCACAGAGGGCATGCTGTTTACACCCTGAAGAGATACACTGATTAAGTGAGTTCACTTCTGGCTTTGTTTAGGAAGCTATGCTTCCTTAAACTAACAAACCCCTTAAACTTCCCTTAATCTATAAATCTGAAGCTATACTCCCTTCAAGCAATAAAAGTCTTAAACTTCCCTAGCTCCATAAATATGACAGGGCCCTGCTTTGCTCTGGTAAGGAAAAGAGAAACTAAATCTACTATTTTTTTTCCTTGTTGCTGAGTATTAAAGTCAAAGTATAAGATGTTACTGCAATTTAGAGATGAAATTTAGGTATGGAAGCTAAACTTCTTGTGCATACACTGATCAAGAAATGAGTTCACATCAAATCCCCTAAGCTTTCATCTCCCATTTTCAAAAGATTCTAAATATTTGCATGCACTCTTTCCTGAGAACTTTCTTTGCAACACTGATGAACAACACATGAAGAATGGCACTTATGAGATATCTAAAAGCTTGGCAGGCACCAGGGCTGGAAAATTTTGGTTTCTTTCTGCAGAATATACTCATTAAATTAACAGCCAAAATTGTATTGCAAACAACGTTTGTGTCAATTACATCTTAAATATTTATTTCCACAACATCAAACCGAAGGAGAAATAGTCCCATTCTCATTCTGACCAGAGATATCTAATCCAGTTGAATGCCTATGTTAGCTTTCACAAAAATCATCTTCCTTAATAAATGCAGATTTAGCAATGAACTGTGAACTTATCTAACAACTTCCTCTTTATGCCATTCAAAACTTTAATCTTCTTCTTCTTTTCCTTTAGAAAACCTTGACCTTTCTAAACAGCCCAAGGGTGGATTTCAGAGGCATTCAAGTTGCTGTGCTGAGATCTTTCTCCTTTGAAGCTGATGGCAGTTTTGTCACGGACTTCAATCAGGAAGAGATTTCACTCTCAGCAGGAGAGCTGCGATTCCATCACTGCTCCTATTCATAACCAGTGTCTCTCAAGATCAGGAGGGGACCATCACTTCCTCTCAAACTGCTGAGATAATGACCAGCCTAAACCGTGAATTCCACCAACAAGAGTGTTAAAGGACAGAAAGATGACAAATACTTTTTTTGTCATTGCCATCAGTATTTATATAGACAGCATTCATAGTACTGCAGCATAACTGGAATGCATTTATTCTGTTTTGGAAAGATCAGTTTTACACAGAAATGTAAGAGGGACAGCTAAACTAGATGTGTGATACTTGTTTGGCTCACCTGGTCTTAAATCTGAGGCTGATTTGAATTACTGCCTCTCTTCAGTTATATATATGCTTATTCTTGAAACGTAGAGTCAGCTACACTCAAAATGAAATATTTTATGTCATTTTCAGAAAATTTTCAGAAGAAAAATCTCCTTTCTATGCAGCACTAATTCTGAACATCTACAGGACAGCATTGTTATAAACATGAGCTTTCAGTGCGACTTTCAGATTAGTGTACACAAAAAGAAATAGTAAATGTGAATTGTATTTATTATGCCTTATTCTTTAAGAAGAATCTCATGCAAGTTCTTGTTTTCATAGATTAATCCTAGTAACTCCTATAAACCACCAGGGAGCTGACTCACCACTCATGCTCCCCTTCACTGCTTCATTAAGCATATGGCTATAAATGCCTCTCTGTGAGGGCTGCTGGGAGCTGCCCAAGGGTATTTAAGGTAGCTCCCAAACCCTAGTCCTTCCCATTACTCTCCATCCTAAGGCATTCTGTGGACTTCCTCAGCATGGAAATGAATACATGAGGTGAGGAGAGCCTCAGCCAACATCAGAGCTCCTTAATAATTTATCCATCATAAAAGTGAAAGTCTCAGCAAGCTTTGCTTGGAATGAGTGGAGAAAGACAGATAGACAAGTTGCAAGCTAGTCTATACGGGTGAAACTATAGGGGTGTCCTGACCTTTGCTAAGTCTCTGGGCTTGGGAATTCAAACATGCAAACAGCATTCTGCAAACTGTCCCTTGATACTCCATGCCAACTTTCACCAGCACCAATTTGTACATACACAGTTGCATTCAGTCATCTGTACTCTCCCTGCTGTCAAGGTGCAGTATTTTTCTCATCCTCCCAGCTGGAAGCAAGCAGAGCCTATGCTGTAGTCAGCAGGTACAGGGCAAAGGTTACACCTCCAGATAGCAGTGATGCTGTGTTTTATATAGGACATGAGATAAGACTGCCACAGACTGAATTCTGTTCAACTGACTATACACGCATATACAGCTCCTTCTGAAATTAGTGAGATCCAAAAGAATGTTTCCAACAGCATAATCTCACTGGAAGTTGTATCCAAACACATGGACACATGTCCAAAAACAAACTCTACAAAGTCCTGTCTGCCAGGGCTCTGTATTTCATGACTTGGCAGCTCTGTAAGTTACTGTGAATGCCACTGCTTGCTCAGAAACACTGAATCCAAATTTTTCACTGAAGCACAACACTTAAAACGTATCAGAAGAAGTTAGAAGAGATAACTGAGAGCCAGTCAAGCAGAGCATGGCCTGGGACCATGCTGACAAGAGGTTATTCACTTCATCACACAGGTGCAAGTTAAGTGACATTTACGGGTAAGCCATAGCCCACTGCTTGCAGAGGGTTAGGATGGGCTGAAACAGCTCCTTCGCACATTCCCTTCACAGAAAGTCAGTGTGCTGCTGGCACAGCTCAGCAACCAGTGGTTAGAAACAGCAAATGTCCTGGCATAGCACAAGCAGCACTGCATTGGTGGGAGGGTAGTGGGAGCTGTGCAGAGTTTCAGAGTTCTCACGATTTTCCCAACAGACTCAATGCTCATGGCAACTGCTTGCTCAGAAAGACTTTTAACCAGGACACACTTCATACAGTTACTGTATTGCTAATTTGTAGCACGTGTGCAACTGAATCAGCACAACGAAGTAGCCACCAATGATCTTTGTCAAAGTAAATGGCATAGAAGATGAACAGACATGAGAGAAGAAGGATAGAGAGGATAGGAGGACTGCCACCAAGAGCATGAACATTTCTATGGCTTTGTTGGTACCAGCAAGTTAAATTATTCTTAAAATGCATTCAGGTTGTCGGTGCAGAGATGCTGCAAGGAAGAGTTACCTGAACAGTTGATTTCTGAACACATAGGTCAAAAGAAGACTTTAGAATTAGCTTGAAGTTTTGCTTTCAACTCCCCATCCCCTCAAAAAGGAAAAGGAAGAAAAGAAAGAAAAGAGAAGGAGGAAAAGAATTCCAGACTTTCAAAATAACATGAAACTCAGAAGCGAAAGAAAAACTCCTCTCTTTCTTCAGTCTTCACACGGGGTTCCGGGGAAATGAATACCACAGAGAAAAGCACACCGACACGAATCCGATTCCCCACCGTCTGGCTGTCCCGGGGCCGGCGGAAAGGCTGCTGCGGGCTGTGCTCAGCCCAGCTCTCTGCCCCTGCACGCCCGCTGCCTCTGCTCTGAAGCACGAGGAACGCACCACCCGCAACCCCGTGTTTACCGCAGCCCCCCAAGACCCGTCCAGTCCCCGCGCGGCTGCGATGCTCCTCCCGCCCGGTGCCCACCTACAGCCTCGACAGCGGAGACTGAGGGAGGGACTTCAAAGCATCCGTGATGACTCGGATAGCTGAGCACGTATAGCTCGCTCAGTAGGTATGCGCACCCCGCCAGGCAGCTCGGAGCTGCCTTCGGATAGTGAGAGGACGCCTACCTCCTGCGCAGCCCTTCTCGCTGCAGGATAGAGCCGGGTATCTTCCTGCTGCTCCTCGAGATGCTTTTCTACAGGAAGAAGGAACGGCTCGCCGATGTTTGCCTTCACAACTTCACAGCTGCGAGAGTGGCCTGACTGTATCTGATTGAGCACAAACAACACAGAGACCTTGGAAGAATGTATGTTTTCAACCCAGTAAAAGCAAAAGTCTGTTCCAGAAAAACACCAGCTGCAGAAAAAACTGCATTTATTTGGTGTGTGAGAGTGATTTCTCTCTGAGGTTTTCACAGCACGTGGCTGCTAATTTCCATCACTCTTTATGGTGTGCTGCCAACCAATGGCCAGCCCAACAGTGAGTGGGGCAACTCCATGGAGATCTCAAAAAAAAAAAAAAAAAAATTGTTCCCCCCTCCATGTAATGAACACAGCAATAGCCATCCATGCTCATGATTGGCTTTCAAGAAGAAGGTAACACTGAGGCAAAAATAAACATGATTTGAGCTCTACCCCCAGCGAACCCCAGAAACCAGCAGCTGTGGGCAGGTGAACAGGGTGATGCCTTAAGTACCTTCACAATAACATAGAATGGCTTGGGTTGGAAGGGACTTCTCACATCACCTACTTCCAGCCCCCCCAGCCATGGGCAGGGTTGCCAGCCACTAGATCAGACTGCACAGGAACACAACCAAGCTGGCCTCGAGTACCTCCAGTGATGGGGCATCCACAGCTTCTCTGGGCAACTGTGCCAGTATGACTAAAGGTAATCCTCCAAAATTCCTTCTCAGGTGCTGTGATACGTTCCAAACCTGTTACCATCTTTCCCCAAAAACTTCACTTCTAATTTTCCTCAACAAGTCACTGCTGCTCACCTGACAGAGGTTGGTTGCAGTAAACGTTAGTCTCAGCCAGTTTAGTTTTCAGTGTGGGCATTCCTGTATATTAGCTACACATCTTCTCAAGATTAAGGGTAATAAGCTATTATTATTATTTTAACGCAGGCCAAAGGCAGATTTTGACAAAATCAAAGAGATTAACCTAGAGGACTCAATTTAGCATTTCTGTAGGCAGTGCCTCTCTATATATTTTCTTGTTACATACTCCGTTGTTCTCCAGAAAATCAGTTGGCTGTCACCAATTAGGTAAAAATCTGGTACTGGAGTTCTTTAATGAACAGTTAAGTTCTTAAAAAGTCTTATATTTTAACGGCATGATAACAGACTACATTACATAAACAGAAAATAGAAACTATTACACTGCCGTAACTAAAAAAAAAAAAAGCAAAGTTACAATTACCCATTATTGCTGGCTAGATAGCAGTGAGAGTGGTTTCTAGGTGACCTACAACAGCATGCCAGCTTTGAAAGCTTAAAGTATGATAAGAAAAGGCTACTCCAAGGTTTCCCATTTCAGAAGAGGAGTCATCTCTCTAGTTCAACAGAAGTGAGATTTATCCGTATTAGTACAAAAGTGTGTACTGTGTTTGATATGAAAGCCTTACTGACCATAAGACATCTGAATTACATCAATTGAACTTTGAGTTGATATTGATAGTGAGATAGTTCTGCCCATATTTAGAAGCAGAAGCTTAAAGGGATTGCTATTTCATGTCTTAAGCTCTTGCCAATTTAATGGGAGTATTTTCACTCCATCAATGTTACTGACTTGATTTCTGAGCAGATTCATGCTGCTATAAAAGAGGAGAGGGGAAAAAAGCTGAGGGAAATTAATACTTTTTTTTCCTAAGCAAGGAGAAAAATCTCTGTTTTATGACAGCCTGTAAAAATTGATTGCCTGCCTTAGTGTAAACAGATGGTAATGGATCCAGGATGACTGACATCTCCTATGTCTGTGCACAGCTCCCAGAGGACTCTGCTTTCCATGTCTTCCTCTGTGTCTGCAACTCCAGCAGTTTTAGGGATGCACTTCTCACTTTTACAGAACTTTTAGTAATGAATCTCAGATTTCTGATAGGAAGAAGCTGCCTGCATGACATGTATGGCCAGTGTTATTTCAAAATACAAAATAAATACTGTGTATCTGCAAAAGGTGAATCCTACTTATTGTCCATCTCCTTTTGGAAACTGCAGCTTTTCCCTTTCCTCTTCAATCATTTTAGATCCCGTTCTGCTTTGTTCCTATTCTTCTTAGTCTCATATTTTATAATGTACACTTTTAGTATCCATTTCTGCTAATTATGTGTTTTATCATCCCTCTCATCCCACTCTCAAGTAAGTCTTTTACCTCTTTCAGTTCCTCCTTTAACTTCTTTTCCCTTTGCCAGCTTGTATTAAACACCTTTAGGAATAACAGAAAGCAGCTGCAAGCTTTAATGACAGCTGTCTATAAAAAAACCTAAGGCTTCAGGGGAAAAAGGCACACAAACCAGAAACCTGTTTCTACCTTTCAAAAACACTTCTATTTCTGATTATGGACGTTTCCTGTTGGGAACCGGCAAAAGAAAGTCATGGAAATCTGGCTGACTCTCGCTCAGAGTAAACATGATAAAAGTAAAATGTGCATTTAGGAAAAAGTTAATTTGCTTATTTTGCTTTTCACTTCCTTGGCTTTGCTCCACTAACCTACACAGTTTTGTGTGTTAGTTCTCATAAAAATTTGCACAGTTGTAAAAACTGTAATGCATCCCAGAGTCCTGAGGGCATTGGCTGATATGTTGCCAAGCCACTCTCAATGATGTTTGAAAAGTCACAGCAATCGGGTGAAGTTCCTGGTGACTGGAAAAAAGTGATGTCACACCCATTTTTAAGGTTAGAAAGGACAACCCAGGATACTACCAACCCGTCTGCCTCACTCACCTCACCCCTGTGCTGGAGAAGATCATAGAGCAGATCTTCCTGGAAGCTATGCTACTGCACATAGAAGAGAGGGAGGTGATATGAGACAACTAACACGGCTTCACCGAGTGCTGCCTGACTGACCTAGAGGCCTTCTACGATGGTCTAACTGTGCCAATGGACAAGGTAAGAGCCACCAATGCCATCTATCTGAACATCAGTAAGGCCTTTTATGCAATCTCCCTCAACATCCTTCTCCCCAAACTGGAAAGATATGGATTTGACAGATGGTCTGCTCCATGGATAAAAAGCTGGTTGCCAGAGAGTAGTGGTCAATGGGTCACTGTCCAGATGGAGATCAATGGTGAATGATGTCCCCCAGGGGTCAGCACAGGGACTGGTACTCTTTAAATATCTTCAATGACATTGACAGTGGGATTGAGCGCACACTCAGTAAATTTGTGGATGACACCAGGCTGACATGCCTGAGGGGCGGGATGCCATCCAGAGACCTAGACAGATTTGAGCAATGGGCCCAGGGGAACCTTGTGAGGTTCAGCAAAGCCAAGTGCGAAGTCTTGCAGCTGGGTCATGGCAACCCCCTCCACAGCCCTGCCAAAAAGGACCTGGGGACACTAATGGATGGCAGCTGGACATGAGCCAGCAGTGTGCACAGAGAGCCAACCATATCTTGGGCTGCACCCAAAGCAGCGTGACCAGCAGGGCAAGAAATGATCCTGCCCCTCTGTGCTGGTGAGACCTCACCTGGAGTACTGCGTACAGATGTGGAGTCCTCAGTACAGGAGAGACGTGGACCTGATAGAGTGTGATCAGAGAAGGGCCACAAAAATGATTAAACATGGAACACCTCCACTATGAAGACAGGCTGAGATATCTGGGGCTGTTCAGCCTGGGAAAGAGAAGGCTCCAGGAAACCTAGGAGTGCCCTTCCAGCATCTAAAGGTTGACAAGATTTCTATAGAGTGTTTTGTTGTTCTTGTTTTGGCATCATTAATGAAAACACAAGCGATAGGCAAAGTTCTGAATCTAAAAATTATGAAGCTTACATTGAACACTGCTGCTTAGTGCTGCACTAAGTCAAGTGAGTGCTTAATATTTATTGATCTGACAGTTTAGAATTAAATTTTTATACTAATTAAAAAAGTACTTATAAGCATTAGAAAATCCACACAGTCTAACAAACCAACCAGACAGAAAAACTACCTCAGCCATGATAGCAGAATCATTTGAAGAAACATTTCACTTGAACAATTCCAAAATATCCAAGCCTGTTAAAATCCTTTGTAAGATACACCTCCATCCCAAATATTTCCAGAGGACAGATCATTTCATGGCAATATGAGGAATCTTTCACCATTTCATCAAATCGTAGAATCACAGAATGGTTTGGCTTGGAAGGGGCCTTTAAGATTTTCTAGTTCCAACATCCCTGCTACAGGCAGGGACACCTCTCTCTAGATCACGTTGCTCAAAGCCCCATCCCACCAGGCCTTGAACGCCTCCAGGGAGGAGGCATCCACCACATCACTGGGCAACCTGTTCCAGTGTATCACCACCATCAGATTTTCATTAATGGGAAATCGCTTTCAATATGGGAAAGGCAGATGGAGCCAAATGCTCCAGTGCTGGAGGATACCTGTTTAGCTTAGAGGAAGTGCCTTAGCCACATTCCCATTGCTGGGTTACATCACCTATCTGGCTGCTGGCAATTTCTATAGGGAAGCAAGCTAGAAAGAGTATTTTGACAGTTACTCTAGCTAGGAGATCATATTCTAGGCGTCAGTCCCCACAGCACTACCATAGACACTGGCAAGGCTCAACCACTGGGAAACATTGCAAATAGCCTTGGGGAAGAGAAAAGGAAGAGAAGCAAGGACATAAGGCAGTGAACGTGTCAGTGAAGAAGGTTAGTATAAATTAAATATGAATATATCTGGAAAAAGAAATGCAGAACAGTAGCTATGTAAGTGTAGGACTACTTTCATATCAATAATCTATAAATAAATAACCTAAACAAACAGTACCAAAACATCAAAGAGCTGGGCAATATATTTTAGTTTGTCAGATGAATTTACTTTAAATTATGACATATTTTGACTTCAGTTAGTTAAGTTTGACATTAGAAGGTTAATGTGACTTAAAAGCAGTATTTTAAACATACAGTAATGTGACCGCAGGAATTAGAAGAGGGTTCTATCCTGCAGCACCAAAAATCACAAGTTTTAAATACCATTTTCTCTAAGCAAGTGGTCTTCTAGTTACTTATTCTTTTCTCTCTAAAAATATTACTACACGTTCTCTGCAAGACTACTGCACTTTTTGAAGGCTTACCTTCAAAAGAAGTTATTTCACTTAAAAACCCGAACCTAGCAGCTATTCTACTTCGATAATTAGCAGTTCAGTAACCATTGAAGTTCTTTTAGTCCAAGACAGTGCAGAAACCCATTTACAATTCACTAAGAATAAAGCTCAATATAGGTTCTACAAGCTGAAGTCAGTTCCTTCAGCTTTCCATTGCCTCATTGTTCATTTCCTTTCAGCAATGCAATCATGACACATTGATCATCTACTTCTCTATCAATTCATTTTTGTGTGCGCACGCACCAGACGAGTGTTCTTGCTCCTTACCTTAGAGAAGCTTTTCCTTCTGTCACTCCTTCAGCATGGGCAGGAATAACTTCAATTCCCAAGAGTTGAACAAACAGAACTGAATCCACACCAACTGGAGTCTGCTGTTTTATTTCCCTGATAAGAGCCTGCCAGTTGGGAAATGCTGACCATCAAGCATAGGTCTTAATTACACAAATCCAGAAGCTGCTGCCAACCTTTCCCCATTGAGAAGCATTTGCTTTCTGGTGTTCTTGATGAACAGATTATCACTGGGACATAATTCACTGCTGCTATATAAGTAATTAAATGAAGAAACCTTTTAAACTCAAGGGAATTTTAATAGGTTACTTGCAAAATGTTATTGCAGGCAACAACTTGTACATGATTTTAGTTCCAAACCCACCAAAAAAATCATACAAATCAGCATTGTAAAAGTGTCAAATTAATGCCTTACAGGCTTTGCTGGCAGAATTAAGTTCTAAATTCTAGATGAGGGGAAATGTTACTCTTTTCATTTTTTTCCTTTTCCATGTTTTTTTCTTAGAAAAATTTACAAGTGAAATATTACTACAAAACTTTTTATAAGGAATTTTTGCAAAACATTTACATTTTTTTTTTTTAACCATCAACTATTTTTCTGTTTCAAAATCATTATGTAGATTTAACACCCTATGCTGCACATCAATTCTTGCGGGATGACAATTCAGTGACATGCATAAAAAAAACACCACAAGGCATTAAAATGAAGACTTAAATACAAATATTGTTGCAGTAAAACAGTTATAAAATTGAAAAATAGGACCTAAACATCATGCTTACCTAACTTTGACAAATTAACTTTTTCTCCTAGATTACACACTTTTATTACTGCTCTCATGAAAGAATGCGATAAATAATGACTTAACACCAATTTCTAATGTAATCGGCAACACATACACAAATCTAACCAAAGAAATCATATTGTAAGAAAATAACTATTCTAACACCGGAGTTCTACCATGGTAAATACACTTTGCACTGATAATTACAATAAAGCAAAACTTTTAACGGTGGCAAAGGGAATGAACAGTGAAATGCCATTAAACAAGATACAACTGCACATCTGTGCCCTATTACTTACAACAGCTATATCCCACTGAGTCAAATAAAGGACATTGAAATTTACGATCCTTTTAAGACAGAAAAGTGGATTCAGGATGCTTTGCAGAACAGACCATCAAAATGTTTCTAATTCCAGTGGTAAAATGTGCACCTGCTAACACAAGTTAACGTACTTTAGATGCTCAGAAGCCAACTAGATTTAGATTTTGATACTTCTAGATTAGGGATCCATTGCCAATTAAAAAGGATTTCAGTTTCCTATCAGCATACACAAGTATGCATGAAAAAATTACCTATGAAATGGTTGCGCAGAATGGTCATAACTTCAGCTTACAAAAATCGTTAACCTCTAGGAAACATGGTAATAACATTAGGAAAGCTCTTCTTTGCATAAAGAAACGTATAGCACTGATTGTGAAGCATAATGATAAAATATATATTTGACATTCCATTTCCTATATAATAAAATTAACAGTTAATACTACCTAATGTTCATCTGTATTAAATGTAACATCTAATTGAGTCTGATGTTTTAAGTCCAGATACATCAGTTAAGAGTACTTTAAATAAAATATACAAAAAAATGTACAAAACCCAACTAAAATTTAAAGACTGTTACAAGTCTACAAAAGCTTTAAGAAACTTGAAATTTATAACCACAGTGTAAAATTGTTTTTCTTTAATCTCAAAGCTTTTTTTTTTTTTTTAAATGTAAACTGGAAGTATAAATACCTTCAGTTTGTTATTTTGCTACAAAGGGCTGGCCTAAAGTGTACACAGTGTAAACAATGATTGGTACTCCTCTTGCTTCAAAAATACACAAAACACCACAAGATTGATAAAGTATTCAGATGAGAAGTATAAGTTTTGAGAGAGAATGCAAAGGGTATCTGTTATGTGTCTCAAACCAACAGTTACCAAACACATTCTTCCTTCTTTAATTTGCAGGAAAACAAACAAAAATCTTATCTTTCTTACACTGTACTTCCTTTTGTTACATTAAATATTTTGGCATATTTTTTGTTTTTTTTTTTTAAATAGTGGTCATGAGAATTATCACCAAATGACTATATGTGTAAAAAGTTACATTTATGACTGTGGGAAATAATTCAAAATCCTGAGTATGAAATAGCTGGCCATCTTTCCTCCCTTTAAATGTGGGAGTTTTCACATACGAACTGCAGATTTCCATTGCTGCTGCTTTCTATATCCTCTGTATTCCTACTGATCCAATTCATCTGAAAACATGAAGAAACCTTTCAAATCAAAAGCCATATGAAGTGATAACTGTATTCCCCTTTCTCCATTTTGTTTTATGGTTGGAGTCTCAATGTAAGACTCAATAGGTAACAGATATTTATTACCAGCCCAAGAAAGAAGAGAAAATAAAGACAGTAACATTTAGGGGAAATGAGAGAAAATTTTTACTTGTGCCTTTTTTGGTTAAAATGTGGTAATCAATTCTTCTCTTTGGCTATTAAGTCAAAGCATAAAGAACTCAGCACATTAACCACAAGAAAATAGCTAGTATCATAGAAAGAAGATACTGGAGAGTGATTTACAGCACTCATGGAGACAATTCTCTGATTGTTTCCACGAATTCTAACAAAATTAAAACATTTAAATATTGAGATTTTATTACTTGTTACCTATGAGTTAGAAACAGACCACTGATACTTCAAAATATGAAATACTCAAAATTGACCCAAAAGTTGCCATATTCATTCTTCCTCCTACATAAAGACACCATTAGTTTTGTAAAATCTTATGTTAATATCTTTCTACGGTTGTGTTTCTTCCTACTGTATACACTAATTCTACATAATCTTAGCTCTCCAAAGAAAGAGAGGAATTAGAACTCACTGATTGTCATTTATACGCACTACTATAATGTAGTGGTCAAAATAAATCTGAGGTCCACCTCAGATCCACCTCACAGCATGTATCATCCAGCTGCTAGTTGAGTAACCCTAAAACTCGAGAAAAGACGGCCAAAATAAACTAACACGTTCTGTGGACTGAGCAAAAACCTAAACTATTTCCCCTTTTGTTCAGTCTGTATTCAGTTTTGCTGTGCTTTATGGGAAAAGGATGTTATCATGAAAATATTACAAATTCATATTAAAAACAAAGTACCTTCATAAAATGATATTAACCCTAGTCACGGTCCACCCTGTTTTACATTGATATTATCTGATTTTACAAACACATCAACATACAATGCCAAAATAGAAGGGAAAAGTTCATTTAAAATCATTACATGATATACAGACATATAACTAAAAAAAGTACAGTATGGAAATAATATTTCCCCATCTGTTTATCCAGTACATCAATTTGCGCTGTTTGTATTTTTGAAATTTTGCCTTGTTGCACCAGTGTACACTTTCCATGCTGACCCTCCAACCTGGAACACTTACAGAAGTCAAGACTGATAACACAATTTCCTTCTCCGTAATCCACTTTACAAGCTCACTTCCATATCCTGAAAGGCATGTAAACTTAAGTGCAGCACTAGGCGTCCATATAAATTATCCTTTCAGAATTCTTCCATGTTTGTTGAAACATTAGGGGTTGCTGGGTTTGAATCTTGAGAAATGGCAGCAACAGTGACAATTCTTGGAGAACCAAGAACCTCAGTAACTGAAGAGTCCAGTTCTCCTGAGGTAACAATAGCAAGGGCTGTTCCACCACCCTTCTTGTTCTGATGAGTTTTGACATGTTTCGATAGATGGTCACTTCGCATAAACCTTTTAGAGCATTCTGGGCACTCAAATCTCTTTTCACCTTTTTTAAAAGAAAAACAAAACCAAAATATTAGCAAAAGAGAGCACAGAACAACTTTTGTTTGACCATTTCAATCTGACCCTTTTCTATTGAACATGTGAAATATTTTTCAAAGGATACAATGTTTTCTTCTCTACTTTGATTCTCAGGTCTTTTCAGATTTTGGCAAGCCATTCTTCACTATTAAAACATTCTTAAACATTTGCTATGCTCTAACTATCTAGTGAGTAGTTTGAAATTCAGATCACAAGAGAATTTGTTCACCTCCCATAACTCTGACAGACTAAGTAATGCTACTTGATAGCATTAAAAAAATACATACTTTTACTTAGATTACAATTATGTGAATCCCAGAGTTCCATGAATGTCTCATAAAAATGTATAAAATCAAACTTGAGAGAAAAATTCACCATACTAACAAGTTCTGACAGTGTTTGAATATCATTAGGTTTCTTTTGAGTACAATCTTTTGCAGCTATAAGTTTGAGTGGATTAAAAAAAAAAAAACACACAAAAATCACCTTTATTGAGGGCTAAAAATATGCAGGCTAATAACATTCTTAGTTTCTAAAAGGTCTGCCTTTTTAATCTGAACTGTTAGGAGAGCTTCCTTTATCATCATCTGAAATATCAGGGAAACTTCCCAAAGAGGAAACTGAAGCCAACCACTTCCTCCATTTTGTGCTCCTTTATTTATACGTAAAAGTGTTTTTCAGAGACCTTGAGGCCTTCAGTATCACTGTTTAAATGTGGCCACTATGATCCAGACACAAGCTATTACGTACGTAGAGAGGGGTGACCAACCTGTGTGGGTTCTTCTATGTCTTTGCAACTCATCGCTTCTTGTAAATCGCTTGCCACAAAAAACCCAGTTGCATATAAACGGTCTTTCACCAGTATGCCAGCGCAGATGCGCCCGAAGATGAGATGTCTTGCCATAAACTTTACCGCATCCTTCAATATGGCAGATATGTTGCTTCTTTTTTCCTGGCTCATTGCTGCTTCTAAAAAGATCAAATATAAACAGGTAAATAATTTTATTCCAAAACATTACTAACTGTTGTAGGAAATTACTTCATGATAGTTATAATCCCTTGTCTAAAAAGGAATATATAAACGTACTTTCCAGTAGACAGCACAACAAAAAAGTATATGACAATAGAAAATTAGAAGCCCAAATGACAAAGTGTGACAAGATGCATTAATAACATTTATACACACCTTCCTTCTCCCTCTCTGCAATTGGGACATGAGCACGCAACTCTTCTTGTTCTCTTGCCAGGTTGCACTTCCTGGTCAGAAGCTTGTTGAGCTTGTTGCAGCTGCACTTGTGTTATCTGATCAGGACTAACAGCACCAATTCCTGCATTAGCAATGCCACCTACCGCTACAGTAACAGGTGCTATGGTAGCCTGCTGCACTTTTACTCCATCCTGCCCTTGCTGTTGACCTGTAAAATAAGGAAAAAAGATTCTACAATTTCTCGGCCATTTCAGTAAATGTGCAAGTTAATTTCATACATCTTACAGAAAAGAAAATCCACTTGCAGTTAAGGAAAACAAATATTAAATCCAGCTACTTTTCTTAAGCAGCGCCAGAAGGTGCACCTGCAAGCTTAGATGGCCCTGTTTAACATAATTTCTTATCAGAACAATATGATGCTACAAAATGCTGAACAACACTAAGAAATGTGGACAAGTTTAACAAGTTCTGTTTTTCTCCCTCAAAAGCTGAGATAACAAAATCTTAGAATTATTAAATCTATTTGCCTTGAAAAATACATCAACATTCAGAAAACTAAAAGCTCAATTTGAAAGATGCTTTTATGACATATATAGAACTGTCTCCTCTCCTACAAACTGCATTGAATCACCATTGTGAAAGTTCCTATTTGGTTCAGAGAAAAAGAAATATTATAGGACTAGACTTGAACAAGCTAGCATAGCAGAACTTGTTTTGCAGAAGGAAATACATTTTTAAGAAGCCTACTGAATGAGCTTGAATGAATTAAATGGAATTAAGACTGACTTGATGAATTAACAATTTAGTTTCATTGCAGAAGCTTATTGATCTCATTGACTTTCTCAGTCAAAGACATGCAGGTTGATTGTTTTGATCTACAAGCAAAATAAGGAGTACTCTAGGCAAGAAATGAAGTTTCTTCAGCAGCAGAGTACTGTTGTATTTTCTTAAAAAGTTAGTATGTTAGTATCTGGGAAAATAACATGACAAATAATAGGACACAGAGATAACTTTCAGCTGCAGTAGGACAACACCAAATGCCAGTCCTGCCAATAACAGAAACAGGACAAAAACCCATTAATATACTGCTATTTTCAAAACTTCATTGTCTTCACACAAATGGGAAGTAAAAGGAAACACAACTGTTGTGTTAGAAACCAGCTGTAGTTCTCAGTTAGCCAAAGGTAAATAAATTGAGAGAACTGGCAGATTCACTTGCAGTCTTTTGCAGAACATGAACTGCTCTCAGCGTGCTGAAGAGACCCAAGATGCAAAATTTAATCCACAGTGCCAGCACTGCAAATGATGGCAGCCTAGCGATTGTCACCACAAAAGCTGAAGACAAGTATTGTGGCCTATGTTACTGCTCTCACTAGCAGTTTTTAAGAACTTTTTTAGCTTCACGACTACTTCTAAAGTGAAGAGAGTCTAACACACAATTCTTTCTAGATCTGGCAATCTGCATTTATGAGAAAGTCTGCTTGGCATTTCTAAAAATCTTACGTTCCCCGATTTGACATGAACCAACTTTCAGCCTAAATCAAAGGACAACAACCACACAAGAGTCTTCTGACATCATAATATTCAGCACCACAACTGACACACTTCACTGATCTTGCACATTCCCTCATCTTTGTCATTTGCTCTCCAATGCATACTTGTGTGGTCCATGTGAGGACCGCCTTGAACAACATGATACACCCTACAGCCTTAATCTATTTATTAAGCATAATGTAGCAATACATCTCAGGAGAAGCTGTTCATAAGTGTACAGGAAACAGCAGAAACAAACAAACAAAAAAGAAAATGCTGAAAATAAGGTTATATAATAAGCACAGTTACATGATAATTATATATATTCCTGCAAAGAAAACCCTGAGAAGTTTAATATTGTAATTCCTGGACTTTTTTTTTTTGGAACTCCTGAAAAAGCAGCCAAACAAGCTAGCACAATAGTAGCACACAGGAAAGAAAGAAATGCATGTTGTCCTCTTGTATTTAAAAAAAAAATTAAATTTATTCTGTTTCTAAGATAGTAAAATAAGTATACTATAGGTGAACTGAAATTGTTTTTTCTTTTGAAGAAAAATTAGAGATCTTCCTTCCTCCAAGAAAAAACACCAAAAAAAGCCCACCTAAAGCAATCAGAACATGCTCTTGTCTAGATCTTAAAGTGGAATCACTGCAGTCTTGAGTGATAGAGGATTTTGATTTTTTTTTTTTTTTTTTAAACTACATTCCAGGATCCACTAATGGAACACTAAAGGCTTTGACTTTTACAATTATACTTATTAAGGGAAGAAAAAAGGATACACAGCATGTAAAAAATTACTGAAAATGAAAGTCACTTGAGACTTGAGGATTGACAAAAACGAGTACCATCCTGAAAACAAGAAATTTTCAAGAACTTAAACCAGAAGAACAGTAGCACTACTTTGCTAGAGAAGAATATTAGTCTCTGCAGTGAGGAGCTACAGTAAAAGCTGCAGCAATCACAAGAGATGGAGTAGGTTTATTAGGCCCCAACACTGCAACTTACTCTAGGGAATCTGCTTCAGCGGGGGGGTTGGACTATATGCTCTCCAGAGGACCCTTTCAAACCCTATGATTCTGTGATCCTGTGTAAGCAAAGCTTCAACTGTCCCTTGAGATAAAAACAGAACTTAGATACACCACAGTACAATCTATGGAATGGTACTAGAGCTTATCAGTACAGGTAGCTAGATGAAATGAACTAGAACGTTATGAATGTACTGCTGCATTTTTTCTTCTTATCCTGATGGAGTCTTCACAAGTTGGAAAATAATGGTAAAGATAGATGAGGAATTGTTTGTTTGTTTTTTTAAGTCGAGTTTATTGAAAAACACACACCACTTGATGTATTACTTAACTGTTGATACAAGTTGGCTAAAAGCGTACAAAAGCAAAATTGAGGTACTTTCTAGGAAAAAATATCTGACTTGGTTATAAATTAGTTTATTTTAATTAAAAAAAAAAAACATGCTGATTTTAAAAACAGGTAGTTGAGATAATTATTATACACACAGGAATAATCCAGTGTCACTTTACATGACTTGCTACTAGGGCATAAAAACATCACTTAAAACCTTCTAAAAGTTCTGCTAAAATTATCTTAAAATCTCTTAACATTATTTCCTTCTGATGCACTCCAAACCACAAGGCTCAGTATCACTGTACTTCACCATTCATAATCAAGCCTTGCAGTAAAAAAGGTCTCATGTTCCAACATAGATTTCAGACAGAAGTCTAAACAAATTATTAAATAAAGGAACAAAGTCACACTTCACCTGTGTTATTACAGATGAGTTGTCAAAGTAGTCACTGCACATTTATACTTGCTTGTAGAAGACAGCTTTTCATAATATTCCTGTGACTTTTTTTTTAAACAGTGATTTTTCTGAAACCGTGAAACAATTCAGATCAACAAAAATCACTGAATTTGAACTACTGTACATACTGTCTCAGGTCACAACTCGAGGTCACTACAATATGCTACCACATATTACAACACTGACATCAATGACTTCATTTTATTCTATTTCTTTTGGATAGTAATCACTGTATGCTGTCCTGTAGTCAAATAAAACAACAAAGCAACCTGATATAGTATTTACTTTGAAAAAATCAAGTGCAGTAAGTCTCCCACTCATTAGAATATTGTATATGTGATTATGACAAAGCAGTTAAAAACATGACACACATTTTTCAGACTTCACAAATAGAAAAACTTACATGACTTTAGTCACTAGCCTTAAACATTTAAGCAGTCAATACTCAGTATCACACAACACAGGATCAAATAGTCTTCAGCATCACTTCGTCAGCTTTCAAAGCTAACTTACAAAATAAGAGCACACATAATACAACTTAGACGACAAAGATAGAATGCATTAGCTATCTAAGAAACGATTTCTACAGGGTGATTTACTACTAAAGATCACTGTTACTAGGCTTGGTTATCCAACACAAATGAAAACAAATTTCCTTTTATAAGACATTGCACACACACTCCTATTCTTGTTCTCCTGTAGTAGTAAGCATGAAAAACTATTCGCTGAGTCAAGTAGGACAGAAAGGGAAAAGGCTGTAACTTTGATGATCCGCAGAAGCTTTAGAAAACAGATCTAGGAAGGAAGAGAAATTTAAGACTAAGGAGACTTCTAGTTTCTGGTACTTAGTTCCCCAGAACAATTTGCATAAAGTTCCTGTTGCTGCTATGCAGCCAGTTATTATTCTGCAGTTAAAGAGATGGCAGCATTAATGACAGCAGCCTGAACCTTATTGCAAAATCTATAGCAAAATGTAGCTAGTCAGACTGATTACTGTTACAAAAACCAAACCAAAACAAACCCAAGGCATTGTTTAACTGCACACTCCAGAAATGAAGAAGATTGCAAGCAATATTTATAACTCAATGCGTATGACTACAGGACAACTAAAATAAAGTTAATGACAGGCTGCTTTGGAGGTGACACATCAACTCATCCATTAAAAAATTTGCCAAGACAATGCAGTGGGAGAAAGGGGTCTCACTTCCTCTTCTCCCCTGCGCACCCCAACTGCAGTCTTTGCAATATTTCACAGTTAATCTTTCTTTTTCCAACATCACCCACTAGAAAGGTTTTAAACTGAAGAATGAAGTGAAAATCATGTCTCTAAATTAAACATGAGAGATGGTGAGTCATTAAATTAATAAATTAAACAGTGACAGAGAGACAAAAGTGACTTTCAGTATTGACACAGAAGACAATGTTATTTGGTATTACTAAAACAGTATGCAGATAATACTGCCTCATCTTTTGCCTTGAAGAAGTGATTTATAAAGTTTTGATAAAGAAATGATAGACAATGGGAAATATATTTCCCAGAAGAGAAACTGCACAATGGTTGATGCAAGGGACCCATGTGATCTTCAGAGAAAAGCAATTTGGAGAAAAAGGAATTGGATTCAACCAACTACTTCAAGAAATATGGGCCATCATAGCACAATGTGGTCAGACATTACAGAAGCAGAAACAAATTCCAATACAAACTGCAGCATTGCACTGACATCTTTCTTTTCTGCTTCCTATACTGACAATGCAACAAGTTTCTATCTTTTGCCTGTTGTCCAACCTGGCAATATTCATACAATCTTGGCATCTTCTCTACAGAAACCTTTCTTCCCATGTCAAATGGAATAGTGTACTCAAAAATTAATGATGAGCATCAAATTAAGCAGCTTCTATGAAAAATACCACTTAAAAGTATAAGGATTAAGACAGAAGTAGTTCATGAGTTTTCAATACCTTAAAGAATATTAAGTGCTTTCCCCTTGGTACAAGAATCATATGCATAGAATCATAGAATCACCAGGTTGAAAAAGACCTCCAAGATCACCTAGTCTAACCATCCACCTACCATTGACGTTTCCTCACAATACTGGCAAAACAAAGACACAATACAAAGCTTAAGAAATTTCACGAAGATACTTTAATAACTTAAAAACTGCTAGGCTTCTTACAAGTGCATTAGCACAGCCTGAAGTCACCTCAATATCTTCAGACAGAAGAAAAAGGTTCCAGCTAGTATTACTTTTCATTTAACAGAAAGCCTATTTCATCTTTATTACTGTTAAACAACAAAGAGCTATGTCAAATACAACACAGAAAGACCTATACAGGAACACTGTAAGAAAATAAACATGGTGCTGCATTTGCACAAAACTTGGTACTGTGCAACCAAGTAGAGGTTACAGTCAAAGCAAGGTAAGAACTTCGGTATTCTGGATTGCTGCTGTGATTTTAACAGGCTTCAACAGAAAACATGCTCAATTTACTATGAAGGAGCAGCAATCAAAAAAAATCTTGTTATCCTACTGCTAAAGTTTGAGAAAAACTTATTTTCCTTTTTATTGAAAAAAAACCACCAACAATCAAATAAAGAAGTGTATTGGGAATAAGTGCTCAAGAACATTTCTCTGCAGACGGAAAATAGTAGTTCCCTATGTACTAAACCTCAGAGCAGACAGATAACTGAAAATCCAACTACCAACAGTGCTGCACAATGTCAGGTAAGCTGCATGCAAACTAATAGTAGATGCAAGAAACGCAGCCCTTAAAAGTTTAAGTGAACATCTCTCTGTATTCCACTACCACATCCCAATTCCCAGCTACATACAGCTCATAACCACAAAAGAATGCGTCTCAGTCCTTTATTGCATCTCTTCCCCTTTACTTTAAAATGAATGGCAAGAGAGCAAAAGTTTGCTGACAGTCTCTACAATACAACCAGAAGAGCTCAATACCTGACTAACTGTAACAATAAAGAAGCTACATACAGATCCTACACAATTCCGCCATATGGAAATCAAAATACTGTTTTCTGGAATTTCTCACAAGTCTGTTTTTAGCATCTTGATTCCTCTTCTGAATATTATGATGCAAATAGCAATAGTTTGATCTTAAAGGCACAGAAGGAGGCTGAGAAGAAAAAAAAAAAAACAAAAAAAATAAGCTCAGGTTTCAGTAGCCTGTCCTTTCTGTTTGTTTTGTTTTTTTGTTGTTTGTTTTTGCTTTTAACTATAGTTTAGCTAGTTAACATTTTATGTTCTCATGTCCATGCTAGACTAAGAGATTCATAAATGTCCTTGAAGTAAACATTTTGGTCACATGTGATGCTATCTTTATATTGATAAAGATAAAAGTAAGCGTGCCTCTGTGCACAAGAGGCATTAGTAAGCAGGTATGTACATGGAAAGTGGAAAATCCTTTGAACAGAAATGAAGTTTGCTGACTTTAGACTAATTCAGACAGCATTTGATAATTTGTTCAGAATTAAAAAAAATAAAATGTTGGTGATGAAGACCAATTTGTTTATTTATAATGTCATATTTTGCCTTTATCAGGCAAGGACCAGGAGAGCTACATCTTAAGAGCCATGTAAATCTGTAGGACAGAAGTCTTTGAAAGTTCTGCCAGTATTTCTGCAACATTGTTACCCTGTAAAAGTAAATCTTACTTGCTCTTTCTTTCTGATACAGAACAAATTGAAGAGCTTGATGTTTCACACATTTTCTTGCCAACAGCCAAGAGAACAAGTCAATCAAAGCCCATTATCTTTCAGTGTTCAGTATTCAGAAAATTGGACACATCAGCACTTGAAACCATTCAATAAATTAAAGAAAGTCAGACTAGTACCTAACACATATGCCAAGCTGTTTTCCACTAGAGGATATTAAGCAGCCATTTCCTTTTTTTTTTTTTTAAAAATAAGGATGATACTTAGTCTCCCAGATTATCAAGATGACAATATGTGATGGGATAAGAATGGCTTACCAATGACTGGCTGATCAAGATACAGTGCTGTCAGCCAGCATCAGCAGTAGCAAACATCACACCTAACTCCATTCTTAAGAAAAACTATTAAACATCCCCCAAGCAAAGCTGTTTCAGCAGATTATGGACGTCCAGAGCTTTTGTCCTGGTGAAAATTTCATGAGAAGAGCAAAACAACCACAACAATGACATTTCATACATAGCTCTGACTACTATGCTATAGCATATTAATAAAATAACTTTAAATTTATCCATTAAAAAAAAATTACTGACCATTGAAAGATTAGTTGTTTCTTCATAATGATATTTTTTATACTTGAAATTAATGTTCCGCCTTAAAAACACGCTGTCCCATTACATAATATAGTTAGATATTAAGTAATCATCATTAACATCCAACATTTTTTATGTACTAAAATAATAAGAGCCAATTTCTCACATCTACCACGATGAGAATCTTGTGAAGCAACTTTGTGACAATGCACATTGCACCAAGGAAGCTACCGAAATCAGATTTTGAGTATCATTTCTCTCTCATCTCTTTTTTCTCTTCCTTTACACAGCTGTAACAGACAAACAAGTAGTTGGCTTAATATGGGTTTAAGTGTATTTAATCCATTTTGTTTTAAAACACTAACAATCTGATGAACTTGTGCAGTACTCATAATTGTATGCTTGCTTGCTAGTTTCTAAATAAGAAAATTCAGCCTATTCTTTTCTTGCTGTATATACCCTGGTTTCTGACAACAGGATACAAGAGAGGTAAGGGCAAGAACTGATACTCTTAGAGATAACCTCTATTGTTGAAACACTCTAAGAATATAAAATAGGGAAATAGTTTTAATGATGCTTTTCTTTGAAAAGCTTAAGAACTAGCATCTAATTCTAGAAGATGATAGCATAGAAATAGCTCATTAGAAACTTGTTTCACCCTGCAGTTATGAGCAAAGCAAGTATTTTAAATACCTCCCCTTCCTGCTTTCCATGGAAGCAGCAATAAAGTTACACCTTGCTACTCACAGAAAAGGCAAGTGTTCTTTTATTGAGGCATTTTTACTAGATTATTCTCCATTTAGCTGAATGGGAAGATTGTACACTCACACAAAGTTCAGAACACCATATTAATACTTTATTTTTAAACTACCATTGCCTACTCAAACATTTGCTGTCATCAGCAAGGTTTCTCGTTAAATTCCTTCTACCACTATTTTCAATTTCAGTTTAAGAAAATCCAACACAGCAATTTTGTCATTAGAAGACTAAATGCTTCTAATTACCTTGAAGCATTTGAAAAGAACACCAGTACTAGAACATTTAGAACACTGAGGTTCCGCAACAGTTCTCAGCTAAGGCAACCTGAGAACAGATGCAAGTGACCTTTCATGACTTTGGAAGAAGTACAGTAAGTTTTGATACTCTTCCCAACTACATCCCCAGAGCCAAGTAACATTAAAAACTGCAAAAGCTAAGCAGAAATCCTGCATTTCTTCTGCCTTTGTAGAAAACAGCTCAGTTCTTTGTACTTATCTTTCTTATTACAGATCCCACAGGTTTGTAGCTTGTATTTCTTTCAAGGTGTTTGCCACAGCTTGCTTCCCAGTGAGCATCCAGGGAAACACTGGATGATGTTCTGAAAACCTCAAGTAATCACCATACATTAGTTCCTTTGATTCTCACACTGGGTAATTATATATGCCAGTTTGCAGCTATAAAAATATGGCTATTTTAAACCCTTTTCATGTTGTCACTGCCTATGGCTACCCCTCCTTGCTCAGCTCACTATCTTATGACTCTATACATACTCACTGTCACACTAATATGAGCAAGGAGATCCAATGATTACATTGTCATGAAAATATACTTTCATTTAACAAAATAGATGTAATATTCTAGGACTTTAGGCTAAACCCCTTCCCTTCCTTGGTAACTAACACAAAAGAATGAGATAACAGCAGATTGTGAGTTGTCCAAAGGATCATTCAATTTCTCATAATAGAAGAGTTTGAGAACACTAAATAAAAGGTCCTTAACACAACAATTAAGACAGTGTATTTATTTCAGACAAGCAGTGAACATGTGAAAAAAAAAAATGGACTAAAAAAAAAAAAAAGGATAAGTTAATGGAAGAAAAATAATTCAAAGATCAAGTATAAGTAGCACTTCTGGCTCATGAAGATGTTAGCAGCAAATCATTTAAGAGTGGGAAAAACGATTACTTTTGTATGTAATCAACATCAGATGTGATGAGAAACTAAATACTTAATTAGAAACACCTTTGACTCACAGTCTTTAAGTTGCATGCATTTAATCTTGTATGCTTTTTCCTATTTGAAACATTATACTAAATTCTTCAAACTCTCCTGCGAAGTCTAAACCAGAATGGTAGTAACATGTAAACAATCTCTTCTTTTTCTGAACAGCAAGTCAGAATTAGTGACTCACACAAGAAGAGTCAATAAAGAAGCAAAGGGAAAACAAAGCATACGATGGATGTAGACAAATCTGAGAAATACAAGACAGGATGAGAACTGAGATGCTGGCAAACTGTGCAACTACTAACAGTAGCAGAATGAAAGTAGCTTGTCAAGAAGGAAAAAAGCCTTAGAAACTCACATTACTAGAAATTATGAAAGCAAAGAATGAGGCTCATGACATTTTTTCAAGCATCCTAATGACAACACTTAGTATTGAACTCACATAGTCATTAACAACTGCTTTAGAATCCACAGCACATCCCTATAGAAGTCTCTTAAAACTCCCCAGTTGCAGTGCTGCCAGGCAGCAAACCTTTCCACTGAACACAAGCCATTCCTCCATTTTGTTCTGATGGACAAACTACCAATTCCCCATCATTCAGGCCACATCAACGCTCATCTTAAAATGACTTCAGTCACAATGTGGTGGGATCTGGGAACTCTTGCTTAAAGCAAGTAAATAACAAAGCTGTAACTTTTATCTTCATGTTTTCAAAACAAAAATAACTCAGTAAGAAAAGCTAAACATCATATAACAAAATTATTTCAAGAAACGTAATTAAGATAGACGCAATTTCAACCTATTAACTCTTTTTCCTAAGTAACTAAGTTATTCTGTAAAGCCACTGTTCACACCAGTAGGAGAGGATCTGTATATTTCTGCTGCCAGCAAAAACAATGAACAAGTTCAAAAGAAGCTTGAGACCTCTACTGACCACCCCAGTATAAGAACAGGCAGAACACAAAACCCTTACAGACAAAACATGAATTGTCACCGTTTTCTTGCAGTGTAACTGGTCTTAATAAAACTGATGTTTTATTTCACCCCATATTCATCAGCACCCACAAATACTCATGCTATCG
This sequence comes from Lagopus leucura, assembly GCF_019238085.1. Taxonomy (NCBI): domain Eukaryota; kingdom Metazoa; phylum Chordata; class Aves; order Galliformes; family Phasianidae; genus Lagopus; species Lagopus leucura. The sequence continues at coordinate 21,054,935 of NW_024962334.1, forward strand.
TTAGTACAAATATACTCCAAGATCAACACAATGAGGGATGAAGTAAATTAGTTCACCAAAAGGAAATGGCTTCACAAATTATTCTTCTTAGAACCATCTAATACTAAAACAAATTACTTTTGTCAATTAACACATTTGGGCAAATAAAAGGAATTGAAAATAGGCTTTAAAAAGGCAAAGGCTATCTTATTTTAAGAGACAGGGAGAATCTTTTGATCTTGCACCCACACCTATCGCAACAGAAGCTTTGAAAAAAAGGCAAGAGAATTGTCTATTACCTGCATGAACCCAAGCTTATTTGGGACAAATTCATAAGTCACCATCTATTTTACTTCTGATTAATACCACAGACTTTCCATTCCACAGGGAATCACATATAAAACATGAACTCAGAAAACAGAAAAATGCACTTCACTTTGTACAGAACTAGCTTGCTTAAAGGCTATGACTGGTACTAATCTCACAGCAAGGCAGGTGTATACAGATCCCTGCACGTTCAAGTGATCACAATTGCATTTAGGTTTGATTAACTTTTAAATAAATCACTATTCACAGATCTTGCTTTAAAGCTCAAATAGTTAGTTTCTACATCTTTCTCATCCGGCTTCCTCCCCCTGCCCCCTTCTATTTTTAATTCTTCTTTTGAATGACACTTTCTACATTTTTTTTCTGTAAAACTTCACAGACCCTTAGGGTGGTGTGGACAGGAAGTCATGCCTGAAAGTCACTTGGTACATCGTCACTGCTCACTCAAGCAAGGCCACTCTACAGCTGGCTGCCAAGGACCATGGGTTTTGAAGATCTCCACACATGGAGACACCACAACCTCTCTGGGCATCAGCACTCAGTCACCCCCACAGTTAGAAGTAACTTTCCTCTTCACTGATACTGAATGAATATTCAGTTGGGGTGTGAAAGTGAAAAGATGAGAACTCCTTTGCTTTTGCCTTGCTTTTTGACATATAGTTCAAAAGCTACCAGAAATAACGTGCTTGAGCTTTTAACTTAAAAACAAACAAAAAACACCAAACATTTATTCGCCTTCCTTGGTTTACAACAGAACCTATACATCTCGAGACAGGAAACAGTAACAAATTTAGAGAAATTAACCAAAATATGGCTTTTACTTGAAATTTTTTTTCTTCCCATTGTGAGATTTGTCCCTATTAGAATTTAGCATTTTAAAAAAACCCAAAAACCTAACCAAAAACACCTCAAAATATCTAAACAGGTTTTCCCAACACAGTTCTCTAGCTTAACATTTCCGTGTTAATTTTAAGCTAAGCTTGTTATTTGCATTGAATTACTTAAGAGTTATATTGCTTTACCTACCTTACCCTTCTGTAAAATAATTTGGAAAAACAACGTTCATAAAACAGAAATATGGCACAAATAAAAGAACAGTTATTTCAGAGATACACTTATTGTTGTTTTATTATTATTATCCCCTGAAAATCGGCTGGTTGGATCAGTTTGGTTTGCTCAAAGGATAGAGAGCCTTCTTTCTTTTCTCCTAACAAAGCTAGAGCACCTGAATCAATGGACGGGTTGAATTCTTCACAATCTCTTCCCTGACACTTTCTGGACATCCTCCACACTGCTCATTTCTAACACCTACTTTCACTGCTCACTTGTAGCAAATGGTCCACTTCTGGAAAGTCCAATTAACATAACAAAAGAGTTGACATTGACAAGCTTAGGTACTGCAGAAAAAAGAATGGAAATATCAGTCCGCAGATGTTATGACAGAAAGTCTTCTAAAAAGTAAACTGCTCAGTTAACAATAGCAAAAACTTCAATTTAAAAATACAAAAGAGCAACAAAAAAATGAATTTGAGGAAGCTAATAGCCCTTAACAAGTCAGCTTATTCTTTATAATTGGCAAGCAGTTTAGATGTTAGCATGTTTAAAGAACCATAGAATCATTTGAGTTGGAAGGGACCTCTAAAGGTCATCTAGTCTAAGGAACAGGGACACCTACAGCTAGATCATATTGCTCAGTGCCTTGTCCAGCCTAATCTTGAACGTCTCCAAGGATGGGGCATCCACTACCTCTCTGGGCAATCTGTTCCAGTGCTTTATTACCCTTATCATAAAAAGCTTTTTTCTTACAACCAATCTAAATCGCTCCTCTTCTAGTTTGAAACCATTTCCACTTGTCATATCACAACAAACCCTGCTAAAGACCCTGCCCCTTCCTTCTTATAGACCCAGTGTATAATCAAGGAATATAAAGATGTTATAATTACGAAACAAACAAGAGAGGTTAGCAAAGCAGATTATAACAACAAAAAGAGAATAGGTAGAATGCTTACCTGTGTTCTGGGCTCACTGCAAAACTCCAGAGGAGGGATCTCCAGAAGAGATCCTTCCCCACTGGTAGCCAGCTCTTAAATGGGTCTAGGAGAGGTGCAGCCAGGCTCCACCCCTTCCGGCAGCACAGGTGAATTGCCTTCACCTGTGCTCCCAGGGCTGACTCATGGCTCACCTCAGGTGATCAATCAGAGGTTCATGCCGTGATTCAGCAGTTCCCATACACCCTCCCTTTAGATACTGACAGGTTGCAGTCAGGTCTCTCCAGAGTCTTCTCCAGGCTGAGCAGACCCAGCTTTCTCAGCCTGTTCTCACAGAGGAGGTGTTCTATCCCTTACATCATTTTTATGGACATCCTCTGGAGGCACTCCAACAGTTCTATGTCTCTCCACATCTGGACGCAGCACTCCAGGTGAAGTCTCACCAGTGCAGAACAGAGGGTCCTATATTCACCGGCTTGCACAAGATCTCCTGACATCAAAGCAGTCAGAGGCAATTCAGATGGCTTCCCTCTCAAGCAGGTAGTGCCACTAGCATTTTAAAGAGTTGAGAATCTGGCTATTAAAATGAGGAGCCAGGTAAAAGAAATTTCTAGAGTACTTTTTTCTTTTTCTGCTGAAGAGTACTTGGTAGTGGCTGGAGATCCGCATGGGTAATCACAGCCTCTGCTCTTTCTCTTGCCCAGACACAGGCCTACTTACAGAGAAAGACTAAGGCTTTGAATGTCTTAGTTCATTGATTTGGACAGTTTCTAGCTCCAATTCTGTCTTCTTTCCTCAGAGACAGCCAATAACCTTCTTTTTCTTCAAAAAGCTAAGAAACCTTTCTGTCCTTAGTTCTAACTGCAAAGCCCTAGTACCAAGCTTGATATTAAGATGATGTTAACTGGAGTTAATTGATCTGAGTGGATTTATCTCTGCTAAAGGTTTGTTTTATAGTTACTTGACAAACATAGGCACAGCACTTAATTTTTTATTTCATAACCATCCCTTAGTTGAATACTTGATATAGCAGTAAAACAGTGCTGCACATCATGTTCTCCTTTCCATGCCACTCTGCTCCAGAACTGGTAATCAGGAAGTTTCACAGTAGACATAACTAGAGAAGGAAACTGTAACTTAATTCTCACATTCTCAAAGTTCTTTATTAGAACCTCAGTTCTTAAGAAGGAGAAACAGAACTTCAGATAAGGAGGAAAGATTGGCAGATTCACAGCTGCCGATATAAAAGTGCTACAGAAGTAGCTTACCTAAGTTGGTATGGAATTCAATGGTAATACAGTTTAAGTTCAGTTAACACACAAACGCTCTATGACTAAGGCTTCACTTCTCTAGGATCACACTTCTGATTAATTCTCCTTCCTTCATCCTCAGTAACAAATCTAAACCATCACAGAATAAAATGAATCATAAAATGACCTGGGTTGGAAGGGATTCTGAAGATCATCTAGCTCCAATCCCCTATGGGTAGGGTTGCCACCATCTAGAATCAGGCAGTCCAGGGCACATCCAACCTGGCCTTGAACACCTCCAGAGATGGGACATCTGCCATTTCTCTGGGCAGCCTGTTACAGTGCTTCACTACCCTCTGCATAAAGAATTTCCTCCTAACATCTAACCTAAACCTGCCTTCAAGTTTAACGCCATTCCCCCTTGTCAATCTCAGATCATGTACAAGGGCTGCTCCAAAAATAATGCCTCCTATTTATTATGTTGGCCCATAACATCAGGGGGGAATACTGGCAGTATGACAGTAGAGACTAAGCCTTCCCATCAGTATTCCCTTAAATTTTGTTGGCGTGCAACAGATGGCAGCAGCAGGGCAGTCCGACAGAATGGTGTCTGACATGCAAGTGCACATGAAGCAGAAGTACAGAACTGAATTCCCCCATGGAAAAAGAATGGTACCCACTAACATTCGAATGATGCTTGCTGAACATTTATGGCCACAAAACAGTGAAAGTGAGCACAGTGAGATGATAGGTAGTGCTTTTCAGAGGTGGTGACAGAAACAGTAGGTCACCTCCATTGGCACATATTGTTTCTAGAAGAGTGGTATGCAGGCTCCTGTTCATCACTGGCAGAAATGCAGAGGTAATGGTGGTGATTATTTTGAAAAATAATGTTTTGTAGCTCAGAATTTGCTCTATCAAATACTATCATTGTGCTCTATGTTTCTGCTAGTTTCCATTGAAATAAACAAGAGGCATTGCTGTCAGAGCAACAGATGTAAAAAGTTGCTCTTCAAATCTACTCTCCAGAAGAGACCACACACAATCAGAGGTGCAGACAAGGCAACTGAATAAGATGATATCCAGAATACCTTGTTTGAATAGCTACATTTGTAACCCATTAGTAAGCAGAGAAGAGAAAAAAAAACCTACTTAGAGCATATAGGAAAATTTCTTCTGTCCCACCCCCAAATCTGCTTTCAAAGCAGGACTTCCATTCCTCTAAACCCTTCTTACTTTAGAGCAAGATCAGCCAACCAGCACCTTCCCATCAAGAACAATTTTCCAAGGCAAATTATTCCGCAAAATTTTGTACAAGTTGGTCAATTCCCATGAGCTGAAATTTCTTTTTGAAGCATTACAGCCAAACGCAAGGTCAAGCTTTTAATTCTCAAACCCCAGATTAACATTTCTAAAACATTCCTTAAATCGACCAAGTTGAATGCATCCAACCCAACTCTCTGTATTTCAACATGTCATTAAGTGCTAAAGAGCACTAAAACTGACAAAATTCTTCCAACAGCAAACTTCTCATTATCAGCGTATGTTTAGCCTCTTCAGAAGTACTTAAATCAAAGGGTACAATCCTTTCCTTTGTTTATATCATAGCACATGATTACGAAAAAAAAGATCGAGACAATATGGTGCAACATTATTCACGTAGACTGGACACTAGAAGCTTTTCCTTACAGTTTCATAATATAACAGATTGTAGTTGGGTTGTTGACAAAAGGTTGTTTATTAGAAGTAATAAAATAGAAGACCTCTGCTCATATGAAGTAAAATCAAGTTCTTCTAAGGAGTTTACAAATTGGCAAAGAGAGCCCCTAAATTGAAAGCTTGCAAATTTTACACATGAAGTTTCCTTGTGGGTCTCTGCAGTGCTCTTGTGCAGAACTTTATGATTAAATTCTCTATTCTAGCCCAGAACTTTTTAATAGCTTCCTCCCCAAGATTAGGCCAGCATAACCAAGCAGGTATTTCAGAATGCATATCAAAAGTTCATCATCAAGTATCAATATACAGTTACAAGGCTTTTGTTTCCTTTCTTAAAACAAAGATTAAGTCATTGAAACCATGTTGTGAGTAAGCATACCTCATTCCATTCAATCTTTTTATAAAACTCAAACTTTTGAGGGCACAACGTTAGGAGTTAGTAGAGAATATAATGAATTTCAACATAAATGTGTACCCTGACACAGGATTTCCCTTACTGTCATTGTCCTCATCCTACATTTCCCCATGCGCAGAAAAGTAGTATTGCTGGAAAAAGATTCTGCATTGCTAGTTGTTAATAATTTTTTTTAAACACATAATATCTCTCAAGTCTCGTATTCCCTCCCAAACATAACAGGTTTTTTATAAACTATCCTTAAATGATCCTTTTCTATGTCTTAGCAAATACAAGTAGTTCTACTTAGTTGATATAAGTGGAATATTAGCTCAATGCCTAGAGGTGCTAGCTATTTTAAAATCTGAATCTCAGTGATAAAGTCTCAGAGTTAGAAATTTGAAGTCTACTACACACACACACAAAAAAAAAAAAAAGCCTTTGAAAGTATTAAAAACTGCCTAGCATTCTCACCACGGTAAAAGAACCAACCAAAACCCCATCATTTCAAAAACAAACAAACAAAAGACAACCAATGTAACACTTTGTCAGATCACTCACCTGCAACACTGGTAATAGTAACTGGAACTCCTTGAACTTGAACACCTGCAGCACCAAGGTTGGCAACACTTACTGTTTGAAGATTAGGTACTGAAGCAAGCTGGGCAGCATTCAGGGTGATCGGGGTACCAGCAACAGCCACTGGAGCAATTTGGGCAATGGTTGTGCCACCACTTGAAGACACAGGGGTAATGGTGAGTTGCTGGGGTAACCCAGCATTCTGAACTTGAAGATTTGAAAGGCTTTGCAGATTCTGAACCTGTACAGTCTGCCAACTGATCTGTCCCGATGGTGTTAAAGTTGGAGCCCGGATGAGCACCTGAGTTGGACTTACTGCCTGCAGCTGAACATTCTGCAAAGACTGCTGCTGGATGGTCTGTATAGTTTGCCCTGACTGGAGTTGAAATGACTGTGGAGGAATGGCCTGTATAATTTGCTGCTGAGGCTGCTGAATCTGTATCTGCTGTAGAATAGGTTGACCTACAATCTGTACCTGCTGAAGGGAACCTGACTGATCCTGAACATTCTGTAATCCATTTGACTGAAGCTGACTGGAGCTTTGGGCTTCAGAGTCTGTCGCAGTTGTTTGAGATTCTTCCGTTGGCTGCTCTGAACTGCCGCCTGCTGTGCTTGTGCACTGGCCTGTTTCTGCAGAGCTTACTAAGGTGTCACTGCTAGTTAGAGATGTTGAAGCAGTGGTCGTAGAAGTGGACGATGAAGAAGGAGAGTCTGGCATTGAGCTAACAGAGGCAGAAGTGACCGGTGTAGATGCCAGCTGACTTCCATTGGAAACTCCACCCTCTGTGGATTGGCCAACTTGACCTGAACTTCCTCCAGCTGCCATGTTGTTTATCACAGGCAATGCTAGGGTTACTCCACCAATGTTTATAGGTAAAGTTGTCACCACTTGTGCCTGAGTACCAGGGATGGTTTGCAATTGCAGTGGTATGGAAACACCAGGCCTGATTTGGACTGGGACCGTCTGATTTGCTAGGTTCTGAGCAATAATATTCCCCGAAGCTGTCCTATTTGAAGCCGTGAGGATAGCTTGATTATTTCCTGCAGGAATAAGCTGAATTTGACCCTGTATATCTTGTAGACCAGTAGCATTTGCAGGATTTATTTGAATTTGTTGACCTTCTGTTGTCTGAATCTGTGGTATCACTTGATACTGGACACTACCACTTGGATTTTGTACTTGAATGACTTGAAATTGTCCAGGGGTTGTTGCAGAAGAATTGCCCGATTTAGTTTTTGTAGGAGATGCACTCCCATTGTTACTGCTGGAGGGACTTGGTGCGCTTGAGGCAACGGAAGATCCCTGTTGAGCAACATTATTGTCCTTTGAAGCAGAAGGAGATGCAGCAACAAGCTGCCAAGAGTTTCCAGCGAGCTGAGTTGTTACTAATTCTAACTGTTGTGGCTGATTTTGAAGCTGCACCAACCCTTGATTTGGATCTATAATAATCTGCTGCTGTCCAGTTGCTTGATTCTCACCAGGAGTTCCTATTTTGCTGCAAGTGGCTGCTAGCAAAGCAAGAGGTGAAGGCTGAGAATCCTACCCAGAAAGAGAGAAAACAGAACAGATTCAGGAGAAAAGCATGGGCATTAACCATCAAAAGTAAGCATCCAGATTTACACAGAAAGCAGACAAAAACATGCTTCTGCATAGAGACCAATGATACAGCTCTGAATAAGGAAGTATATGTCTCTGTAAATAATCTTTAAATACAAGCCAATGATTATCAATGAGTACGTGACAACATATGTGCCTGCTCATCCAGTGTTTTTTTCCAAAAATAAGGGCAAATTTTATAAGGACCTCTATTATGTGGAAAGCAGCTCATTGCTGTATACCGCAATCAAGAAGTACATCAAGACAGTAAAAATACTGCACTCCAACAACTAGGCTTCACCCAATCCGAAGAAAGATGCCCTCAGCAGGGAATGCTGCTAGCTGAACACTTAATTTTAAACGCTAATAGTTTGTGCACTTCCCAATTTGGGAGCGCGTGCTTTACCTGTGAGCCTCCAGTTTTCCCTTTTTTATTATTATTGTTGTTATTCTCTGCCTCGGGAGATTTCTCTCCCTCTGTGGGCATAGTTTCCTCCTTCTTTTGATCTGCAAAAATATCAAGTGTAACAGGTTAATTATTCACCTTCATTTATACAATAACAAAACCTACAAGCGTATCCTTTTTGGTTCCCAGCTTCTCGCCCGTATCTCTCCGTAAAAACAACGGCGCAAACCATTATTACAAAAGAACCGAGTCCTGAGAAACGTGGTTTGAAACCCAACCCATGGGGGCTGGAGAGTTAACACCCAGAAAGGGGAGGTTTGGTTTCCTCTCCCGGAGACAGCAGGAGAAAACCACCCACAACCCTCCTCCTCCTCCTGCCCCCCGAAGCATCGGCCACTGAGTGGCCGTCGATGCTTCAGGGGGCAGGAGGAGGGTTGTGCATGGGAGGGAAGGAGGGAGGCAAAGAGAAATGAAGGAGGGAGGGATGTGCACAGGAGGGAGGGCTGCGAAGAAAGGGGGAACGGAGGAGGGCGGCACGGCGGGAGGAGGAGAAGAAAGGGGGCGCGGGAGGAAGGGCGGGGTGAGCGGGGAGACCCGGGGAAGAAACGGGGGGACGCGGGAGGGCGGGATGGAGGGGACGGAGGGTGGAGGGAGGAGCGGAGGGAGGGCGGGAGGGGTGTGCTCGGGAGGGAGGAGGGAGGGGGTTACATACCGCTCATCCCGCATTAATGCCCCGCTGAGGCGCCGCTCTAGGGGGGAGGAGAAGGAGGAGGAGGAGGCGGAGGGTGGGGTGGGGGTAGCGGGGAGAAGGCCGGTCGCAGCCGGAGCGGGGAGGAGCGGGACGGCCTATTTTTCCACGAATGGCCGCCGCTGGGCTGTGGCGTAGCTCCTCTCTCTCCGCCCGCCGCCGCCGCCGGCCTCAGCCCCGCCGCTTTGAGTGACAGTCGCGGGCCGGCCGCCGCCGCCGGGGGGAGGGCGCGCGGCGGCGGGGCGGGGCCCGCCGGGGCCCAACCGCCGCCCACTGAGGAGGAAACCGAGCCCCGCCGCCAGCCCCCGGCCGCCCCTCGCGCTCTCTCCGCCTCAGCGCGGCTCCCCACGCCGGAGGCTGAGGAGGCGGGGCGGGGGCGGGACGCGAGCCGGGCCCGGCAAGGCAGCACAAGGGCGGCCTCGGCCTTCTTCTCCTCCTCCCGCTCGTCTCCGGGCCGCACGGCGGGGGGCGGGGCTGCGCGGCGCGCGCGCTCGTGCGGCGCTTTGACAGCGCGGATGGGTGGGGGGGCGGAGGGAGGCGGGAGGAGGGTGGGGCCTGCGGCACCGAGGGGCGGGGGGAGGCCGACACCTCGCTGCCGGCCTGCCCGCCGCGGCTCGGGCGCCGAGGGAAGGGGGAGCGCGCGAGTGCGCGCCAGTGGCCAATCCAGCGAGGCGGTGGGCGGGGCCGCGCGCCGCACTGACCAACCAGGTTGTGCGCGCCCGCCTCGCTCTCCCCTAACTGACAGCGCGCGGGAAGCTCCGGCGCGGCTCTCGCTGTGGCGGGGCTCCCGCCCTCCTCGCTGGCCCCTCTCCTCCGAGAGACTTCCGTGGTTTCCGTAGGGAAGCCGAGGTCCGCTCTCCCTTCCCAAGTTTGCACCGGCTGGTGGAGCTGATGCTCTCTAGGCGCACTGCTCGGGGGAATGGCGTGCAGGGACCTCTTCCCCACCTGCCGGGCATATTTCCCACAGCCGGTGGCGAGGGGGCGGGAACAAGCCACCTCCTCATTGGCTCAGTTGCGATGGGGGACGCGCGTGGCACGCCGGGATATGTAGTCCTGGGTGAGGGGCTGAGGGGCTGCCGCGTGGTGGGGACGCATGCGCAGAGCGGCAGGTGTCCCTGGGCGTCCGGCTGCCTTGCGGGCCTAGGCCGGGCGGTGTGCGAGGGGAAGGCGGTGTCTGCGGCGGGCTGGGCAGGTCAGCGTCACAATAAAAACGTTAATTATGGTTGTGTCTTTGGTTTTCTCGGTAGGGTTTCCTCCAGGTCTCCGTGGCATTCCCCACTTTCCCATGACTGTTTCTGGAAGATACCTGGTTAAGTTGAAACTGGCCATGATGTGATGTGGTGGAAGAGATGATGAGTGCCCAAGACCTGACAGCCAGGCTAGGCTTGCTGAGCCCATTTCAGTTTGGAATGAATTTGGTAGCAATGCCAATCTTTAATGACAGCTTCCTATTTCAGCCCTCCAGTGCATCCTCTGCAATAAAGATGTCAAAATATTGAGCTTTTCCATCACAGACCAAGGAAATAATCAGAAATAAAAGTGCCCAAGCTATTACTGGGTGGTGCATGCTGTGGACATGCAGGTCACACACTGATGCATCAGGAAGTAACCTTACAAGCACGGTGATTTGCACCCATATGACCTAATAGCAATACCTCACAGTGTGCCATATTCACCTCCTAAAATGAGAGTCTGTATGAGAAATGGGCGGATAAGTTAGCCGGGCTACTCATCTTTGTCTCAATGAGAGACAGATGTCTCAGAATCTGTACTCGTTTCGGAAATGTGGCCCTAAGGTGTAAAAGCACTGTCTCAGCTCAGTATGAGATTGAAGTGGTGGATAAAAGATGGTGGTGGTAGTGCAGGTGGCTTCAGTAGGGCATTGTGACTTTAATATCTTAATTATCCACTGTAACACTCCTATACCACCTACTCTTTCCCAATTTCAAATGTCACTCTTGCTCAAATTCTTCCTGCCAGTGTAAGCATTCTGAGCACGCCTCTTTTTTCATTGTTCCCATATGAACCAGTGCTCACCCTTTGCACCCCTCATACCTGTTGCTCCCTGCAGATTCTCACATAAGTCAGCAGAAGTTACCTGTTGAAAGAGATTACAACTCATGTGTGTTCACTGACACAGGATTCCCATCTGCTGTTGGGACAGATGAAGGAAGAGTGTCAGAAATGAAAAATTAAGCAAAAAGTTTTCATCATAACTTCCTTTCAGGCTCAAACTGTGTTGATATCTGCAAACAGAGCACAACCTGCATTAGCAGAGGCCCAACAAAGGGTAAGGCTCCTGGAAAGGTGTAGCTCAGGCATCACATCAGAAGGGGGTGCATAGTTTGAACTAGGGCCCAAACTAATAAAATTGACTTTCAGCTTGGCACCTCTCCCAGTGTTCTGTTTATCCAGTGGGGATTTAGCTCCTTGTTTTAATTTTTTAGTTCTCCCATCTCTGTATCTACATGTACAATTTTCTCTCTTATCAGTCCTAAATTTTCTGCCTTTCTCTCTTTTGATGAGTTTCCATAGTACTCCAATTTTGTTTTCTTCATTTTTCCCAGATTTCTCCTCTTTGTACTTACTTCCCTGAATCTTGTATTTCCCATTATTTTCTGCTCCATCCTTCCTTTTGCATTTCTTTCTTCTTTTTCTTCTTTTTAGTCTCAAATTATATCCTATTTTTTGTCACTCTTGTTTTGTTCTCTAAAATATACCTTAGTGCCTGCATTGATTTTGTGCCTACCAAACAGTTTTAGATTTCTAAACTTTTAGGAGTTTCTCTGCTGAGCACAGCAAGGCTTGTCACACTGAACAGAGTAACACCTAAATATATTTACAAAGAAAAAAAAAAAAAAAAAAAAGATGGGGGCGTGAAGGGGGAGGGTGAGACAGCTGGCTGCATGCTCCAGTTTCATTGGTTATCCTCTCCACTATCTGCCAGTACTTACATAGGTTGCATTTGGACAGAAAGGCTGGGAGGCCAGCAGCTGTAAGCAGCAGAGACAAGAATGAGACGGTGGCTTGAGAAAAACTTCAGAAAACTGTAAATCTGGTTGTAGGGCAGCTGGTTGGATTGATAATGCTGCAGCCCTTAAACACAAAATGCTAGATTGGTATAAAACCATTCTGATGTAAGGTAGGTGTTGGTGGTAAGCATACATAAATAAATGAGGGAATAATTTTAATCTGGCAGGATTATGCAAGATCAGGTATCAGATATCTGCATTTCTGAAGCAACTTCTTTGGCCAGCCCAAAGTTTCTTTTGCCAGTCTTTTTGTTCTCTCCTAATGCTCTTGGTGCTGTTTTGTCATAGAAGCTGAATGTTTCCAGGAAGTTGCTTTCCTTGTGTATATGCAGGTTCGGGTGCATATTTTTCCTCTTATTTGGGCCCTTCCTGGAATCTAGTGTTTTGTTGTGAGCTATCTTGGCTCCAAAAACAGTAGCTTCGAAGAATTCAGTGACAGCATAGCATTACCAATCAGACAGAGCCTGGATCAGAGCCACAGGGGAAATCATGTGTTTGGCAAGCTCACTCCCTAGGCTTTGCTCCACGTGATCCCAAGTGGACCAACTCAGAGGTATTTGACTTGCTGAGAGTCTGTGGAAAACATTATCAAAACCACCATGGGAATTCAAGGAATGAATTTGTCTGTTGTGTCATTTCTTTGCAGATGCATCAGCCTATGGGACTCCAAACAGCACAGAACTGGGTCAAGAATGCTCCCGCCAGGAAAGACAATGGTAAAAATGAATATTTCAGTTCTGACTGTCATGACCGTAACTTACACAAGCCTGAAACACAAAGTTCTTCTTTCCTCCCACCACATCTGTACCCACTGCACCTGATTTTTGCCTGATGTTTTCCCAAGCATTTTTTCATATCATAATGATGCCGCAGTAATTGTTAGAAAATAATTCTATCTGAGACACTGAATCAATCCTTTATTTTTTTCTAAACAGAATTAATGCAATAACTTCAGTCTAGACAAGGCTCCCTCATTCCCCACTCCTTTGCCATATCAACCCTTACCATTAATGAACTTCACATCAGTCAATGTGGAAGTGAACTTTAACTTAGGATATAGAAACGAAATCCATCTGACATTACTCAGGACATCAGGTCAAGCTGCTGCCCAGCTACTCTGCCGCAAATCTAAGGATAAAACGTGCTTATCAATTCCAGGGCAGCCTTTAATTTACTTATCCTGGTTTAATCAAAGATTCCATTTTCAACATCCAGACTCACATTATCCAGCATGGAATTAACATGCATACCTTAAGAAGATGACTGTTCTCTACTGTGTACTTTCCTATGTGCAATCTTTTGTGTGCTTGGAAACTGAAAGAAAGTCTTACCCAAAGTCTTTTTGAGCCTGAGGAGCTGTACATCCCACATCTTACCAAATCACCTGACAGTGGTTTTGTCTTCCACATTCTACAACAGCTTGCAACACAGTTAATTTTTCTTTTTGATACAGAGCTTGGAGGGCTGAATGTACAGAGTGACTTTTTTTTTCCAGTTAGTGATGCTGCTGTTGAAAAAGTATCTGAAAAAAGTCTACTACCACTTAACAAAATGATTACTTTTGTTTCCAAAAATGTTCTTCTTACTGATGTGTTTCCAATCCTGACACGCTGTGAGAGCACTAGCTTTGCGGAAGTATGCTTTGGGTCAACACATGACTAAGTTGTCCTCCCCTGTACGTTGATCAAGATGTATTAGCATTATCTTACAAAAAAAAAAAAAAAAAAAAAAAAAAAGGCTGAATTTATCACAAATCAGCCATTAATATTGTACTTTTAACTGCTAAAAATCTCATTCCAGTGCTCAACTGCTTCATCTGTGCTGGCAGAACTCTTTTCACAGAGCCAGATGTGACACTCTAAGGAATCCTGTCTTTGTCAGTGACATTATGTGACTACACTGAAAGCTGAACCTGATGTAACTTCAGCTTTGCTGTTTCACTTTATGCAGCCAGTTGTTTGCAGGAAATGACACCTCTGGGTCAGGAAGTCTGCATGCATCTGCACTGAAAGCACAACTGTCGTGCCCAGACACATGCTTCTTGCTCAGTTTGTCTTGCAAAGACTTTGCAAGAATGCAGAGGCTGTGGTGATGGATGTGGTGATAGTTCTGTAGTACTTTATATGAGCTTTTGAAAGCTGCTGAGTGCTTCAGTAACAGTGGGATGCTCCTTATCCAATGTTACCTGCAGTGAAACAGGGCAAGCAGCTTACAGAGTAACAGAAGATCAGAAACTGGGATTCAGTTTAACCTGGGATGACTAATTATACCCCTGTAATACACAGTAAGAGTAAAGAGAATATCCTACGCTCTGTGTAATTTGCAGTTCATGCTCACATGCAAACCAAATGTTATACATGCTACCAGTGGCTGAGTTCTGCACAAATCTGGTAATAATAAATGCAAAACATGCTGCATGAGGAATGTGCCCGTAACTATACTGCTTCTTGTCCGGCAAAATCAATTAATATACCTGTAAATTTAAGTCCACAAATACAATAGGTGTGGGAGACAAATGTGAGGTGGAACTTCTGCCCTTGATCTCTAGAAAAGAAAGTGAGCAAATCAAGCAAATTTCAAATTCTCAAATATGTTTTCTAATCTTCACTCTTCACTATGATACAGTTTTGCTTTAATGAAATTTCTCAGGTGATAAAATTGAGAATGAGCCTGAGACTCCATTTCTGTCTGGGTGCAAGTGTCAGTGAATTTGGTGGAGGAAGGCTAACCACTGTAAAAGAAGAAATGAACGAAGACGCAAATGGAAGTAAGCTAGTGGTAACAGATTATTTCAGCTACCCAAGATTGGTGGCTCATATGTCACAGTAAAAGTAGCAAATTCGTGTTACCACAAATGTCTGCTTTAGGCAGTATTTAGCTTTGCTGGTGTGCTAGAGATTTAGTTCTAAGTAACAAATGAGATTTGATTTAAGAAGTAATTACAGCTGAATCTCACTGTCACAGTAGCTGCAAGATAGTGAAGATTAGTATATTGATCCTAACTGCCCTGTGTCCAAAGACATAAAAACACAAAACTAGAAGTATTTAAGAAAATAAGATCCTTAAAATGGGTATGGTATCTATTAAAGTATGCCACAGTAGGATGACAAAAACTTCAAACATGTTTCATTAGATAATTTACTCAATTAATACATAAGTCTACCTGGAGGTAAAAGCAGTGCCAGTGATGTTAGCAGGAAGTGTCGTGGACTGAATTCTGGATCTGATGTGTATAGGGAGGCTGAGTGGGGAAACCTTAGTTGCAAGTGGCCAGAAATAAATCCAAATAAAGATAATTATGTGGAATAAAAGACGTGCAGGCATCAGGAGACATGTTAAGCTACATTGAGAGACTGGCTCAAAGTCAGCAGATCTAACCCCTCTGCAGATGTTAGTACTTACAGGGAGCAGGCCACTGGTGCATGCGTGAAGCAAGCATAAGGGGAAATGGTTTTAAAAACTGGAAGAGGGTCGGTTTAGACTAGATATCAGGAAGAAATTCTTTACTGTGAGAATAGTGAGACACTGGAAAAGATTGTCCAGAGAGGTTGTGGATGTCCCCTCCCTAGAAGCGTTCAAGGCCGAGTGGATGGGGCTTTGAGCAACCTGGTCTAGAGGGAGGTGTCTCTGCCTATAGCAGGGGATTGGAACTAGATGATCTTAAAGGTCCCCTCCAACCCAAACCATTCTATGATTCTATGATTATTTTTGTAGATAAAAAAGTGAAGTCATTGTTAGAAATTGTTATGAAAACATATGATAACAAAATAAAAGAGGTCATTTAAGTTACAAGATTTCTGTTTCTTTGACACTATTAAAAACAGTAGCTGGAATGAAAAAACCGCAGAGTTCGTACTGCCTTTCTCCACTTCCAAGGAATGAAGAACCTCTAATTCTTGTTTTTCTAACTTGTTCTTAAAACCTAAATGTTGGAGACTCACACTACATCTTTACAATCTATTTCTGTCTATAGAAGTTTTCCCTATTTTAGCCTGAGTTTTTCCTTCAACAATTGACACCTGTCAATTTTTTGTTTTTGTTTTGTTCTCAACGTCACAAAAAACAGTCAGCAGCATCCCTGCTGGGTTTATGGGAACTTTCTACATGTTGGAAGGTTATCATACACTGCCACAGCTGCCATCAGGCTTTAGTTTTTAGAACAAGCATATCCTTCTTTTTTTTTTTTTTTTTTTTTAATTATTCTCTATCTCCTAAATATCTTTAAATATTTTCTTCTTCTTCTTCTTTTTTTTTTTTTTTTAAACCTCTTTTTGTATTAGCCTATTAAATTACACCAAACTAAGGCTTCAGAGAGGTGAGTTAAGAAAAACAATTAGTAACCGTATCTTGTATATAACACATGTATTAAAATGCCCCAGGATGAATTTTTCTGTCTTTGCATCAGCTTCATAATGTTCACTCATTTTCAATATGTGGTTTACTGTAACACCCAGGTCTCTTTCTACAGTGCTGTTGCTATTATCAACTTTGTATTTATGCATTTGATTTTCTCTTGCCTCAATAGATTATTTGTACTCGTCTTCATTGCATCTCATCTTATTGATTACTGAGCATTTCTCTCATTTATCAAAATTATTTTGAATTCTAATCCTTCCTCCTACACAGTCCCATCTACTTTAGTATCACGTGGAAATGCACACACACAAAAATATATATATATAGTTGGAAACTTTCAAATGCAATTGATTTTTAAAAATGAAATTTAAACCTTGCGGAAAGCAACCCCACACCACTGTTCTTGTAAGCATAGCTATCCCCAACTGATTTTAGGTGTTGTGGAGGGTCCCACTATTGTTTGAATCTGTTCTTTGTTTTCTTTTAAAGAAAAATTGTCAACAAATCAGTGAAGACACATTGCATAAGTGATATTTTGTTTTGGTATTTTTTATCTTTTTGAGTTGAACATAAAAAGTGCTTTCTGTTTTATAGTGCTTCATGCACATTGCTGAGATTAACCTCCAAAATGTTACAAGTTTCATTCTAAATCATAACAAAAGTCCTCTCTTTTCATCAAGTTGTAGTTATTACATGAAACAGAAAAGTAAACTGCTTTGAGATTCTCCTTGGAATTACACGATGCTATAAGATGCTGTTGCTATAAGAGAGTTCGACTCTTCTGCTTGGCAGAGCTTGGCTACGAGCAGCTCTCTGTCTGACTTACAAAAGCACCTTAACTTATAGTTGTATGTTTAGATTTTTATTTTAGAGTTCAGATACAGTTGCCTGACATTAAATTCAGCTTCCAAGGCTGCAAATTTATGGCACTTTGGTAGCTATATATTTTGCAACAAGCAGTTTCCAGAAGTGGACAGCACTCATTTGATGTCATTCAACCCATTCATGTCAGTCTTCAGAGAGAGAACTGTTGAAGAATTTAATGTCTGAGTTGTGTCTCGTGTAAGGGTAGATAAGAACTCTGAACTAGCTAGACACATCAGGAGCCTTCTGCTTCTCCATGAGCAGAACAGGAAATCTAATTTGTCTCATGTGGTTTCCTGCTGAAACACGCATTTGTAGTGAAGAATGTATGAGCACTGCAAAATTCACTTACCAGATAGTGAAAGATACCCTTTATATTCTGACATTTTTTTTCTGAGGTGGAACATTAAACTTGCTAGAAAATGACTAAGAGAATATAACATGGAAATTATTTCTCTCTTTACCTACTTGGAGCAGAATAATTTATAGATGATTTAGAGAAAGAGATATAAGCCCTCTATTTTAATGTATATATTTTAGATATTAAAAAATGGAAGAGGTTCTCACTGATGTGAGGTCTGCCCAAGGCTTCAATAAGGGGCACCTCACAGCTCTGGGGTAAGCACTGCTCTGCTGCATAGCTGAGATAACTGACAAGCTTTCATGGAGATCCAAGCTCTTTTGGGTACCACCAAATCTCTCTCTGTGGGAATGCACGTTTTTAATCAGTAGGCAGAGGTAAGGCCAGCAAACAGCTGGGCAGCAGCTGCTGCAATCACACAAGGGTGCAGATGGAAGATCTGGCACCGAGTAGCTAAACAACTTAGTCAGCTTGACAGCAAATAATACCACAGTTAGAATTCCTATCCCTACTAATCCTGCTTCAAACAGCTTGGGAAGGGAAATGTTACAGAAAGCCAAAAGGAATTCTTAGGATTTCTTAGTTTCAGTTCTTATTTAAAAATTATTCTTGTTTTGCTGAAGTTTATAATTGTTATATAGAGTAACAAAGGTTCCAGAAGCTTGTAACATTATGCTTTCTCTCAGGTTGTTTGTACTTGAGAGCACTCAGTCAGAAAAACTCTCATCTTGCTCATCACAGTGTTGCATGCTGGTCTTATCTGTCATTGCACTGCAGGTCATTAGCAGCTGCAGCGCTACTTAACGACACTCTAATTAGCATCTTGAGAGTTAGTCACTTCACTTTGTGCTGATTCACCTACAGCCACATAACTACCTGTGATGGGCTGGCATGCAGCTGTGTAGTTTCACAGCCATCTCCAGGTACTTCAGGATGGGTAGGTCTCCTTTCTCCAGCGCTTGTGGCCACTGACTCCTTCATGGCAATGCTGGCACTTGTATGGCTGCTCAGTGACTCAGAAAACCTCAAATAACTCACCTGGGAAAAAACAGTCAGAAAAAAAAAGGTGTTATTCTCAGCTTTTTCAGCTTTTACATCTGACTGTGCTGTCTCTTCACGTGGGGCAGAGTTGGCCTAAGTTATGCGTAATGGGGAATTAGCCCAGAATTTGAGATGTGGAATACCAGAAGTGTCAGGACATAAGAAGGCTTCACATGGATTTTAAAGGATATATATAATTTCATACCATGTGTGGATTAGCCTGAAAACAAGCAATAGAAAAAAACTACTGCTATTTCTGAAAATGTTTTGGAAAGTTTTTCACCTGTCTACCATCACTGATACAGACGTTTACAAGGAGAGGTCACTGCTGTAACTAATAGAACAGCAACGTTCTCTGGAGATCTACCACAGCCATGTGAGCATGGCTGGTCCAGTAGCTCCTTGACCTTGCTCTCAGCTAACTTTTTTTATGCCAGAAGCTAAGCAGAATGAACCAGATATTCCACTGGTTTTACAGTTCTTATAGTATGCTATTATTTACAGAACCTGCTTGACTGAACATTTCCTATTATTTATAACTTTTAAATATGAAATCTGACAGCTTCTATTTATTTACTTACTTATTTTTTATTATTACAGACATTTTGTTACTTTTTTTCAAAGAAAAGCAATTCCTGTCCATCCCAGTGCTTCCCAGCCACACAGTTAAGGACAATCACTGCTACATGCTGGTGGTTGGCATCTGGGTGCAGGATACCTGTGCCCTTAGCTGTGCCTGCAGTTGGAGGACAATCTGTCAAGACTGCTGTTAGCCCAGGTGTCTGGTCATAGGCTGCACTAAAAGACCCTGAAATCAAAGACTGTGGCTGAGATGTGAGTCATCAGCAGATACCAAGCACATTTCAGAGAAAAACCACTAAATGGAACATGCCTATGCTGCCCTCTGATCTTTTTAGCTTGTACTTATGTTAAAGAAGTAACACACAGAAGGCAAGAGTTAACAGTGAATGACAGTGACCTCAATTGCCAAGAAAGCCTTACTGCCCAGCTTCTTTCTCCTGCTTTTCCTCATCTATATGTTCCTGTTATCTCAAGTCCCCTCCCTTTTTTGTTCCAGCTCGGATTATCAACGGGCTTTTCTGTTAATTGATATAACTTACCCTGCAACGGAAAAAAATATCCTTTTTTTGTTGCTTAATGGAAGAAACTGGCTCACAGAAACACCTTGTTAGCTCTGTGCTGTAGGCAGGAGTGAATGGCTAGTGCTGGGGCAGAAAGGGGGGAAGCAATGTGGGTGTCAGCTGTGATAGGCTGTTAATTCACCTCATCAGAGCTGTGAAACCATTACTTGGGGCTCAACAGCTTGTCTTGCAAGCAAAGGTGGTGAGAATACCTGCCAAGAAGGTTCTATAAGCTGTGATTAAACATATTGCTACAGCAGCTAATGTGGGCAGAAGCTAGAAGTGGAATGTTATCCAAGCCCCAGGTTTTCATTAGCTGCAAATACAGCACTGATAATAGAATAATGACAGTCAAAGCATAAGTGGAATTCTGAAGATATCTTAAGTAATTTGTAGCACTGAATAATGAATTTAAGAGTAAAAAGTGCACTGCTAGATATTCAATTTCCAGTTTATTCAAATTATTGCTTATATTAATGCAATTAATATATAGCACATTTTGCATAGAATCATAGAATCACAGAATCACAGAATCATAGGGGTTGGAAGGGACCTCCAGAGATCATCGAGTCCAACCCCCCTGCCAAAGCAGGTTCCCTACAGTAGGTCGCACAGGTAGGCATCCAGGCAGGTCTTGAACATCTCCAGAGAAGGAGACTCCACCACCTCCCTGGGCAGCCTGTTCCAGTGCTCCGTCACCCTCACTGTAAAGAAGTTCTTGTGCACATTTGTGCAGAACTTCCTATGCTGCAGTTTCTGGCTATTTCCCCTCATCCTGTCTCCACGCACTGCTGAAGAGAGTCTGGCCTTGCCACTCTGCCCCCCACACCTCAGATATTTATAGACCTGGATCAGGTCTCCTCTCAGTCTTCTTTTCTCAAGTCTAAACAGATCCAGATCACTTAGCGTTTCTTCATAGGGTAGATAGTTCCCTTTTTTGGATCAGAATTTAGTGAGGGTCTTTCTGTTGTTCATAAAAGTGTGTGCATATATACATATATGCTTTCTGAACTTCTGCTTGAGACTATAATGATCTCAACTATCAGAACACCATGGGACTCTGAAAGAGGATCTTACCTCTGAAAAATTATTGTACGTCTGATTTTTAGTATTTGCGTGCTAACAGCACCCTAGTAAAATCAGGAAGTTTTACCAGTTCCAGTAGAGTTGGGATATCAAAGAACAGAGATGCTAACGTCCGTATTCACAGAGCACACTTAGTTGCATAGATATCATTAGATGACTTGCCTGAGGCATTTAGAAAAGCCTCTGTGGAACAGGCACTGTACCTAAGCCCTCAAATCCAGGAGTACTTCCCTTACTACTGAACTTTGTTGTCTTATTGTGCTTGCAACAAATCGTTCATTTAAAACTGGATTTAGACTACTCTAGGAGTTTTGAATGTTGATCCTGGTTGGGGGGAAGGATATAAAACTGCTGCTGATGCACAGAGTTTCCATGTCTATGACATAAAAAACAAGCTTAAAATAAGTAGTACTGGGTTCTATTGATGCCCTGAGGAGCTGAAGTCAGAGAAGTGAAGGAATACCTCTGAAGAATAAAACCAAGACTTAGCATTACTTTGGTGTTACTAAGAAAGCTGGTCTGGTGATGTTCTGTGCACCTGCTTGGAAAACACAACACATAAAAGAAGAAGAAACAGTTTTAAGATTAAGTCTACATTGTGAATATAATATAATCATAAGTCTAAATCTTGAAGCTTTCTTTTATATAAATTCATTTTGTTGAGATATTTAGAGGGGTTTTACATATATTTTAAGGAAGGAATTTTAAAATGGAAGTGCATGAAGCATTAAACAAGTATTTTCCAATGGAGTTTTCTCTGATATGAAAGGAATTCTTGGTGTCACCTCTCATTTCCTGTGCTGGCTGTAGGACACCAGGAACAAAAAAGTTGAAATTCTAACTAGTGACATTTAAAAACTGGAATATACATTATTCTGATATGCCTTATATATATGACTTTAAATTATCACTGAGAACAGAACAGGACTTTGGAGCACCTAATGACCTTCCCCAGCATAGATTTGATGTGCAGATATATGCATGGATACATCTACTTTGCCCCTTTAAATTTGTTCCTAGGTTACTTAGGGTTTGTCTACTCAGGGAGCTCAGAGCTGCTGATGGATGTTACCAAGCTTCATGTGAACCAGCTTCATCCATGAAAAGGTAGCAGAAGGTGAAGTGTGCCAAATTCATGGCTGCTGGAAGCCACTTTCAAACTTCTAGGTAGGTGTTTGCCCTGTGGCTCTTCATAATCATGTAATTATTTGTTGCTATTTTTATCTCACTGTGAAAGTATTAATCAGACAAATTAGACAGCACACGCAGTCTACAGAATAAGTTTTAGCTCAATACACCTGCTTATGTTGTCATAACATAATTATTAGCTTTCTATTTTCATCAGATTTTTGTTTTCTTCTATTATTAATAAAACCATTTTTATGAAATGCAGACTGTATTGAAAATTAGTATATGAATGTCATTTTAGTGATCATATGGACAATGTATTTTCTATTCTTGACGTCCTTCTCTTCAGGACATTAACAGTATTTAATAAGTGAAAATTGGATTTAAATGCAAGAATGTAAGACAGATGCTATTAGGTAGCCTTGAAACAGCAACAAAAGAAATCTGAACACATAAGGCATGAAAGAAGCCATACACTTTAAAAAAAAAAAAAAAGGAAAATTTATGCTGAACATGAGCAGTGTTTGTTTTGTTCTTCAGTATGCCTAGTTTAATAATGTTCTAGCAGTGTTACATATCTACCTTCACTGTATTTTTTTTTTCCTTTTCGTTAGTGTTACTACTGGCAAGATTCACACAAATAAACGTTGACGCATTAAAAAAATAAAAAAGATGAATTTTTTCAGAGTGTGTTTCCATAGGCCCCTGGGCTTTTCTAGCAGCTCACTGCCACCCAAGGAGTCCAGCTCTTGCTTTTGCTGTGTTCCAAGACCTTCTTGCAAGTATCTTTCCTGCAAGCACTTCTGTGACCGCACAGCTCTGTCCTCCCTCTTGCTCTAGTATTGTTGCTCAGAGCACCAGGGAAGAGAAATCACGAGAAAGCAATGAAGCAGAACTATTTTTCAGTTTCTCTGGCTTCTAGGAACTGTGGCTTCTACCCATCCTCCTGAGACAGCCAGTCATGTTCTCTTGGTCTGAAGGCCTCTTATGACTGTAGGCAGGGCTGAAGACTGGGTACAGGCCAGCAAAGGCATGAAAACAAAGCAGAGAGAAAGCATTGGTTTGGAGTGGTTGGTCATCCCTGGCAACACCCTTGGCACAAGTAGTTGAGGTCAACCCAACTGGCTCCTCTGTCTCCAGACTCTAAAAAGGTTGCAAGGAGGAGCTAGGTTTATAGAGAGACAACACTTGCAGATCCCAAAATGTTCATTTAGTAGAAATGAAGTCCTGTTAACAAATGGGCAGCTTTCTTTTTTAAGAACACTTAGTTAAAAGGATATAAAAACTATCAAGATGTGCAAGCTTCAAAAGACCGTAAGTAATGTCACTTCTGGCTGTCAGATGCCGTAAGTATGTGTAATAAGAGCCAAAGGGAAAGAATAACAAACAGTGCTTTTTGAATTAAAAAAAAAAAAACGTGTCTTTTCTGTTCAGCATTGAAAAGGGAATCAAGTACTTCTGCATTTATTAGGAGTTATTTTTCTGCGTGCCTGCCTTTATTCTAAAAGGAAGAGTGAATGAGAATGATGAGCTTCTGTTAGCTTAGTGAGGTGGAGAACAATTGTGAAGAAGCGGAAAGTTCAAAGTACATGATATTGCAAACAATACAAAAGATGATTTCTCTAATGAGAAATACCAAAACCAACTCAACAATGTTTCCTAGAAATATAGTTGCTGTAATCCCTTGAGCTCCATTCAGTTTCACATTGCAGTGTTTGCACAAGTGATATGAAGTGAAGACTTATCAATTATTTTAAAGTAATTCTTAATGTTACATTTTTGTCAGTGCTTCTTTGCTTTACTCAAACTCAAACATACTCTCCAAAGTAGCTCAGGCTTAGAATAGCAATGAGGTGTGATTAATGGGAGGTAAAAGACATTGTCGTCTCAAGCTGTGATGCCAGCACAGTTACTGACATAGGTTCTGATTTGCCTCAGAAATAAAAATTTTGTTCAGAATCAAAAGGAGCGTACAGCTTTCTTGTGGCTTCCAATTGCAACCTGTCTATACCGGTTAGCCAAAATGCAAAGCAATAACCAAAGTCATAGTCATTTACAGTAATTGTAGGCTTGAGTTGGGACTTAGGGCTGATGGTGAAGGATGAGGAAGTGCTCAGGGGAGAAAGAGGCACAGAACTGTGGTGATCTTGCCCTGGGAAACTCCCTCTGGTGCAAACTTGGCAGGGGATTATTTGATAACCACAATTTACCCTTATGCTCTCCATCTTTTCCTCAGCAAGGTGGTCCGTCCAGTTTTTATTGCCACAGCTCTGTATTGGTTACAGCTTCAAGGAAAGGAAATGTATACTTGCCACTTGAAGTACCCAGATGCAGGACAGACATCTTGAGAGGACACGCTCAAACATTTCTGCCTATTTTCAAGTGAACTTGCAGTTCTGGAACTTCCAAGGCAGATGAGGAAAAGAAACTGAAGACAGTGAGATGAAGGAGGGATTATTCTCCTTTAACCAGGTTGTAACACAAACATTCAAAAACTATTTGGTACTTCCATTGTCACAGGAACCACGTGACCACAGATGAGAATAACATATTTCCAACCAAATTCTGTAACAACATTTTCTCAACTGCTAAAGGAGTAATAAGCTGATGGTAAAACATGAATCATTTAGTCTATATAAATACATGATTTTAGCATGGGTGCATTGTGGAAAGCTATGTCACAAGTGTATGATGTATATTGAAAGATGATGGATAATTTCACTGCAATTATTTGTTCTTTTTCAGAAGCCATCTTATCAATTTCTGTATTTTTCATGATTCTCAGCAGTGTAAATGTTGTAAGAGTTTGTTCCAAAATTAAATGATAGTCAGTGTCATTAAACGTGTCCCTTTGTATGCTATTTTACATTTGACAGTTCATCACAGACAACTTGTACATTTACCTCTGCATAACCTTCACTGTGTCTTATAATAGTATATATTTTCTTCATTTACTCAGGTGAGAAAAAGATAGCTTTTCTTTTTTAAGGAGTGGGGCACTTGTCACGGTTTCTATCTGAGCAGAGCTATAACACAATTCACTTAAGATACACAGATAATGCTTTCTATCAGCCTCAGGTCTCGTACCTACTCTTTACACAGCACAACAAATATACAAATCCAGTAAATTTAGATACTTAAACCTGTTATTACTATTATTTAATGTGATAAATATTTAGTATAAGATCCTAAGTAATGTGTGGGAAGGTTGATATACAAAGAGGTTGGCTATGTGGCTGTGATGGATTTAAATTACAAACACACTTTTAAAACTTTTAGTAGCAATTGGATTCATTTATGTAGGAATGCAAAGAAATGAAGTTGCTGCATAAATGTTATCTGTTGTGTGAGATACTTTACAAATTTATTATGTTATCTTCAAAGATATATTGTTTTCTAGATTCAGGATTCTACACTTGACTGTAAAAATTTTGGCAGACAGTCTCCAAAAGTCATGTGTGTTTCCTTTTTTTTTTTTTTTTTTTTTTTTTTTTTTGCTTAAAAATACTCTGTTTTGTTGAGAAACTGAATTACATTTGGAAGATAATTTACTTTAAAATAGATACATTAATACATTACCAAAATAACACACATTTTTTGCTTCAGTCCTCCTTCCCATTTTATATTATCCTTTATTATTGTTACTGGTGGTTTTAAATAGGTTGGTTATGCAGCAAAATCTCATATACACGTGACTTCTAGCAAAAAATATCTCTTGGCAATAAGATCACAAAAATGAAGACCAGCCTAAAGCAAGAGTGAAAATATCCTCTGTGGACAGATGCTAAGTAGAAAGAATGAGTCAGTCTGGAAAGTGAAATTTAGGGAAAAAGGAAGGCAGTTCTGCAAAAAGATAACATTGCTATGTCCAAAAAATCATTTTCTTGAGCATTTGTGTCAGTGTCACAGTGGAAGAGAATAAATGGTAACCATCACTTACAGCTTCTGGACTTTTCCCTGAACCTTAGCTCTAGAAGTAGATTACACTCGCTCTAACACATACCCATCAACAACCATGCCACCTACTGAAGACAGATACAGCAGATCACCGTGTCAACAAAATACCAAGAAGAAAACACCATACCCTTTCAGGTAAAATCCCCCACTTGTCTATTAAACGCATTTACTTTCATTCGCTGTCTGATTCCCCATGCTTGAATACTATTCTAGTTACAAAAGTACGTGCAGTTATTATGACATACCTGTAGTGAAAATTTGAATACTTTTAACCTTTTATTTTCTCAAATATTGTTGTTTGGCTTTTACAGAGACTGAATTAGGAAAATCAGCCAATTCTGGATCAGGATTGATGTAGCAAGGTCATGAAGCATTTCAACCGTGCATGAAAAAGAGCTGGTAATGTTGGAATGTTAGTATATGGTATTCAATTAAGTGCTACATATTGTAGGAAGTAAAAAGAAACTATTGGCTTTGTAATGGAGTCACACTTTACTTTTTCTGCAACTTACCAGTCATTATCAAGCTCTGATGGCAGATGAAGGAGCCAGTTTCTTCCAGTCTTTAGCAGGAAAGAATAAAAACTCTTTCCTATAACCAAATCTCATAGTTTTAAAAGTCACAGTACTGATTAACCCGTATGTATTAGCTTTTGTCAAGCCCATGTGTATTAGCTTTAGTCATCTGAATTTTTCTTGGTCTTTGCTGTATATCTTAGACTTAAATTTCATTTTACCACCTAATTTAATGTTATCAAAGCTTTAGATTGCAATATCAGTGTGTCTGCATCTTGTTGAAAAAGTATGAACTATTTCCAATGTGACTTGTGAGCCTGGGACCAAACAGGGCAACAGAAAAGAGGAAGGAAAATGTGTGATGGCTGAGAAAACTGTAACAAGTCCTTACAAAGTTGAAGATGTGAAGTGGGTATGATACAAACCTGTCATTTTATTCTGGTCAGAAAACTCGTGGGATGGATGAGAAATAGGACATGTTTGAGCACTGGAACTTTTTTTTTTTTTAAACAAACTATGAGATGAATTCTGTGAAGAAAAAAGGAGTTAGTCAGTATCACCTCATTTGTCATTCCTGTAGAGCAAAGAAGAACGTGTTACTTCAGCTCTTCTGAAACCAAGCTGCAGCACGAAATTCATACAGGTCCCTGGAAGATCTATGTCTCCACCTATAGATAGGAATATCTGCAAGCACTTATATTACCTGTACAGCTGTCTGTCTTCAGCACTGTTGTTTGGTGTCTGTATTAGAAAAAATACAGCTATAGATTCATACACAGTAATTTGACAACTCTATCTGGGATTTTGTAATTCATAAAATTCTACGTGAATAGGAAAATACTGATAAATTTCAGGAGGTGCCGAAGTATAGTCCAACTCATTTTAACAACCGAGGCTGTTATGTAACAGGACTTTTCCTTGTATGTCCTTTTTCTAAAGGAAATAGAAGATTTTCTGCCTCACCGTGGAGAGGATCAAAAACTGAGCCAGGTTACAGAGCTTATGGTGAAGTGAGGAGTTTTGTTCACTTCAATCCCAGAACCACCAGATTCCATCAAAGTTGCTATCACCACAGTGGTGGTGGTAATATTTCAACACTTAGTTGAGGATTGTGTCCCTTAAAGTCAACGAACTTGTAGCATAGTATTAATATAATCTTTAATACTCATTAAAACTGAAAATATGGCCTTTTGAAATAATACTGCCTTCTTTCCTGAAATGGTTATAGTGCTAGAAGCATTATTTGACAGTAGCAAAATGTCTTATTGATGTGCCTTTAAAAGAAAGTTTTACAGAAAGCATTTTAATGCACTTAGCCATTGAAAAATTTACTTGCTGTGCAGTTTTCTGAATAACATATATTGAATATAGTATTTATGATGAGATTTAGAACCAGGATGTATTAGTATGTAGATGAAAATTACTTATGCTGTGTTTTTGCAATTATTCTCTGGCATAAATCTGGAATGAAGTCCCTAGAAATTCCAACATAAAAATCTGAAATGTAATATTAATAACCTGAAATTGAGTAGTGCTCTTGAACTGTAGTAGAAATCTTGTGTCCTCAATTGTAATTAATTTCATTCAATTTCAGTATACATGAGAGATGAATGTGATGGAAGACAGTATCAATAAGTAATAAATGAAATAGTATCAATAAGAAATAAATGGAATAACTGATATTCCAGATCTTTACAGACAGTGCTAATCTTGTTGCAACAACCTCAGGCATAGAAGGATACTAATTAATGACTAAATTTGAGAATTTAGTTTAAAAATAAATAATCCTAAAGCTTTTTGCTTAAAAAAATATAATCGTTCTTAAAAATTAAATCTCTAAATTTCTGCTAATTGATTCACATGCTTGGCTATATTGTATTATTCACTTTCTGAATAACAAAAGCATTGGATAGTGAAAATAGTTGTAAGAAGCAAGAGGAGAAATTATTTCTTGTGCCAGTTGACTATCATTCGATGACTAAAAAATTATCAATGACAAGGAGGAAGCACAAACCTGCTTATACTGGTACTTCAAAATGTTACAACTTGAGTTGTCCATCTGTTGTGCTGAAAGAGGACGTGATTTTTGCTCCATGTGCTATTATTGCCATTATGGTAAAGCTGCACAAACAGATATGTAATACTGATTAACAGAAAAAGAACAAGAGACAGGGCTATAGAGGGATATTCAGACATCTAAAGCAGGATGTCAATTTGCGACACTCTACCTGTCTTCACAGTACAAAGAGGGAAGAGAATGTGCTTCTCTCTTTTAGTCAAGTCTAGCTGGGTAGATGGCTACTTAGAAACTCCTGAGTTTCATGCATTCAGTCTGCTTGTTCCAGTCTGGCACTCTTTCTGAAGTGTCTTTCTGCTATATTCATTGTGTCAGCCAGAAGTGGTAATGTTGATGCTCTATTGTAACTTCTGAAATAAAACAATCCTCAAGTTTCTTCATATGGTTCCCGTAGGCTCTCAATATTACTCTGAAACTTACTGCCTTTTACTGCCTTGGCAGATATCAATATTGATTGTGAAGAGTTAAATGAAATGGCCAGGATGCCTTTGGCACATTGTTCATAGTCTCACCTACGTTAACATAAAAAAACATTAAGTAGAAGAGACTTGCAATCATGCATGGGCAAAAAAAAGTGGCCATTGCACCTTTCACTGCCTCATGAAGTTTACTACCAGACAGAAGATAAATTTGAGTTGTATGCAGTATGCAGACTTCTGACCAGCCAAACAAAAAAAAAAAAAAATTCACCTTAGAAAATCTAAATCATCCTTCTGAGTCACAAAACCTAATCAAACACTTTATATATATATTTCCATTATAATTAGCACAGAACTGGACATAAGTTCTTTTTTTTATCTCTATAATTAGAGTATGATCACTTAATTTGAATTTCCCCTGGATGTATTTTTATAGCACTTGGGCCATTCAGGTTTGTTTCAGGTTTTTTTTTTTTGTTCTTGATTTTTTTTGTGTCTATTGTTGCATTGCTTTTTTTCCTGTTGCTGTTGTTTTGTTTTCTATTTAGTTTATACTTTGCTATTTTTAGTAATATTTATTTTGCCATTGCTAATGATATTAACTTTGAAATTGACTTGGCCAGCTGAAGATAGGTCTTAGTTAATTTTCTGTAGATGGGAAGTTTTTTTACAGCGTGATGGAGATTGATCTTTACTGAGAAAGCCTGTCTAAGTTTTCTTTTTGAAGGATTAATATAGGAGCACTTTTGATTGCTATTTCATGTAATTCAACCTTCACGCATGGCAAGCTGACAGATGAAAGCTTCAAACTCCCTCCTGAATTAGAGAGAGATACCAGAATCCCGTTTTCCTTATCTGGATCTGCACTTTCCTGGCAAACAGTGTCCTATAATGGTGAAGAATGCAGGCCACTGTTAACACAGTCTCACGAAGAAATACTACTTGATAAACAGATTTTATAAATATCTTATCATTTTTCTAATACAGAAACATAAGAAAGTAGGGCTAGATGGGAGATCTGTGATAATCTCACCTGTGCCAGCACCTGCTCCTGAGGAGTCTAAATGTCACAGTGCTGCCTGTATGAGGTATTTAAGGGTCACTGGTTAGAGAACTGAACAGAGGAAACATTTTTTAAATATATAAATGCAAAGAGTTTCTTTTTGCTGCATTTTTGAAGATAAACGTCTCAAAGAAAGAACTAAAAAAAAAGTGGATATTATTAGTGGAGATAGCAGGAAACTGAGCAAGTGGATCTGGAGATAAAATGAAGGCATGGACAGTGGCAGGGTAGTCAGGGAGCATCACCTTAGGGCAAAATCATGAGATGTGACTGGTAGCAAAGAATAAAAATAGTAACTGTATTCAGGATGGAAATATATGAGAATAGCAAATTAGCAAATGCCTGGACTGAAAAAAGGTTAAAACCTAGCAGGCTTGAATAGGAGAATTTTTATTAAAAAAATTAAAAGACAGATTAAAAAAAAAAAAAGTTAAAATATATTACTTGCTACCAAGATACCGCTTCTAGAAGACAAGAATTCTTGAAATAATCAAAATAACAGAATAATTACAAGGATAACCAGAATTATGTATCTGTTCACTGTTTAAAAAAAATTGCAGGAACAACAAAGAAACCCCTTAAGGAAACTCAAATCAAGAGCTCAGAAGAAGAAATCTTATTTATAAATATATATATTAAATCAATATATTCCCTATATGAGGGGATAAAGTGAGGTTCTTTGTGTTTTCTCTATGTAAACTGCCTTTATAGGGGAAAATTATATCTGTGCCTTCTCTTTGAACTTGGTAATATCCTCAGAGTCAGTTATCACAGAGGGAAGGGGCTTCTTCACAGTCATCTTACTAAAGGAATTACAGAGCTCTTCAAGTAGGTGACATGCTTTTGGGCTCTGTAACGCCCAAATCAATAATATTAAATAGCATATACTATAAAAAGGAATCCTGTTACAAATGGATTTCTGTTCTAAAACAGATTACATCTAATCTTTTAGCAAGTTTCATCCTTATGAGACAGTCTTTAATAGAAGTATTAAGCTTGCTCAAGCTCTATAGCATTTCTTTAATGCCAACAACTATAAAGCTTTTTTTTTTTTTTTTTTTCTCAAGGAAAGGATCTGGAATTTCCGGTATTCTTTTGGAGCTTTTTCAAATCCGCTGCCTTTTAGTGCTAAGAAGCGTTTCTTTTTTTCCTCAAAAATGTTTTCTGCAGCTGCCATTGGGAGCCCAGTGTTACACCTCCCCTTTCAAATCACTAATAACGTGCAACTAATGTGTGTCATTTCTATCTTTATTTGAAAAGAATATTTTATGCATGGATACATCCACTAATACATACAGAGGAAGAAAGTTGGAACATTGTAAAGTGGTTCTCTCATTCAACCTTAATACACACACCAATCAATTTATATATATGTTTTCAAATGCAATGCATTTTTCTATGTTACACACAAACAATAAATGCTTTTTTTCAGACCAGGCATTTTTTTCCTGTTTTGCTTTTGACAGGGGTACTTTTTTCAGAATTAGTATTTTTTGTGTGTGTTTCTCAACAATCAGCCATTTGACACCTAAGTAAATCAATTATATCCTGCTCAGAGTGCTTTTTCTTAAGGAATATCTGCTGAAATATACATTGTCTGGAACATATGAGATAGAAACGACATCTAAATTAAAAAAGTTTGGCAGTTATAGTGAAATATTCATTTGAACATTTCTCTGCTCACCTCGTATTTCTCTGAGTATAATCACACTTACGATAATGCCAAAAGCAATTTCAGCACTGTATGACAGTGAGGACTAACAGTTCCCATAAGATATTGTCTGGATTTGTCTTCTGATTAGGTATTGAATGGAGTTTCATTGTGGATTGGCTTTAACTGTTTTTTGTAAAACATTGAGAAGCAGGGGAGACTTCAGTTTTCAAAGCTGATCATCACAATGGAACAGCAAGAAGAAAAGTGATCTGAATTATACTGGATTTAAAACTCATTGTACTTTACTGAACACACCTGCTAACACATTTTCCTATTTTTTAGGGCTATAATACCATTGCAGTACAGTATTTAAAACTACTTGAACACTATCAGGAAAATCATTTGGGGAAAGTATCCCCCAAAATGGAACAGATTCCAGAGTCCATTTTTATTTTAATCAAAGTTTTTAAACAAAATTTTTCAATGCTACAGCATTTTTAGTGATCCTAAAAGAGGCCTGTCCAGTCTAGTGAAGTAAAGTAAAAAGTACTTCCTGTAAAATTCTGTCCATGTGTTCAACTTCTGCTGTTGCCATGAGAAATTTGCATAACCACAGTTGGGAGATGTAAACAATACAAACAAAGGTAAGCAGCAGGCAAAGTGTCTCTGTGCAGTCATCAGTGTGGGGAAAGGATGGCTCGGATACATTTTTCTGTAATCAAAATATTTTACATTCCTATTTCTGGATATTATTTTTAAAAATCCATAAAAACTGGTGTGTCTATTCTTAAGTAAACTATTTCTTCATTGCAGACAAAGAATAATAAGGATGAAGTGTAAGCAGAACTCAGGAAAAATAAAATATTTCCCTGAGGGAAATTTCACTCGTAAATCACTAGCACACTCACCTATCTTGGCTTCAGTTTAAGAAGATGAATAAACATCCACATACATCCACACCTCCGATTTTATTTCCTGTAAATACTTAATACTAATAGTAAAATACATTCCTTCGCACACAGGAAGTGGAGGGATGCCCCTCCGGGCTCGTGGAAGCACTCTCCGTGGTCCTGGAAAGAAATCCACTGTCACAGTAAGGACAGACCTGAGATTACCGGAAAAGACCAGTTCTCTGACTTCAAGTAAACTAAAGAAGAGAAGAATTTGCTTTCATCTAAAGAAAGTCTTCAAAATGATTTCTGATTTTCTAATTAATAAGCAGAATTATTAATTTAGGGAAACATTTGCCTCATTTTTTATAGATTGTAAACACGCTGTGCTGTTAACGGTTTCTACCCCTTGGGAAATGCTTCATAGGATATGAATTACATGTAAGGAAAACTAACCAGAGACAGTAGCAAATGAAAACAAGATGTAGATCTTTCTGCCAGTGTATGAAATGAGAGCCCAAAATGTAACTAGAAAATTTAACAAAGAAAACAGTCACTCTCTTCCTTTGATTTAGGAAAAGATTTGAGAAGTAGTAATTTTCCCCCAGCCCTCCTTCTCTATCCCTTATTGGTGATGATTACCATGTTCATTTTTAAAAAAAAAAGTCAACAAGCAAGATACCTAGAAGTTCTGATACTTGGCATATCCTAAAACAGATGCTTCCTCTCGTGACTGGCAGCTGTGTGTGTAAAATTGAGTTGCATCAGTGTTGACCATGTGGAGTAATCCTTGGCTGCTGCTTTGAGAATAACCTGAAATTTTTAAAGAAGATGGGTCCTTTTTGGAAAATATCTAACAAAACGATAAAAGGAAAAAGGTGAATGGACAAAATAATCTCTTCCTTAAGCAACTTGGCTGATACATGTTAGTTCTATAAAGGCAAGCTGTTCATTTTCTGAACATAAATTCTGTGTCCTGTATTGTGTCCATTATCTTTCACTGCCTGTGTTGATCTTTCTTCTCATGGTAGGGAAACAAAATTCAAAAAGGAAGATTGCTATCTCATGATAGAAGGTACAAGGCTAGACTGATATTTGGGATTAGTAATTACATATCTAATTCTGACATGAATTTAC
This sequence comes from Lagopus leucura, assembly GCF_019238085.1. Taxonomy (NCBI): domain Eukaryota; kingdom Metazoa; phylum Chordata; class Aves; order Galliformes; family Phasianidae; genus Lagopus; species Lagopus leucura. The sequence continues at coordinate 21,088,641 of NW_024962334.1, forward strand.
TACATTTTTTAGTATATTATACAGCTTTTTCCAGGGTAGCATTTGTGTAAGCAGAGATACAAAGACAAGATGAAATACCTGAAAGCTTTTTCTAACTTTGGACATGCAAGAATCTGCTATTCCTATTAACACTGAACCCTGTACCAGTTTTTCAAAGACAATCTCCTCTCTCCACTCCCAATATTTGTTCTTTGGTATTCCCACCTCAATGTTTCCACATTGCTAAGTGTGATCTCTGACCTTCAGCAGATTATCACGCACTACTTACTTAAGCTCACTGACTGACAAACACTGGGGCCTCAAAATCCCCAAAAAATCATGAGGTTCACCAGATAAGTGGCTCAAATGACAATGATTAAGCATTATGAAATATTTATTTACAATTTCTGTCTATATGAAGGATTTCATAACCAGAAGAGAATGCACTAGTAACAATTCTTAAGAGCTAAACTGTCATAAATTATAAGTACCTTAATATACCTTAAATTGACATAAAATAAACTAAATAAATTAACATAAAATAAATTAAATAAACAATATACCTTAAATTGACTTTTGAGTTTAATTTATTATTTGATGCCATTAATTGCTTAGGAAATAAAAAATTCAGAAATTAGTATTTGAAAAAAGACTAATTACATTTAAAAGTTACTTGTCAGCACACTTGGAAAACTATAAAGGAAGGTATGAAATAATTCACTTCTGTGCATCTTTCACATCATGTACTACACCTCTAGCCAATCATGATGTCTCACAACATGATTAGTAATTCATATTTACCACAATCTGTCACACATGCCAGATTAACAAGAAGTCTTGTTTTCATTCCAATTATACCTTAAAATGATTATTAGCAGCTACAATCCATTACTGAAGAACTACTATCAAGTGTACTGGTAGAAGCACTCAGTACTCTGCATGGACATAACACACTTTTTATAAATGTTCTTCTCTATATGTATTACTTGCAGATAAAGACAGGTGAGTCTTTTCATGGAGCTCGTTGCCAAGTAGCTTCCTCTTCTCAAGTCTTATATCATAAAATTTCTTGGCTCCTGTTTAGTCTCCTTTCAAAATAACATGCTGATTGCTAGGCACAATTATATATATAAATTATATTCCATACCCTGCATTAGAAAGATGATTAGAAAATTTCTTTTCAGCAATCAACAATATCTGGCTGTAGGACCACAGCCCTGGGTAATGCAGAACCTTCTCCAAAAGCACAGCTGAATGTGACTACACTGGAGAAAAATGAGGAAACTTTGAATGAAGCATAATTGTGGTTTGATCAGGAAGTGCTGATTCTGCATTTTCTTAATATGCTTCTTTCAAATGTGATAAAACCCACAAAAATTAAACTTGATCTTTCCACATAGCATATTTATTGCCCTCCTTTACACCCAAAGCATTCTATTACAGCAGAATTACATCTTGGATAGAGAAAAAATATAATGAAACCAGTAGTCCTGTGGTGTGTAAGCACTTCATCCAAAGAGCACAGCAAAAATACATAAGAATGTCACTCACCTGACTATTGGCTCAATGCAGTTTCAGTATTCAGTTCTATTTTCTCCAAACAGAGGAGGAAACTTGTCCTCTTGCATTTAGCCGGCACTTGTTTTCCTTGATAAGCTGTCAACAAGCACCATGTGCTTTAAAGTGATGTAGGAGGAGTTTATGATAGTGAAATTCACATCGTATATGGATAAATGAACCTCTGTGCTAAAAAGAAAAAAAAACAATAACAAAATAAAGGAGAGAGTCTGCAGAGGAAAACCAAACCAAATCAAAATACATATTGCCCATGTATTATGGTAAGTAGAGCTACATAATGAGTTTCCCTGCTCTTCCAAGACTTTGTGTGAATGAACTAAGTGTGACCCTATATGAAAGTGAGGGATTCCTTTTCAGTTCACAAGAAGTGAACAAGTATGTCGTGAATCTTTTCCAACGCAGCCTGTGTCAACTGGTCACTTCACATAGCAGCATGGATTAAAAAGTTTAAATTTTCAGTTATACTCAGAATTTGTTTGCAGATTTAGAAGGCCCCCCAGTTAAATAATTACCAATAGCTGAGAATGGAAAGGAGATTAGTTTACCTTTAATTTTAAAAAACTTGAAATAGGCATCACTATACAACTATATCTGATGATTTAATATTTCGATCATTTCTTGTAATGAAAAGTTTCTATGTCACATGATGAAAAAATCCTATATAGAATGCCTTTAAAAGATCTCTTCAATCTTACATAAATCATGAAGTTAACACTCAGAAAAGTTTAGAAATAAAAATGGAGTCTGTACTGGATGAGAAGACAGGGATCCTGTATTTCTTCTGAAGTATTTGCATTTATCCTCGTAGATTGCAGTACAGAAACATTGAGAAATAATTACATTGGGCATCCTTATAACATTCCACATCCTGTTATGATCATTTATTTCTCCCTTAAAGGTCTGTACTGCTGAATTTATGATACTATCAGACAGGTGGAAGAAAGAATGTGAAAAAAAGAACCACATTATTTTTTCCCTTTTTTTTTTATTTTTAGGTATTTACTAACACTACTTATTATGAAATGTAAGCAAAGCATAATTTGTGGTGATGTGGTTTGGGATTAAGAATGTTTTTGTTCTAGATTTTATTGATCTAGAACTCATTTGTAACTTCCCAGTTTATATGCATTGCAGCTATTCATGAGTATGTGTGCATACCTACATAAAATTTCTTTTAAAATAAATTAAATGCATTTTTTAAAAAAACAGCATAACTGAGTTCTTTTTCCTGGATAGACATACCCTACAGTGAAAAGGTGTGACAGTGGTGACACTGCAGGTCAGGGTATGTAAAGAAATGCTCATTATTCTGCCTTTTTTCCCCAAAGACTATGACCTTCAGTGAAAATAAATAACATTTTGAAGTCAAAAGTAATGTAATTATTCATAGACTGTTTTGGATTAGTTGGCAGAAAAGCAAATATTTCAGTTCCAGCTTGAAAATCAAGCCATTATTTAACTTTCAATGTGCAGTTCCCATAGTAAATTCATTTTTAATGGGATGGTGTACCCGGTTTGTGCTTGGTAATTCAGCTATAAAAAATCTGAGCTGTGCCCTATAAATCAATCTGAATGGTATGCCATAAGACTGCAATAAATTTATGAGCTGCCTTTAAAAAAACAGAGCATATATTAAGTGTTTTATATGTTGCACAGATCACAAGTCAAATATTTGACTCTAGAAATATAACTATGGGAGGCTTTAAAATGATGAAATCTCTGGTGGATCACCTGGAATCCTTTCCATTTAGTGAATTCACAGCACAAAACTGAACGTTGGAATTTCTTTCAAATTCACTGGAAGATTTGGCTGTGAGCCTTGTTGAAGTTTCTTAGAGATAATATAAATTCATCCTACTGAATTTGCTTTGCTAATGGAGATGTAAGTGTAGCTGCGTATGTGATGCACCAGTTGATCTCTGCAAATCATTCATTTTGTGAATGACAATGGAGTCCTAGAATTTCATGACAGTAGCCTCCCACAGAGGCTTTTTTCTCCTGCATCTTAATTATTTATATATTTTGCACACTGTAGCCAGAAGGGCAAGAGAGATGAAGAAACTTAATTACGCAGAAACCTTTTGCTAGCTCTTATAAAAAGCAGCAACATAAAAAGATAGAAAATAGGAATTTAACTTGAATTCAAAAGTATGGTGACTTGTTAGTACAGTTTATAGATATATTCTGAGTTCAGTTTGAAAAATGATTCTACAATCAACAAATACACAACTAGCAGAGTGGAGTAGTTACACTGGCATTTTACAGGTCATATAATTAGAAGGATTAGCACAGTGAAAAAGGATAATTGAAAATAAATGAAAACACTCACCCATATCGTAAGCTTCAGAAGAACTCCAAAGGGAGAAATCTCCATAAAAAGAGCCCTCCCTAACGGCAGTCAGCCCTTAAATGGGTCTAGGAGAGGTGCAGCCAGGCTCCACCCCTTCCAGTCACACAGCTGAATCACCTTTACCTGTGCTCCCGCAGCTGACTCAGTGCTTGCCTCTGGTGATCAATCAGTGGTTCAGGCCACGATTCAACAGTTCCCATACAAGGATGCAATTGGATTTCCAAGCTCTAAGAGGCACTGTGTGGTTAGGAGACTCTGAATAGCCATGTAGAGAACATGAATTATCATAGGTCAGATGGATTTAAGTAAATACTCATACATACACATTATCCAGTATTGTTGTACAACGAAGAAACAGTCTGTAAGGAAAGTAACTGTTTCCCCAAATTGAAATACATTGCAGTATTTCCATGTTCTTGACAGCTGTTCATGAACAATACTGGTGATTTAGGTAATCTTTATATGAATCAGGTTATTGAGTTCATGGCATATTGGATCTAGACCTGAGGGGGAAAAGTCTGAACTGAAGTCGTGAATAGAAGACTGAATGATTCAAAACCCATTATTTATATTTCCAAGGAGTGAGAAATGAGTAAATGCTTCTATTTTCAGGATGCAACTGGAAGATTCATTTTTTTCAGTGTCTGGATGACAAACTTAATCAGTTTCAAGTTCACTTGGGATTGGTCAGCCTGTTTTACTCCTTATATGTTACTAACCTCCAGATATTTTGAATCTGTTTCCCTCCAGCAAGAAAGAACTTAGAGGACATTATAATCCTTCAAGCTTAACTTTTCATGCAAGTTACTGAAAGGCTGGTCTAAATCATGTTGAATATGTCGACAAGTATTTCAGTGAAATGAAATATCCCTGTTAAATACTAAAATAATAAAATGCAAAAATCTGAAAATGCACCATTGGCCATGTTGTATACCTTTGCCTGCATCATCAGTCTCTGCAAATTACACACACGTGTACATATATATAAGAAGAGCTAGCAAATATTATGAAAAAGCTCTTCATCTTAGACATGAATAATCTGCAAGTAGAAAGGAATCTATTGTATGATGTAAGCTGTAAGTATGTTATGGAGACAACCCAAAGCAGTGTAATTTCATCTGCAAACTACAGAGTCTAAATACAAAATCCTAGAGGAATTCAGCAACAGGACAAATTTTGATTTGGTTTCATTTTGACAAAGTGTGAATTTTAGTCAAGTTTGTATCTCACATTCAATGAAATGTAGAGATATCATCACTGATTTTTTAAATGTTAGCATGGTCTAGTTTCAAAAATAATATCAAATGGGAGATGATGTTTTCCATTTGAAACCCAAAGCCTTGCATATTTAATTCTAACTTTCTAGTGCAGAGAGATCTTAAGAAAGACTGATTAAAATAGCAGTATTAAAAAAAGAAAGTGATTTAAACGTTGTGAGACTTTTATGTTCTCTACAGTAATAGTGAGGCACTCAGGAGCTAGCTGTTCAAATGAATTTAAACCAGTCGCATTCTAAGACACATCTCTTCCAGCTTCCACATCTTCCTTGTGAGGTTGACAAAACTTTGTCTTCTGTCTGTCCTAACAGAACTTTTGGTGCCTTAGAAATACAGGCAATCAGACACCTCCAGAAGTTCTTCAAGGTGATAAAAAATGTTATTAATTAAAAAAAAAAAAAAAAAAAAGTTGTTTGATAGAAGGCAGCACTATTTCCTTTAAATTTCTTCATGTCTTTAAAACAGAATGTTGACAATATCTGCAGATTTCCTGTCCTCTTCCTCTCACTTCAAAAACATTTTTAAATAAGTATGGGAAAATCTTTCTTAAGAAAGAAATCACTGAAAATAGATTGCTTTCCTCAGATGATTTGTAAAGTAGCCAAAGAAATGCCTCTAGCAGAAAATAGTTTTGAATATCTTTTTAAATGTTGCTTTCCTCAGGTAATTAATGTTTTTATTGCAGATTACTGGCCACAAACCTCCAGTTCTTCTGAAAAGATGCCTCAGCTCCTGTGAATGCTAATGGAAAAACAAGTGAAGTAATCAGTTTGAAATAAAACATATAAAATTTTTATTCTCTTTTTTTTTTCTCAGGGAATATGACCAAGCTTCATTGCAAATGGCATAGGAAATGCATCATTCATAAGAAGAATTAACATATAAAGATTAAGGCCAAGCCACATTTTAATACTGTTAGACAGTAAAATGAATCACAGAATCATAGAATGGCCTGAGTTGAAAAGGACCACAGTGATCATTTAGTTTCAACCCCCCTGCTATGTGCAGGGTCGCCAACCACCAGACCAGGCTGCCCAGAGCCACATCCAGCCTGGCCTTGAATGCCTCCGGGGATGGGGCATCCACAGCCTCCTTGGACAACCTGTTCCAGTGCATCACCACCCTCTGTGGTGACTTTCTCCTGATATCTAACCTAAATCTACCCAGTCTCAGATTAAAATAATTTCCCCTTTGGAATGGAACTCTTATGGTACCTTAGTCTTCGATCTAGATTTACATGATTCCTCCTTAATTGAATTTGTATGTTATTGAAGTTCAGTTGCCATGGGTTGAATATGGTGGCTGTCTAATCACATGGATTTAAAGGACTTTACTCTGAAATACTATCATATTCCTTTTCTCATCTTTGTGAAGGAAGAAAATGCTTTGTAGAGTGCAGTTTAAATCTGATACAGTACCAAGCTAAATTTGACTCAATATTCTATATCACAGTGATTTTCAACCCTTTTCAATTTGTCTCCTCATGTCTTCCATTGAAGATGTCAGTGTCTGCAAAATATATTTTAATCTCATGACAAAGTTATTTAGCTTTGGAAGTCTCAGAAATGGTCCATACTTCCTTAGACCTCAGACCATAAACTGAAAACAGCAGCTGAAGTCAGTTGGAGCCAGCAATTAATGAAGATACAAAGAATGGAATTCACTATCTGGAAATGAGGCACAGTGAAGTCATACCTATAACATCAGACTTGAAACTGTCTCGGGATTTTTATGAATGCACAAAAGAGATGTTAATATTTCAGTTCTGTAACTTTGTCAAAGCAGTGCACCTGAAGTCTAACAGGGAAGAACTATCTTGGCATTACTTGAAAAATAAGATAGCATTGGCTGAAAGAGAAAAGATCATGCAGTACATGCAACCTCTATTGCAGTGGTAAATGTTTTGATGAAGATATCTAACCCTGCAGCTAAACCAGATTTATTCTGCTTAATAAGAGGGTTGGAAAAAAACACCACAGATCTCAAGGTAATAGAAATGTAGATAATTTAGTTCTTTTTTTATTTTACTACAGTAAATGTAGATGTGAGATGTTATTGCACACAACTGACAGAAGTGTTTTAAATGAATAACAATAACTGTGTGAAAGATCAGTGATTTCTCACTGCATAACTGTCATGGATTTGACAAATGATTTTTATATGTGTGAGGACTGATTGCTGGGATTTTGGCAAACAGAAAGCAATTTAAATTGCAAAATATTCCATTATTTTCCTTATTTTTAGTGAATGTAAATTATTTTTATTTAAGCATTGTGATTTCCAGTGAAAATAACAATAAAGAGAAAGGAAAAAAACTCTTCCATTTCACTGATGCCACCAGTGTTCTCAGAGAACCTCATGAAGCTGAGTGAAAGAAAGCTCACCAGACCTATATGCTAGGCTTCTGACATTATTGCCCCCATATTACTCCACAGGAACTATAAAACAGAGCTACAAAGTGGAACATGTAAGAGCCAGAAGAACTAACATATATTTCAAAATCCTTGTGCCTTTTGCTGAGACTCCTGTCTTTTTCAAATAGCCCTCTCTCCTTTCACAAAGGGAAGAAACAACTTACTGTTACATCAAGATCATCTGCTCTTCTGCTAAACCTGGAAGGAAGAAACCTGACATATCCTGCTTATAGCCTATAGTAGCAAGCTAGACAAAGATTGTCATATGAAAAGAAAATGGCAATATACAATAATGTGCAAATTATATACGACTTTTCTTTTATAGAACTGGAAAATACAGACAGAGCTACTGGAATATGCTTTCCTAAGCTGTATTGTTCCTTATAAACCTGTAAGACTTCTTTTGTCAAACTTCTTGATGTGCATTACTCAGCCACGCGGGTTACACTCTGACAACTCCGAAAGCAAGCATAAGACAAGAGGGTATGGGTTAGACAGTGGTGTGAAACTAACTGGAAAGTCATACAGAGATTATCAACTGAAGGAAATATAGACAAAATTACTTGCATAAAACTTTTTCTCAACTATATATATATATATGTTTGCAGTATTTTATGTGTAACATAAATACTTGCAACAAAAATTAGGTTGACTCTAAGTTCTGCATGACCCCCCCTCTCTAAAGGAGAAAATAAATGGAATAACAAGGGATACAGACATCATCTGGGATAGTCTGCAGCTCCCCAGGGAATCCTTGAATTACTTCTAAGAGGTCTGCTAGATACTATTTTAAAATGTAATTATACAGTGAGTAATCCAAAAATCGGCATGCAAATATGGCCAGTGAACACAATTTAAATGTCTGAAATTTAGAAGTACTTAAATATGTCACAAAGGACCAAAGCATAAAATGGATACAAGAAGGGAAAAAAAAAAAGAACTTTTTTCTCCAAGAAGCGATGCACGTAGACCATAAGCACACCTGCATTTCAAGGCTGGCATATTGGTGCCCTTAAAGAGAGGCATAATTGCTGAGCTGCCTGCTGGGAAGAACTACCTAGAACTTGTAGGGTTGGTCCCTTTGCACGTAGCTATGTGATAACGCCTTTCCCTGCTCACTCCAAAAAATGTCACTATTCTTTCCTGAATCAAGTGAAAAACTTTCTGAAATATAGGAGGAGAGTGAGGGGCTTATAGCAGAGGAAGCAGTATCTGACGCATCCCACCTGTGTCCAGGTGCACAGTTAAGTTCCTGAACATAACACGTTGTCCAAATTCGCTGCGTTTTCTGGAAAACATTGACAGAAAGGATCTTCCCTTCTTTCCTATTTCACCACTTTAGGGCTGATTAACAGTGCCTGTACTTTCATGCTGCACCTGCAGATAGCGAAGAGATGTATTCACAACAGCAAGCAATTTCACAGTGTGAGCACTCAGAAGGATTATTTATTACTAACATTGTAGCTAAAAAGTCTGAGGCTGCAAAATAGTAACACATTCAAGATCTCATCACTCATCTGTAATTTGCATTTTTCATGAATACAAACCTTGCTGGCTAATTGGGAAGTTGCTTGACTTGAGACTTAATATACTTTTACCCCTTGATGGATTCAGCATGAATAGAATATTCTGTGTTTTCATTACTTAGAGCCAGGGGCAATTTTCAACTTTGTAGTTTCTAGTTTCAAACAAGAGAATAGATTTATCTGCCTAAGTAACGATCTGGTCCATCAGATTCAGCATACACCTTCCAAAAGTAACCACCCACCCTGCAGTCATTGCTGAAGGCCTTCCCTTACCAGGTAATTTAGTTAGCAAAGAATACAAAATCATACTTAAACAAGAAGTGGTAATAGCTCAGCAGAAATTCCTCCCTGACCAGTGCAGGTGATAAGCTTTGCAATGAAGGGAATCAATCCTCCGGCTGTATGTTCTGTGAGCAAGGTGAAGGAAAAGGCACTCAGCCTGGAGTGTGACCTTTTAGAAGATCAAATCATGCCATATTCCTTCAGTAAGCACTGGCTGCCTTTAGTTCCATTGCTGCTCCTATTTGTAGGCTACTTGTTCTCTTTTGTCTATAATTCAGAGAAAGGTCACTTTTAAAATTAGAGGAACACAGATACCAGGCTGGGACAGCAGCTGGCTGACAAAGCGTTGCCAATGTGCAATAAGGTCCAGCACACAGCTGCTGATTTGCCTGGGCAGGTGGAGAGACTTCATCTCCACAGCTTCTGCCAGTGGAAGCATTGGGCTCGTGTAACCTCCTGCCATGACTGACTTGCTGGGTAGTGAGTTACCACATGTAATTACAGAGAGATAGAGAGGAACACCTGGATGAGTCTAGCTTCACCCAACAACCATTGATATATTTTGACCTTCTAACTGCTTTGATGCTAAAACTATACTTAATCCTCTAAATCTGCCCCAAACCAAATCAAAACCATAATTTGTCTTCTCTTCCAGAGGGAAAATGACCTACTTTAGGTTACCAATTATGTGAAATGCTTTACAAAAGTGGTAGCCTGACGCACATCTGCAATGACTGTGGTAGAGTCAGGAGATGGATGCCTCTTTGCATTCCATTTTTGAATGAGTGTGCTTTTAATTCTTTCTCTTACAATTGAGTTGATCATAGGTATAAAACTAATATGATCATGAAAATCCCAGTACCCTTTTCTCTTTTCATGCAATGAACAGGAGGATACAACCATTGTGGGAGCGATGCGAAGGCATCATACTTTTGTTTTAATAGTCTGTAAATACTTGAGGTCTCAAATAAGATTCTCAAATAGCAATCACTGATGTGCTGCTTTCAAGTAGAAAACACCAGTTATGTTATCAAATTCACGATATGAATTTGATAACAACCAATTCTTGGTTGGTTGTCGTTATACAAAATCCCTTCCTACACCTTCTGAACTCCATAGGCTGCTATTCTAACAGACTGTGCCAGAAATTCTTGTATGCAGAACCTAGTGTGCCTTGTTGAGGAATGTAATCCAAGATTGAACTTTAAGCAATTTAAGGTTGAAAAAGCAGATCTAACACCAGAGACTTACTTAGTTGGTGTGGAAAGTGTTTGGAAGGTCTCCAGAGGGTATGACTCCTTGGGGAAAACCTACTCACTGTCTTGAATCATCAAACTGAAGTTTGGTGCAAAGGTGGTAAACATCTAAAATATGTCATAGATAAACCACAAACACAGATTGAATGCTGTTCGTCTTCATGTTGTACACCATATGCCAACACTCAGTTATGGGGCAGAGCTTGCTTGATGATAAAGTGTGAACAAAGGCCATCCAGATGGAGACTGGCTGGCAAAAAAAATGATGGCTGGAGACTTGGAAGACATTTGTTCGCTCTCTGTGATGTGGCTCCCAGGGAAAAGCATTCCATGCTTCTGAAAAGGAGTAATGCTTATCAGTACATAGGCATGAAAATGTGTGCCTCATGCTTTTCCTGGAAACATTTTTCCTGGAAACAACATTTTTCCTGGAAGTTGTACTTAGAAATCTAGGTAAATTAGTCTCATGTAGTCTGAAGATATGTGTACTCTACAATACTGGAAAACAAAGCAGACTTCTGTGTCTAGCTTAGATATATATCTATTAACTTTTGTTAACACTCCTTACTTATAATGTACAGCAGAAAACACATTAAAATGTGTCATGTTTGGTTAGCTACATATCGTGTTTGAAATGACTAATAGAACAGATGCAAAACTGCAGATGTTTTCAGTATAAGGAGTATATCCTACAACTAGCTGTTTTCTGTATAACATTTTGTAATCACACTATTTCTGGGAGCAAAAATGACATTTTTTTTTTGGAGGTATGATTACACCATCTTCCTTCAGCATAGTCTCCATTCTCAGATACTGTAGAAGGCAATATAAGTTATTTAAGTAATACATGTAATATTACATTTCAGTGAGACTCAGAAGAGTGAATCCATTCTGTTTAATGCTGACCTAGAGTTCAATCTTTCCCCAGATAAATAAATAAATAAATAAATAAACAAATAAATAAATCTCCTCAGTTGTCTTTTTAGATGTATCATATGCACTCAGCAGAAGAAAACGTGTTTGTGATTGTGGCAGTAGTGCAATAACAATAGAGACACATTCATTGACATTGATTGAGTGAGTAAAATTGTGACAGTATAGACACACATTAAGGATATTGGCTCTGGAATTTCATCATTTCATTATAATAAGTGATTAAAATTATTTTCCTTTCTTTGAAATGGGAGAATAGTTTAATACTGCTTGTAAAAGCACTCAGCTATACTGTAGGAAAGCGTTGCACCGAGTTCCAAAAGCAGAGTGCCCTCTCGTGGCTGCTGGGAAACATAGAAAACACAGGAATATGACGTGTTGTCATGGGAATAGTCTGCAATTAGAATCTTCTGTCTTGAAAGTGTTTTCCACACATTAATTCCATTATTTTTGAGGTAAATTTTAAAGATTACTTGAGTAAGCCAATGGAAACTTATTGACATATACACACTGCAAAGCATTTCTTTCTTCCACACAGGCGATGTAATTCTGTATTATTTTTGATGAAATTGAGAATTCACTTTTAAAAAATGTTATAAATATTAATATATTAACATTTTAATGTATATTTTAAAATACTATTTTTAACGTTTAGCTTATTTTTCAATAATATTTACCAAAGTGTATATGAGACTGTAGAATCATTAAGACTTCAAAGGAAATAAATAAAAATGTCTGTGAGTGCTTACAGAATGTTAATTTTAAAAACTCTTGTGTCTTTTTCTTTTGATATTTGTTCTGTCTTCTTCCTCTTTTTTTTTTTTTTTTTCCTCCACAAAAATATATTTTAAATGTTGATTTGTTTCTGTTCACAGACGAAACAGATTTAATATATGGACCTGACAAAAACAAGATTATATGCAAAAATGGTATGATGAATGTACTTAAAAAGGTTGTGTATTACCATATTCTCAATTTAATAAAACCTCAGTTTCGTGAATATATGTTTTAATTATAGCATTAGAAAAAAACACACTTGGAGAATAAGTATCAAGAAAGCAGGCCACATTATTGAAGAACGAGAGTTCTGTATTTCTGCTCTTTAATTTCCAGACTTTTGAATGATGTTTATATATTTGATATTAGGAAATAAATGTTAGTACAACATTTTCTGTCTGTATTTACCAGAAATCTATCCTACTTCAAAAGGTATATTTTTTGCATGTTTTTATATGTACCCCTGTATTGCTCAATACACAGACATTCAGCATTAGTAACTGTTTCTTTTACACTTAGTATTGAAGGCATAATACAGTAAAAGAAATTAGGCTACACAATTATTCTTTTTTTTTAACTACATCTTCAAATGGCTACAGAAGAATGGAAATCATCCCTCCTTCATTACAAAATAGCACAGACCAATTACTTCTTCAAGTGAATAGTTATCTGTACAATCATAGAAGCACAAAATAAATTGAGCTATTTAATTAAGTAGCATATTAAATATATGCTATTATTTAACTCAACATTCATGATAGAGTGTGATCCTATTTTGAGCGTTTGAATAAAATATATGAAAATTCATTATTTTATATTTTTTTTAGATGCAAATCTCTCAGTGCTGACATCCTCAACCAATGAACATATGAAACAGGCCTTGTGAACATGCTTTCACTAAGCTAATAAATTAACAAATGAGAAAAGAGAAAAGATGAAAGAAATCCCCCACTTTCACCCTTCTAGGAATTCTTGCTCAAAATGAAAAAGAAAAAAAAAAACATAGTAAAATTTACTGTTTTATCAAGACTTACTGGGAGTTAGTTCCAAAGAGTCACCAGCAAACATTGATTTTTCTGTGTCATGCAGAGACAACACAGGAGTAAAAAAATCTGTGCTCAGCTGTTTTAGTTTTTGGGAGAAGATAGGAGGGAGGATTGAGTAACTACCATCCACAAAGCAGTTCTTGCTGCTCACTGTGTTCTCTGGCATTTTCCACCAGTATTTGCATCAAGTCTTGAAAAAATGCTATTTTAAATAATATTAATAGAAATGTACACAAACGTCTTGGACCATAAGAAACAATGAACACATGTGTACACACATATATGCATAGACAGTAATTGCTTTCCACTAACATTGCCTGGTATTTATCTTTCATTTTACCATCAGGATTATGAGTAAACATATGGTAATGCAGTAGATCACTTTGTGTTTTACATTTTTTCTTTATACCTCATTATATTAATGTCAGTCTGTATAAGTGAATACCTTCACTTTTTCAAAATTTGCATTATTTTTCTTACTGAAGCACTGGAAAAGATGAAAATATGAGATTTTCTGTGGAAGAGCTTTAATCTGTTAAAGGAATATTATTTGATCAACAGAGGGCACTATATGGTTTTCAAAGGAACTTAATAGAAACCTAAAGGTTTGAGTAGGAGATAACTGAATACCGTTTTTGAAGAGTCTTTAGTACTGGTCAATCTATAATTTATTGGAAATGTTACTCATTTCTACAATAACACGGAGTACAAGAATGAAAGAGAACCCCATCATTTGGTAAAGTCAGATACTAGGATTAAATTTGTGTCAGCTCTTAGTTACATCTTCAAAATTGTAAATTACGTGTAAAAGTTGTAACATACACTCAGTTAAAAGTGCTGTTACTCGGTGATGGGGAGTTTTACTCTTGCTGGTTGTTTAAAAATGATGACTCCAAATATCTCAAGGTCAGACAGGTCAGATACCACTGTAGTTCCATACAGGATATTTCTTCCAGGTCATGAGTAGGTTAGTTTCCTGGCAGCAGTCTGTGTTGTGCTATTGATTTTACAGATAACTTCATTTTCTGTCATTCATTTATTTCCAAGTCAAAATCATCACATTTAAATTAGAAACTTGAAAGGGATATTTTTTAAAAGAGCAAATTAGAGTCATTTAGTCTAGAATGCATTGAAATAGAGTGCAGTAATCTAATAACAATTTAACACCAAAAAAACGCAAAATTATTTTGTTTGTCAATCCAAAGTAAACTGAGACATCGAAATATAAGGGGAACTATGAGAACTTGACAGGAATACTGCATGTAGAATTAACATACATTGATGTAGCATGCAAATGTTAGTAGAAAGTAGAACGATCTTTCTAAGAACTCAAAAAATCGACTTGGGAAAGTAGTGATGTGTTCCAGCCTTGGAAAACACAGAAGTGAATCACCAAAACAGGTTTTAGCACGTGCTTGATGCTGTTCAACAAACAGCAACAACAAAACTTTGAGCATGTGAGGCACATATAAAGATGGGTGCACTTTCATAACGTTGTATAGGCATTTCTGGCTGGAGATAAGGAACTGAGGGATAAGGCATAGTAAGTCCTCATTTTATTCATTAATCTGTATTAATTCACCCAGAGAATTACTGTATAATATGCTTGTAGTTGCAGACAATAAAAGAGACAGTGAAGAACTAGGTAAAGACTAGAAGGCAAATTCTTATTTCTTTTCCCTGAATGTGGAATGAATTGAGTGATTTCGGTGGAGCTGCTAGAAATGTGCGTGGATGAAAACCTGGAATAATAATTCCTGCTTGCAAACCAGATAAGTAGAAGAGAGAAGCTGTTTTCTTGCTTTAACTTTCACATTTGCCAACAGCTGTTTCAATATTTATAAACATAATTCCCACAGGCTACAAAATAACTATAAATTAATTTCTGTGTTTTTTCGAGTTGTAGGCATAAAAATAATTACACTGAATTAAAACTATGTATGCTTTCACATCTTCCTAGATCTGTAATAGATATGAACTATTGAATTGTTGCAGAATATTACGTCTGAGCAAAAAGCTCTCAACAAGGCAAAGGCAGGCTATCTTCGGAAGGTTACAAAGCAGTAATTTATTAGCTACTGGCAGGTTGCTGCATTTCACAGTTTCATTCCAGCTAGAGACCACTGTGTCTGGCGCAAGGCAGCGTCACTCAGGGTAGCATGTTCTAGGAGAATTGGATGCTTTTTCCATCACCAGTCTCCTGTCAGTGAGATGTTTTAACATTATAGGAACCCAGAAAGACTCACTGTGTAGAAGGAGACCTTCCAAATGTTGTCACAAAATATTGCTTCTTTGTACAGCATATTTTCTCTACCTGGAAAGTTAAACTATAATTAGTGATCCTAAAGACTTGCTCCTGTAAGAACATGTGCATGTGACTTGTTCAAATACGAAACCTGTGCGATGATAACCAACACTGTGCTTACAAGTGTGGAGCTACAGAGACTGAATTTTGCTTCTTCCCGCTGAGCACGTAATGCCTTTCATCGTACAGTATTTAATCATATGTGTTCTACTGCTCTCCTTCCTAATACTTCTTTATAAGTGTGCCTGCATTATTAGTTCATTTGGTTTTCACTGTAATAACACTGATCACAAGTAACTCATTCTGCAGACTAGTGAATGTCAGAAGTGCTTACGTGGAATTCCACTGCAGTTTGGCATTAACTAAGGTACCACCTAATTTTTGTAGAAAAGCAAAATTGTGTGACTTGTTTCAGGAAGCAGCTCCCTCAACATCTCCTAGCAGTCTAAATATTTGAAGCATGTGTGTTCTGAATATGCTGGATATATTGATTCTTCAAGGAATACTGTGTATAACGTGGAGAAATTATGCAAGAAGAGCACAGTTTAAAATACAACACACACACATAATTACATAAAATATATTGCGCTGTATTTAATGCCAGTAAGCATACTTCTTTCTACTTTACAATACATGCAAATAATCAGACTTTTTCTAGAAATTAAAAGCAAATTTATACAAGAAATATCTTTAGGTTTTAAAATTTACCTTTTAGTTTTCTAAAGCTATACACATAATAACAAACAGCACCTGAAGTAATCCTGACATATCAAACGCTGTGTTGTAGCTTAGCCAACCTGTTTGATGCAATGCTGTTGTGAACTGGATAATCTCCTGTAAACTAAAAGCAGGCATAAAACTGTTTTGCTTTTTTCAAAGACTGTTGTAAATCTGAAAATTAGTGCACTGTAAAATAAAAATACGTTTGATTTCATAGCAGCTTAGTGAAGTACACGTATAGCTGCATGATGTCACTATGTCCCTTAAGCTTATATTTTCAAGGATTCTTAAGTTTGTTGAGGAAAATGATCCTGGGCACTAACCTCACAGGCAGCGTCTCAGCCTTTAGGCTGATTTTCTGTACTGCAGTTTCTTGAACGTTCTTCTAAAACATCCCACTTTCCTCATTTTCTAATATAGAGAGGAAATACATATATAAAGTGTATTTATATATTGTGTGTTAGCAGAGAAGAAAGAAAGAAACAAACAACAACAACAAAAACCCTACAATCATATCAACAAAATATTTTGTATGTCTTTTTCATCATGTTTGATATTCCTGGGCTTGTATGAGCTTGTATGTGATTTTTTCATTTTGCTTTGTTAAAATTCAGCTTCATTATAAAATGGAAGTTTTTTGAAATCTGAAAGCAGTGCCATATGATATAGGCTATTGCCTCATGTCTAAACCACATGCATTAAACTATCAGTTAAAAATTTCTCTGAATGAATTTATTTTGGTCTACGTAAAGGAAGAAGGGGAATTAAAAATAAATAGAATTCAACCAGTAAATATCTTAAAATAGTATTGATTTTTTATTTTTTATTTTTTATTTTTTTGCAGTCAAAATCTGTACTGTGGAACATTCTCACCATTGGAAATCAATGGCAAAATTTTAATTGACTTCAACAAGGCAAGGCTATAATCTATGAAATTTAATATTGAGGCTGCTTTATTTTTTTAACCCATTCCACCACAAACCATAGGTTGAGCAGAGATTTACTTGACTTTAATAAGTAACTATGACTTCCATTACAAATAGCAGTGTTATACAGTAAGTGGAAGAAGAAACACAATATTCTACGCGATGTTAATTACTTCGACAGAAAGTAGGAGACATTCAGACACAGCGTAATGTAGTTCAATATTGTATTTCTTAGAGATAGAGATTCTTGTTCTGTATTGGTTTGGTTTCATTAGGTTTAGTTGTTTCTTGGGTGGCTTTCTTCAGTGGGTTTTCTTTTTCTTTTCCTTCAGTGTGAGAAAGCAGATCTCTGAACACACAGGAACAACAAGGAAGTGTAATATGACTTGAAAAGAGAACAGCATTCAGTCGCTTACTTCTTCGATAGAAGATCTGCCTTTCTGGCTACTTTGAGGGGTGACTATGCTGTTTTAAAAGGTGAAATGAAAAGTACTTAGCTGCCCATCTTTGCCACCAATGAACTTTTCAGAAGCTTTGAATGTTGAAGCTCTCTACTCTGAACAGATATGCCTTTCACTTTGTGCTTTCTATTTTCAGAGTTTGGGATCTTAATTTCCTAGAAGTACTAGAATTTGTTCCTCACAAGTTTGCTGGAATATATAACCTGAATTTATTATGTCAGCAACATCATAAGAGGGAAATTCACTTCAAGAGCCTCACTTTTCAAATAAACATTATTTTGGCTGTCTGCTGGTCACTGTCTCCAAATAACTCCCAAGGAAGGACTGAGTCACTAAGACAACAAGTTTTGTTTTAAGTTGAATTTATGCAGTATTTCTTATATGGAATGAGAACCGGATCCTGCATCATGAAGCTCAGATTTCAGTTTGACCTTCGCAGCAGCTATTTGGATCTTCAACACATGGAGCCAGACCTGGTCATCTCCTTGGAAATACTCCAGATGCAATTTCGGAATTGGAGTATTTGGTGTTATTATTTGGGTAAGCAGATCTTATTCCACTCTCTCAAATTTCTCTAACAAGTAATGATGTGAAATGTTTTGTCAGTTCCAAAAAGATTCAAATAAACACTTAAAAAACGTAGAAGTGAGGTACAGATGCTCCTCATAGAGGTGTTTTTTGTTATATGGATGAGCAACAAAAAGGAATGGAAAAGTATTAAATACCTCTCCTTTTGCTTCTTGCTTATGCCAAGTAAGCTACAATAAGAATTATCTAGACTATGTATTTTGGAAAACATGGTAAGGTACTACTGCCAATATGAGCAGTCCTTAGCTGAGATAGGATTAGTTACCATCATCAGAAAATATTAATACTCTCAATACTATAAAATAGATTAGCAAAGGAAAGCAAATGCAGAAAACACTAACTTTAAAGCCTTAAGAATAGACATAGTGAAAAGAATGCTAAACATGTAGAACTGATATGAAAAGAATAAACAGAATTAGCGGGAATGCCATGGAACTGAATAGCCCTGCAAAAATTTCCTACTCAAGTAGCGTTTACTATAGTGGGATAGTCACATGTTAATACAACATTTAATTATAATACTTATAACCTCTGTGTCAGCACAAAAGGCACTTTCTTTCAAATTAGATAGAAATAACGTGAATACAACACTGTCAAATGCTTTCACTTCATTTCTGTTGTGTTTAGTTTCTCTTCACTAGTGTAACAAAACTCATTTGTCTTCCAAGTAGGTACAGTTATTCACTTTGTTTTACTTCACAATCAAAAAACTCTTCAGAGTTACTAGTGTTAAGGAAAAAACAGCAGTAGAAGAAAACAGACTGGAACTCAAGCTCCTTGAGAGAGTGAACTACTCCACATCGTGATAGCAAAATACAGTCTAAATATGAGATGCAGAAGGGAAAAAAATGGGAGCAGTTAAAAGGCAAAGAGGTATTAATCACCAGTGGTTTACAGTTACTTTACATTCATTTTATTCCAGTAGCATCAATGCTGCTTTCCTGATTTATTGCCATGCTGTGTAGAAAATCAAAACATATGTCTACACTATGCAGTTAGCTCAGATCAGAGATCAGACCTCGTCTCATCCAAATCCTGCTGTTGCTGTGTCCCTGAGCTACACCGTACAGCGAGGGCCATTTGCTGACAACAGAAGCCAAAGAACTGCAGCCATGATGGTCTAAGAATATGGACAGAGAAAAATTCCAGCTGTATCTAAGCCTGTGAGCACTTCTTATGTGTTTCAATAATGCTTTAAGTTTTCCTTTTCAGTTTTGCATTGAACCACAGTGGAGTGCTTACACAGTCAGTTACAGCACAAGGATGTTGGGTTTTAATGACCAGGTCCCCTCAGCAGCTGTGTGAGATTACCTGACTCATTACCTACTTTGTGCCTCAGAGGTGGGAACCTGTCACAGAAAAATCTTTAATTCTAACATGATTTTTAAACTTCTTCATAATCCCTTTTTCCAATCAGCATTGGGAGATTCTTCCAAAGTTATTTAAAGAACTGTTTTAAAACTAAAACACTGCCTAAACCTCCTGCATACCATACTGCTGTAATGTCCATCTTTACGTGGTCTGCCAGTATGGATACATCCACCAGGCAATAACAGAGGAAGCTTGAAGAAGCACTGCTGACTCTACAACTGTATTTCCCAGCCAAAAACTGACACATCTTGTGTGGAAGTTCTGAGCAGGTCTATCAGTCAATGTTGATTATAAGCCTACAGTAACTACCCACAGAAGTACCAGGCAAAAGGTAATAGAAATGATCATTCTGGTTGCATACTTCTACCACACCCTCTTCCCTAGCTGCGTATGCCTTAATTCACACTCACAAATCATACTCAAATAATGAAGGAAAAGCCCTTAAAGGTGCCATATAAACACATGAGAAAAGGTCTCTTACATGTAAGGCTAGTGTTTAAACTTCAGCCTCCTAGCAATAAGAATACTCAGATGAAATCCTGATATTTCAAATACTGCCCAAGACATGAAGTTCTCAGAGCTGAGGTCTTGAGCAGGAGGATTTTTCCCAGTTGTGCAGTAGGTCAGAAGGTGTTACAATTACATATTAACTGAGATTTGGAATGTGCATTGTTGGGAATGTCCACACAGTCATCAATCAGTAAGCTTTTTCTTTCCTCCAGGTGCAATCTCTGCACAGCAAATTCATTTAGAGTGGAATAAAACTGGTGAAGCATTAGCTGAGCTGAAATACAGCTACTGTTGATCTGCTAGTGGACATCCAGCTCGCATGATCATACTAGAGCACATCAGAGATTTAAAACCAAACCAAAACAAAAAAGTTAAACACCTGAAAAGTATACAACATTCAGGTCCTCTGCACCTGGCATTAATACTCCATGTAATCACTCTTCTTGACCTTATGCTCCTTGTATACACCTCCTGGGGGATATCTCTATTACTGCTATTTCTCAGATGAAATGAATTGCATTGTTTCCTCTTACAATAATTTCTTCCATCTCCTTCCCTAGCACAGCATTAGAACAGAAACTGACTTAAAATACTTTTTGGTAGTCCTACTCTTCTCAACGCATCAACCGTAACATCAGTGAGTGAAAAAGCTTGTAATTAGCACAGAGTTTCAGGTGCCTCTTTTTTTTCTGACAACTTAAAATACAAAGTGTTTTCCAGTGTTTTGTATATACTTAGTCCTTACGCTTTAAAAAGATCATGAGGAAAATGTGCAATTTTCCTGCAATTTAATTCGAAGGAAAAAAGGGGAAAGGTAAATGGACTGTAAAAAAATAAAAAGGACTATAATACATTTTTGACCGGAAATTTCAAAAATACATTCATGTTTTGTTTTGTTTTAAGTTTGGCTCAAACAGTGCTTTGCTAGGAAACACATGCTTGTAGGAGGCATGTCAAACAGGGTTACATGCCAAGACCATTAGTAACTATGGATCTACTTTCTTATTCTATGGTTAGATAAAAAAATGTTTTGTCCTTTTCAGGAGCCATACAGTAATGAATATCATATTTATTTGCACCACTTAGCAGAGACAACATGGCAAGTAGCAAATGGATTATCATTTCATCTTTTTGATCCCAAGGGTTCACTTTTAAGGATTCCAAAGCATGATGAAACAGATCCTATTCCTATTCTACTTTTCATTTGAACTTCTATTCTGCCTTACACAAGCCACAATTCATTGCCTTATGTTGTATCACCTGATTTCCCGTCTATAAAAATCTCAAACTCTCTATTATGAATTTTATTTAGTATGTTTCAGGAAAGGGTGAGCAAGGGTTTGAAAGTTCCTTGTTGCTACTCAGCAAAGCTCCTCTACCATAAATTTCTCTTTAGGTTTGACAACATAACCAAGGCTTTCAAAATGTCTTTAGATACATAAAGATGCCACCAGGTACCCACTTACATACCTCACCAAATACAGAAGAATGACAATCTACTTTGGAATTTTTGAAAATCACGTTTAACTATCAAAACAGATTTATATATACCTGTATACTGTTCCTAAGCATGTAGCACTGAGTGAAAAAACTGCACATTGCTCTTTCAATGTAATCTTGAAGAATACAGCATAAAACCAGTATCCTTTCCACCAGTAATCTTCAGGCTCATGAGACACTAGTGCATGTAGTCCATCATTTCAAAATCTGAGTGCGTATTGAGATGTGCTTTCTTATCCTGTTCTTAAAAAGATGAAATCTATCTTACTTTAGTTTATTAAAATTGACAATATCCTTTATAGCAATGAAAGAATAGCTTGAAATATCCATCAATAAGAAAATAATTTAAAAATGTCTTTAAGTACAATGTAGTGATAACAATAACTAGCATATACAGTAGTAGTCACGGTTTCCATTAAATGTATAATGCTTTAGAAAACCAAGCACTTAAATCAGTTACACAGAACAAAGGAACAGGTTTATGCTTCCGAGAGAGTTGTGGAAAAATAAGTTTGATGGAAGTATAATTGAGAGTAGCTGATGAGATGGCGGTTCTGGAAAGCAAACAAATAAACTAACATCAAAAGAGAGTAAGAACTTTTGCCCTTCCCATCATCTGGCAGAGACACAACTGCAGTATGAGCTGCAGTATTTGGTCCGGGCAATTGTAGCTCTGTGGCCAGGCTCTGCAGCAGCTCTGGTAGGTCAGGTTTTTTTGCAGATCACAGTGCATTTTAGCCCTGACTCTGTCTTTTTTTGGACCTAATTTTAGACATGATTATGTGCAAGGACTGATACCTGGCCACGTTCTCTCATCTGTAGCACCTCAAGGGAATCATATTCCAAAGAGCAGTAAGATTTTATTTAGGATCCTTTCCTGAGCATCTGCAAAGTGAGAGCATCTTCTGCTGTTCCATCTTCAGAGATGCCACTTGTTGTTCTCAACACGTGCCAGTCAGCATGGGAGAGTTAAGGCTGAGAGTTACTTCTACTGTCTATCATTTGCACATTGTCACTAAGAGGTGTGATGATAGCTCCTACCTTCACCCATCTACACCAGAGATACTTACTCACCAAATATGCCATAGTAATGATAGGGATACTTTGCATGCGTTAATGCTGCCTACTGCTTTTTTGTTGTGAGTGTTCCTGTAGGTCTATCCAAGCACATCTGCCCCGTATACTGTTTCTCATTTACTTGAGATTTCACTGAATATGCTCAGTAAACTTCTGAAATGCCATTATGGATGGTAAAAGAAAAGAATCTTTCTACCCATTGTTAGATGTCTTTTCTGCAGCGTTTACTACTGCAATCAGGACAAAGCAAATGGATGTTTTGGCAGCAAAAAAACAGTCTTAAGAAGACAGTGAGCATTGTTGTTTTTCTTGCAAAGTATAAAATTCTTCAAAAATTACATGGTGTCACACAGCCTGCCATAGCTTATAAAAAAATGATGCATTGCCTTTAGTTTTATTAGGAAAATTACACCGTGTTAACTCTTTGTGTCTTAGGGGGCACATCTCCACGCTGCTCAGTAAAGCTCATTCCAGACAGATCTGTGCCATGTGTGCAGCATAGGGTAACACTGTGAAGGGACAATTGTCATGGAGAAACCAGCTCAGAGCATCACATCATCAAAATCAGAGCCTGTACGTAGGGCTTAGGAGTCAGAATGCCCTTGGCCCAGGAAGAGGATGTTCAGAGCATGGGATCTTGCAGGGATCATTCTTCCTGATGCAAGGATGGAGGTGAGGAGTGAGCATGAAGGTGAAACACTTTGATGCTTTCTTCATTAACAGCAGCCAACTGTGTTCTTTTGGGGTCTCTGACATAAGCAAAGTAGGCAGCAAAGTAACTCAACGGCACAAGACATTGTACATAAGCAGCTGATTACCTACTAACACCAAACACAGAACTCCACCAATATGACTATCCTGCTCCTGGTGTCGAGGCGACCTGACCTTTGCTCACACATATCCTTGGGAAGAGCAGAGCCTCCCAGCACTCCAAAGCAATGGATTTCCCCTTACATGCAGAGAGAACCACTTTGTGAGGCTGACGCTCATAGTGGGAGGCAGCCACTAAGTGCACACAGAGAAATGAACTTCTGCATAAAAGGCCACGGAGCATACAGTGTTGTTTCAAGGATGTTCTCTCTTAGCATTATTCCCTATAACAGACAAAAGAACAGGTGGGGGATGCATCCAGACACTGTTTAACAAAAGCAAAACAGAAGCAACAAAACCGCTAAAAAGGAGAGAGCACAGCCAATGCTTGAATTAAGCTTTAGTTATATTTAGTGATGCTGCAGATTTAGGCATTCCACTTGTGGCCAGGACAAAGACAGTAGGATAAATGGCCTACCAAAACACATCTAAGTATACATGCACAGAGCTTTTTAAATCGGGAAAAATGGTCATTAATTGTACAGTGCCTATGTATGTCTGTTGTGGGCCCTCTCCTGCTTCAAAATCCTGCAGCCTCACAGTGCTTGTTATCTGTGGCATTATTAAAAAAAAGAAAAAGCACTGTAATTCTTTCTTTATTTAGGTAGAAAAATGAAGACATCCACACACTTCACCTGAAAGTAGAATTGCCAATATTTCTCACCCGCACAACTTCTGCCGTCAGTGGGGCCACAGTAACAGATAAGAATGGCACACAAGAAAACTATTGGAGAGATTTCAACAAAGGGAATCATATTCTAGTCAAGATGAGCTGCTGTGCCCTCAGCATATATTTATGATGTACTTTTTGCAATGCAGCCCACTAATGATCTGCCACATCAGTTACAAAAGAAAAGAGTGATCTGTATGGAAAAACAGGACTTGAGTACCAGCACGGTTGCTGGATGTAAGAAGCATTCAAGGCAGAAACATCTTACTAAATTGGAAGAAAGTACCAAGATCACACAGTGTCAGTGGATTAGAGAATGCCATGGACAAAGAAACAGAAGATTTCTACCCTTTTTGTATCAAAGAGAAAACACCTCAGGAGACCCAGTGTGTAATCCACGTTCTCATGAAGCCTTCCTCAGAACTGGAAGAGGTGGAGGCATCATTAGAGAGAAAGGAGAGGTCACAGCAGAGCCATTATTTTAGGACTGCCATATCTTCAAAGCAGAGATTTACTGAGGTTGGCAGGCCTCTTCCTCTAGACTTTTTCTGAGCACTAGTTGAGTTGGAAATTCTAGATTTACTTCTGCTGTATGTTTTTATGAAAATCAGCACTTCAGAATGGAGGTGGTGAGTTTTTTTTTAATGAAAAACCACACTTAATATTAGTGATAAGCACTAATAAATTCACTCCTGTACAACAAGCTATTGGCATCACTGCAAGAAACAAAGCAGAACAATTATGAGTCATCAAATGTATTTGTCAGAGGATTTTGTGTTGTAAAAAAAGCCTGTTCATGTTAGCATAGAGCTGAAAGACAAGGAGTGAATTATAGCTTGGAAAGTGATGGGATAGATATAAAATCCAAGGGTACAGAGGCCAACTGACTATATAGGCTCAGCTGGAGACAGAAAATACATGTTATGTATTTTTTCAATGGGTTCTTCCATTTATCCTGTTAAGAAGTAGTGACTCCCCAAATCAAATGTGAGTTAGGCTAGAATTTTAATCGCACTGGAAACATTGCCACTGCAATTGATATTTGAAGCTCTCCTGATTGTTATGCTATTTGTTCTACTGAGAATGCAGAGAACCAGCAACACAGACAGTCTTGTGGCGAGCAGAACAGCAACATATATAAAGTGTGGAGTTCCTGATGAAGTGATGCATATGCATCTTGGTTCTTTTCAGATAACCTAGAGAGTTTGCAGCAGGGGGTCACAAAATCATTACATTCCCTTTGTACTTTAATCATTTCTTAAAGAGTGCTCTAAAGAAATGCCCCCGGGGGTATGTGCAGATAAGAATCTGTTTCTTGGCATTTTAATTTTAATTAGTGGATCAACTTAGAAAAATGACATACTAGAATTTGTAGCTTAGAGAAAAAAGCTTCGATTGCTCTGCAAATTTTTCATGAAAAGAAATATGTTGACTATTGGAGATTTTTTTTAATTAATACAAGAGAACAGCAAACAGCCTAGCTTATTTCTAATTTCTTTCTTCCAAACAGCATTATTTCATCATCATGATAAAATAGCTTTATTTTAATGAGTGCTTTCTTCCTCGTATTTTCTTCCACAAATAATATGAGCATCTTAGAAAGAAAGTGAAAGGCTTAGCTAAGTCTACCATGTTATGAATTAAATACAGTGCTGTTTCCAGAGCTCTAAAGCTTCTTTGACATATATGAAAATAATTTATAAATGAAAATAAATGAATGGCTACAGAAGTTTCTGTGATACTCCCAAACTAAAGTAATGCTGTCCTTAAGAACCTTAAGATGAGCTGAAGGGGAAGAAGGCCAGAGTGAATGAACAGAAAACTTTTGCTCAGATGCTGGGAGAAAAACAGAATCTACCTCCCATGGAAGAAGGAACAGGCAACTTGAGGAGAGCACAAAGAAGTTACTAGGATATGCAAGGAGAAAATTAGAATGGCAAAAGCCCAACTTTGAATTCAATCTGACCACTCTAATAAAAGACAACACTTCTTTATTATTGTTATTATTATAAATACACTAACAGTAAAAAGAAGGCTATGGAGAATCTCTATCCTTTATCAGATTCATCAGGGAGCATGACCACTGAGGATAAAGAAAAAGGCTGGGTTTCTTATTGCCTTCTTTACCTCTGCCTTTAACAGTCAGACCAGCTATTCGCAGGGTACTCTACCCTTGGCCTGGAAGTCCGGGTTGGGGAGTAGAATAAACCCCCACGACTCAGGTGAAAACACTTAGAGAACTTCTCTGCCATACAGACTGTCACAGTTCCATGATATCAGGTGGAATACACTGGAAATGCTGAGGGAGCTGTCAGAGGTGATTGCTATGCCACCTTCCAGCATCTATCAATAGTCCTGGTCAACTGGAGAGGTCCCAAGAGAATATAGGCTTTTCAGTGTGACTCCCATCTACAAGAAGGACAATAAGGAGGATCCAGGGAACAAAAATCAGTCTGACTTTGGTGCCAGGGAAGTTTATGGAACATATTATCTTGTTTGAGATCACATAGCACATGCAGGACAGCTAGCAGATCAGCAGCACAGGGGTCCTGCTTGACCAATATCATCTCCTTCTATGAGTGGTCAACCAAGCCTGATGAATGAGAGAGAGGCTGTTGACTTATTCTATCTAGACTTCAGCAAAACTTTTGACAATGTTTCCCACAGTATTCTGGAGAAGCTGACAGTCTGTAGACTGGACAGGTACATTCACTGCTGGGTAAAGAACTGGCTGGAGGGCCAGGCTCAGAGAGTGGTGGTGAACGGAGTCAAATCCAGCTGGTGACTGATCACAAGTGGTGTTTCCCAGAGGTTGATATTGGGACCCATCCTACTCGATATCTTTATTGATGA
This sequence comes from Lagopus leucura, assembly GCF_019238085.1. Lineage (NCBI taxonomy): Eukaryota > Metazoa > Chordata > Aves > Galliformes > Phasianidae > Lagopus > Lagopus leucura. The sequence goes on from NW_024962334.1 coordinate 21,115,910, forward strand.
TCTGGATGAGGGGATTCAGTGCACTCACAAGTTTGCAGATGACAACAAGCTAGGAAGAAGCACTGATCTGGCTGAGGGTAGGAAGGCCCTACAAAGGAATCTGGATGGGAATCACTGGACTGAGACCAGTGGGATGAAGTTCACACAAGACCAAGTGCTGGGCTTGCACTTTGTTCAAATAACCCCAGGAACTGTCACAGGCTTGGGGAAGAGCGGATAAAAGACTGCACAGAGGAAAAGGATCTAGGGATGTTGCTTGATGCTTGGCTGAATATGAGCCAGCAGTGTGCTCAGGTGGCAAGAACGTCAGTGGCATCCTGCCTCGTATCAGAAACAAGGTAGGCAGCAGGAGCAGGGGGGTGATTATCCCCTGTACTGAGCTCTGGTAAGTCCAGGGGAAGTTCAGGTATATATTAGGAGAAACTGCTCTGAAAGAATGATCTGGCTCTGCAGCAGGCTACCCTAGAGGTGGTGGAGTCACCATCTCTGGAGGTGTTCAAGAAAAGTGTGGATGTTATCAAGGAACATGATTTACTGGGTAACATTGGTGGTAAGTGGATGGACAGACTAGATGATTTTAAGTGTCATTTCCAGCCTTAATGATTATATGATTCTATAAATGAGTTCAGTTCATTCAAATCAAAGAGAATGTTTTATCTCTTGAAGGTCCCATTGTCCAATTTCTCAAAGATGAACCCACGCAAGAATGGTTTAAATTTACTCCTCAGCAGTACAATTACACTCTAAAAATATTTTAGTATAGTTCAAAATCATGAACATCAATGGTCCTTGATGAAATTTGTCCTGATTTAAGCTGGCACACCATTAGAAAGAGTCTTATACCATAGATAATCACTCACTGACACTAAGATTCATCTCAACAAATTTGATCCTCTAGAACTTAGATTAACTCCAAAAATTAGGTTTTTACTTGAACCTCACTATTTAGGCATCTTCAACAATGAATTGAGATTCAAGCACTCCAAGAGGGCATTTTGTCTTACCAGTCTTTAATATATACTACAGCACAGGATAAACATTCTAAGCATTCTTACAACACGGCTGAAGAAAAGCAAGGAAGAGCAGTGGTCTAGGAAGGGCCCCGTCAGACAAAAAGCTTAGCTCCCCAAGGCCCAACAGCTCTGCAGGCAGCAGGAACCACAGCTCTTATTTCAGATCTAAAAGTTGTGGCAGGCAGTCAAATCTATTCCACTGACTGGAACAGCTGTGATAATGCTGGCCAAGATTTATGTTGCCCATTGAGACTAGCTATGGAAAAATGCAATTAGAACAAACGCAATGTGGCGAGTAGTGCAACTGTGCTGTTCCTTATTATAGATATGCCATTTATACATATTAAACCAAAGATACATAAATGTATGCTATTAGCTGGGTATTCACACCAACTATGTTCTCAATGAATGATACATACATTAATGAAAATTATCCATAGGTAGTTCCACTGTTCGCTGGTAAGATTCCCTGCAGACTCAAATATAAAAAACATTTTTTATGTATTTTGTAAATGGGATTCCTATGGCATTTCTTAGTTTGATCCTGATTCTCCAACAGTTTCACTTTAAGATGACTGAGAATACGCAAATATACAAAAAAGGTAATTTTAGGCTTATAGTTAAGTAATTAAAGAAATTTAATAACATGTTGGCTCATAGCATAATTTCCTTCATTATAAAAATTTCTCTATTGAGTTCCCTGGTTTGATATACCACTGTGTTTAGTCATCAAGTTACAAGAGAAACATGTTTCTTCTATGTGTTTAAATCACACTGCAGTGATTTGAAGTTATTTAATAAGAAAACCTACATGCAGATATGATGCTTTACTCATTAAAGAGACAGTAATCTGAAAGTCTGAGTTAGTTAACAAATATTAAAATTTTATGCTGCTCTCCAAACATAACCTCGCCATTCATACCTATTTAAATGGACAATGAATTGAAAATTCATGGCCAAGGGCTCACTCATCTGGAAAGCAGCTTCGCAGAAAGTGACTTAGAAGTCCTGGCGGATATCAAGACAAGCATGAATCAGCGACATGCCCTTGCTGCTTAGGAGGTCAACAGCATTCTTGGCAGCAGGAAGCTAAGTATCACAAGCAGGTAGAGAAATGATCCTTCCCCTCTACTCAGGATTGCTGAGTACACATCTGGAGGACTTTGCTCAGTCATAGGCTCCTGAGTACAAGAGAAATGGGAACGTACTGGAAAGAGTACAACAGCAGGTTACATAGATTACTGAGGGACTGGAACACCTCTCCTATATAAAGATGAGAGATTTCCTCCACGGAGATATTCAAAACCTGCCTGGACATGGACCTGGGCACCCTGCTCTGAGTGTATCTGCTTGAACAGAGATTGGGACAGATGGACCTGATGCCCCTGCTAGTCTCAGCCATCCTAAGATTGTGATTCTCCTGCTATGATATAAGTGAGAAAAGACTGGCCGTTAGTAACAGTTCAGTAAAATGCAGCTGATGCATAATTACTCTCAATTTCCAAGTACCTTGCAGTATCTTCCTACTCTGCAAGCCATGTGGTACCCAATTTGAATCTCACATTGGGATGCAGGCATACAACTGGACAATGCCAGTGAATGGCTGAACTGACTATCAGGTGGGGAATGCTGCACCCAACTGAGGGAAGTTTTAGTACTTTCACCATAGAGCTGGAGGAAAAGTTCATGAAACAGGTCTAAATTTACAGGCTAGTAAGTTTATACACCTATCAGTGATAAAGCATTTCAATAGTATCTTCAGAGCTGAAAATATAAATCCCTATTAAACTAGCTAAGATAGACTCCTCAAAACTTAAAGTTTCACAATTTTTACCTTAAATGACAAAATATAGACAAATAAGAGAAATTCAGTGCTGATGGCAATAGGTGGAAAGTAAAACTATCAGTGCAAACACTTACCTTAATACAATACTAAGGGAAGTGAGGTTACTAATACTAACTCCTTTTCAGAGCAATAGTACATTGAAATATATTGCACAATGCTACTGTACTAACAGATGTGGTGTTATCAAAATTTGACAGCGTTTCCATATAAATTATCATGTAAGCACAGTTAATCATTACGTACAGGTGGTTTGCCACCTGCTTAAGCCAGTTTCAAGCTGATTTACACAGCTTTTAAGGCAACCAACTCCCCATCCCTTTCCAAAGTTACGATTTTGCTTGTGTATCTACTAATGTGAACAGTTATATTTCCATTCACATTCCACCACCTCTGAAAACACAAGGTGAAAGCAGCAGCTTCTCCCCCTATTTAAGCCATTTGCCAGGGTCAGATGCAGCCTGAGAGCAGATACAGCAGTTCTCTTTGAGCTGAACAAAAGCAGTGCCCCAGTCTTCTCCAATTCACATGGAAAAAGAGTTGCTCCTTATTTGTTAGGGTTCTGTCATAAAAGTTCTCTCAGGGACTCTTAATTTTACTACTGCCCCAAAGGCACTGCTGACAAAGTGACAAAAGCACAGGAGAATTCAGTACCACTGTCCTGATCCATCATATCAAAATAAAGATAAATCAATGGAATAAATATACGTACATACAGAGAGAGAAGGAAAAAATAAAAATAACCCAACTTAATTGACACTTAGGGCCCCTGATACTTAGAGCATGTAGCTTGTAGGGTGATGTACAGTCAGTAAGTATACAAAGATTAGGCTTAGTAAGATTGTCACGGTAGAAAGATAATCAAAATAAATGAAAATACTCACCAGTGTTGTAGCCTTGCAGTAAACACCACAAAGAGCAATCTCCAGAGAGAGATCCTTCCTCAGTGGCAGTCAGTCCTTAAATGGGGTCTAGGAGAGGTGGTAGCACACCTGGTAGCACAGGTGAATCGCCTTTACCTGTGCTCCCGCGCTTGACTCATTGCTTGTCTCAGGTGGTCAATCAGAGGTTCAGGCCGTGATCAACAGTTCCCATACAGGTGAGAACTGCTAAGAGCTTTACAGTGAAGTAAAAAGAAAACTAGGATCTCATTGCATCTGCAGGTGGGAATCCCAACACAGGCATGAGATCAGTGCACATAGCATTTATACTAATATAGCAAGACTAAGTAACTGTCATTCTGTTTTTGGACAGATTATATCTAAATTTCAAACTAAATCATTTCTTTCTTCCTAAATATGCGCCTATTTTCATCAAATACCTCAGCAAGATGTGAACTTGGCTGGTCTGCTGCAGTTTGCTGCTGCCTCCCAAGAGCTAACTATATCAGCAGGAGATAGGAGGAAGCAAGATGTGCCTGTATGCAGTGAGGAGAAACTCTGCTACATTCACCTCTACTCCAAGCCCAGACAAGAAAAGTAGCAAAACCATCTGGTAGGTGCAGTGTCCCGAGATGACACGCTCAGCCCTGCTTATCTTTATAGTTCTTGGGTCAATACGCACCTGCTAAAATAGCTGCCAATAATAATAATGACTTTATCATTTGAAGATTAAATCTTGAAGTTTGTGGTCAGGGTTTTTATATGCATTTTTGGTATGCTGCCAAAGGTTTTATGAGGAATGCCAGTGCTTGAAGAGTAGCTGCTGGTTTTCAGCATTTCATCAAATACATAAAATACATAAAAACAACTAAAGAAGAGCTGATGCAAGTAAGTTATCTTAAATGTTGCAGTAATGACTTCTAATACAGAAGGCTGCATTTCCAGTAGGTCTCTAATAACATGCAGTAGAAGCTGCGTCCTTCCTTTAGAGCGCCATACTGCACTGCTAATGTAGAATAAGAGTTAAAAATGGGTTCATCAGTTGACATAACACACATATGAAAAAAGCCTTTTGTACTCAGTTTGGTAGGACTGATCCACATGTGAAAGGTGTTGGCATAGGTCTTTTGGAATGGGACTATTGAGGACAAAGAAAGCTGTAGCAATTTGCAGTATAATTCTATTGGGAGTGAGCCGTCTCTCTCCAACTGGCATTCAACCTATCTACGTGTCTCGGAGCTGGCAGATGAAACAGACATGTTCCTCAGCAGTGGAAGGATTTGACAGAGGAGTATGATAGAATCACATGAATTACAGAATTTTTATTATTCCTACTTCAGGTTATGGAATAAGAATGACTTACCAATAGGGACAACATGCGAATAAGGAAGTCCAACATCTGGAAAGTAAATGGGCTGATCTGAGTGGCCTTTGCCCCTGAGAAGTGGGGAATGAGTGGCAGTACAAGTACATTTGTCTTCAGTTTACTTGTCCAATTTACTGGAAGGTCCCTAAGGGTTAAGTCTGCCTGAGAGTTTCAGAGTTCATCCAGAATGTTTTCATCTTGGTGCATCTGAAAGCATATATTAGGCATCAACTGGATTTCTGTGGTTAGTATCCAGTGAAGTAGCACTAGCTTTAATTCTTTTGCATGCAGGTGAAATTTTACTTGTGCTTTTGAGATTTGTTGATTCATTTTAAGCAGACAATCTGAAATGGATTTCCCTAGTAGAACTATATACAAGCACTTTAGTTTAGTGTATGCGTAACATAGATGTCCTATTTTATTGAAAGCTGTTGCCCTGTTGAGAGGGTGCAAGATTCATTTGATTGTACCTGACTATCACCTTAATGTGTCATTTACTTTACTGCTTCTCCATTACTGTTTCCTGTCCAAATACTAGCAGGTGTGTTTACATGTTTATAAATAAAGGACCAGAAAAAGCATTCATGACAGTTCTTACTTAATGAGGGGACATACTTAATTGAAATCATGAATCTGACTAAGTTCCTACTCTGATGTGATCTGACAAAAATGATCATAGGATAAAATTGCTGCTTGCTGATCCCCACCTATCTTACATCTCAACTTGCTGCAAAGATTGAGGCAAACTGCACCAATTTACTGCTCCCAACTGCCTGATAATGGACACTTTGCTGTGCTCTCTCCCTTCATTACAGCACAGGTCAGGGCTGTTAACAGAGACTCTTGCCACTTTTGACAGATAGTCACTACCAAGATGAATGGCACTGGCCACATGACCACTTAGTACTACGCTTTTCCTTTCTAGCACCTTTAAAGCACTTATATTTTTTAAAAACTCACTTCATCCTTTAACTCTTTATTAACTAAAAGAATCAATAGGAATCTGCTGGAACTGACCTCATGCAATTCTTTTAAACTTAATTGGGCACATCACTCTGAATATGTCTTGGCATTTGTTGCATGCCAGTAATGAGAGATTTATTTAAACATTTATTTTAAATTCCTTAAGGACTTTCTGGACAATTTACTCTGATTTTCTATACATTAGTAGAGCTAGATTTCAGAGTGATTAAAGCGATAAATGTTTCAAGGGCTGGATCAAATCACTAATTACCAAAATACATGCCTTTCAAGTGAAAATTTTTGTGTGTGAATTTACGGTTTTTTGAAACATAAAGTATTTATATTTTCCAAATTTCCTACATGAAATTTGACACTGTTGGCCTAATTAGCATCAACTTTCCCTTTAAAGAATTTTTGTTTTACTAACAGACTTGAGGAAGTATACCATAAGCACAGAAATATTCATCACTTTGAAGCAAAGTTTCTTAGGTGCATTCAGCTAGCTAAGACAAATTGTTTATGTGACAGGCACAGTTTGAATACATGGATATTTAGTTACTTCACTGCATTACATGATGGACCAGCAAATAGCATTTAGTTTCAAAAGCTGCAGAGGTAATTGGATATATATATATATTTAAATACATTTATAATCCTTTACTTTTGCTAATTTAATTTTTATTAAAGTCTGCCTTAATTCATATGCATGGAAACAGAAAATATATTCTTTGCGTAAGACAGAACGGTGTTTTCAGTTGGCTAAGACACGATCAGCCAAAACAGGAACTTGGTACCAGGGGTCTTCATATTCTGAAATTCTTCCCCACTGTTGTCACTTACTGAAGTGTTTCTCTTAATAGAGAACATAGCTGCATGATAAGCATACATGTAATATTTTCCTATTTCAGCTTTGGGCTATGCCCCCTCCTGTACAAGTAAGATGGGGCTGACATCCCCAAAGAGCATAGTGTGGGTGGGCTACATGCTAATGAGAAGGCTCCTGTTTTGTTTCTTCTCTGCTTCTATCTCCAAGACCATGGGAACCATCAAAAGACCTGAGAGCTTAAGGTTTTCCTTCTCCCCCTAATTTAAGGAGCAAAAGGAAGATTTTGTGGTGGTGCATGTCTCACAGGAGGCAATTACAGTGTAAATGCCCCTCTTTCCTACTTAGGCAGAAGGCAGTGCTGCTGGAACAAGAGTGGTCATAGACTGGAACAAGGGGAAGTTATGGTGAAGAGACGACTCACAAGAGATATGAGGAGCTTCAAGGAAGACCTTTCAGCTCTGCATGGATTTGCAAATTGCAGGTTGATGTCCAGATCTTACTTCTTCAAACCTTCTGTTCAACACATAAAAGTTACAAAGTTAAGGTGAAGTTTTTCACTGCTTAGGATAGAGCGTGTAGACAATCAATATCTTCTGTGCCTTTGTCATAGATAACATTGGTTTTCACATCCTGTTCTGATTCCTGCATCATTTCCTATCCTGGCCTGTGCCTTCAGTTCCAAGTGCTGCAAAAGGGATGGGAGAAAGCATGCATTCTATAGGTTATGCCACATTTTTCTCCACTAACAAGACATTGTCTTCAAACAACAAAAACCGCCATCAGTGCTATGATTCCTCTCCATTTTATTTTATTTATAGAAAGAATTTGGGTCTTCCTTTTTTTTTTTTTTTTTTTTTTTCTTCTTATTAACACACAGAAATGTGATGCTCCTTGATTCTGTAGATTACTACCACGCCAAGCAGAGACTATAGTGTTCTAAAGAGAGAGCTGTATCCATGGCAACATATATTTTATCATGTGTATTTTCAAACATACAAGGCTGAAACCCTTTATCTAATGTTTTTGCTTTCCTGTGGTCATGTGGCTTCTGTGATCCTGCTGCTGGTGGTCGACACAACATTTCTAGCAGACCATTGCCAGCAGCTTCCATTTTGCTGGGCAAGGCAGATGCTGTGTGGGACACACTTTGGCCAGTCCTGTTTAACTTTATTTATGTTCTTTCCTCCCTTTTTTTTTTTTTTTTTTTATTTCCTTAGTCTGAAATATATACCATTCAGATGAGGAGCTCTTGTTCCTTCTCAGTGCATAGCAAAACATAACAATTATGACAGCTTCAATTAGTAGCTATGGTGGCCCAGAGGTTGGGCATTTCCCCAAAAATAATGACCACTAGGGTAAAGAGCCCTCTGCTCTGTCAGGTCCTCAACTCTTCCAGCTGATCACTAGTGGGCAGAAAATGTCTGCTTTTAGGCTCATTATTTAATTAATGCAGACTATAGAACAAATTTCACACAGTTTCACTCCTTCAAAATCTCCAGTGGTTGAGCAGTATCTCTAAATTAAAAGCATGCAAAAGTTATTTTGTATTATTTATTAATTTCCTGGCTTGATATGAATACATAATTAATGATACAGGACAGTTTTGGGGAAAGATCTAATAGAAATAATTACACTGAACTCACAGGCTTTTAGGGTTACAAGAAACTGTCACTCAGTTTACACACAACTAATGTTTTTCTCTCCGTGTAATTCTTGATCATTTCACTATGCTTTGCTCTTGACAAACAGTCAAATTATGTGGTTACAACTGCTATTAGATTTACATTGCATTGTCTAATTCACTTTGCCTCGTGAAATTAGATGAATTATTAAACACATAATCTGTTATTCGCTATTAAAATTAATTGATTTTTGTGTCAGTTTAAAACTAATGAATCGTCTAGGGATATCTCATAAACCTCATCACATAGCAGAAAGATTATTTAATTTCTCATCATTTCAGGTAATGATCTTTAGAATATGATACCTCTATGCTTTTACACTGTAGCAAAAAATGTAATTATTCCAACATAGACTTTTCAACTGGTATACACAAAATGCTTTCAGCTGTCAGATGTCAGAAAAAAACAAATGAAAGTTATAATCTACCTAAACAGAACTATCACCATAAGCAAAGTTCCTTTACACAAACATGTATGCAACAAAGATAGTAGACTGATCCAAGATTATATATTTTCTGAAGACGCTTTGATGGCATAAAAAGAAAGGAAGAAAGAAAGGAAGAGAGAAAAAAGAAAGGAAAAGAGCAGAAAACACAGTGACCACAGTGTAAATTGCCATCTGTCTTTTACCTGGTTAAAAAGAATGGTGAGATACCCACCTCCCCAAATTCAGAGAATATCTTGACAGACTGAAAACTCAACAGTCTATCATGCTGAATTGGAGAAAACTATGAGTATTAGCATCTGAGAGATGTACTAACGTGTAATTCCTCAAAGCATTAGTATCTGAGGAGGTTGTCCAACATTGTCTGAATTTTACATATATCAAGTAATATTTTATTCAATTGCCCTCTCCCATCTCTCTCCAGTTTTTTTTTTTTCTAGCCTGGTTACTTTAATTTTGCTGAATTCAGCTGTATTATTTGGTATATTTAACATTCCTATATTCATATAGACACCTATAAAATCCCAGTCAGTTCTTTTATTTGTAAGCAGCTCCATTGCCTCATGCAACACAATTCATGAATTGACTTTTAATACTCCTGATTGCAGTGCTCATCTGAACCAGTGGCACTGGAATCAAACAGTGGTCGGTAGCATGTGGCACTGACACAATGGCTTCCCAGGGCTTTCAGAAAGCTGTTAATTTCACCTTTCAGCCAAGACAAAGTGCTTGCAAAACTGAAGTGATCCAACAGTGTTCTACAACATTAAAGTTCCCAGGATTTCAGCTGAATAGACTCTCTCTTTATTTATTTATTTTTATGGCTCGTTCCCATTTTATCCATATGATTGCTATTTACTGGGAAAGCAACAGTATTTATACCTCATGTTTTAAAATCTTGATAGGTTGCGTTCACCTTGTAACTCGACTCCTAATATGTTGACTTCTCTTGCTGTCAGAAAATAATTTCAAACAAGCTCAGTACTGCTTCTTTTAAACATTTCTCTATATTTCAGTTCAAAAAAAAAAAGCTATGGCACAGTGAAAATTAAAAACAACTGAAAAAACAAAATTTTATATAGCAATTACTTTTATGCTTATTGTGCATAAGCCTACAAATACATATGAATAATATTTAGAGTATAACTTGAAGCATTTTCCAGCGCTTACCAAATTTGACTCTATACCAGCTTTCTGAATTTCTAGGAGTTTTATTTCAGAGTCAGATTCACAACTATTTTAGAAATGTTTGGTTAAATCATAAAAAGCGATGCAATGGCAGCACAAAAACTTGCAGTTAATCTGTGTGCTGATATCCAGACTAAGATTTTGTTTCTAGGTTTTTTTTCAGAGCAGTGAAAAAGTACGTTGGGTTAAGGGGTTGGTTGTTATTGCTGACAAAATTGTCTTTTCTGACATCTGGTTTGAGTTTCACAGTAACTCCGCAACTACTGTTACCACAGGATTCATACACTTTCTGCATAGCATATATCATCAAATGAGTGATGCTAGAGGGCTTCAAGGAGCCCTTGTGACTTATCCACAAAGGTCATTGCCACTCAGTCCAGCTAATGGGGAAGTCCAAGTAAGACAATTCATCTACCATTATTTGTTTTAACTTTCACTATCCCTCCTCAATTTGGCTATGTTGGCAAGTCTTCCTAGACTGATCTTCCCCTAAAGTCATTGTGTAATTTCAATGTTTTGTCTTCAGTCCTTAAAAAATGGCTTTTTTCTTGTGTTCTGAACTGTACTGTTGCAAGTAAGCACAACTGGAGACTGATATAATAAAGAACTTAAACATTAGGACCAAAGACCTGACATAACATGGTATATGTTCAGAGCATGAAACAGCTTACCCTACTCTGCTTTGTGTTCTTCCATTATCAGCTACAACCTGCTGACATCTTTTCTTCTCACAGGTGCTGACTCCTCAAATGCAATGTGTCACATTACCACACTCATGTAAGATGTAATTGGCAGATTGCTTTCAGTGGATTCTGTCATCTCTCTGCGCAATGGCTTGAGGTCTCCCATGTTTACTGGAGCAGAGCAGGGTCAGGATGCTATGGGAGAGATCCCTGTGGGCTTTTTGTGACTTCTTTTCGCCTACACATCACAGCTGTTCCCTCTAGTTGAACACAGTGACACAGATACTGCACGTCAGACACTCCAATTATCTGAAGAAAAAAAAACCACAAAAACAGGAACCCAGTAGTAGTTTGCAAATAAAACTTGAGATGAGGAAACAAAAGCCTGTCACTCCTGTTCACTGCCACAAAAAGGTGATTTATGCCAAAGCTATTTTCGCTCTGTGTCCTCTCTGATATATGGCCGCTGTCCCACGATGCTGAAGTTAGGTTGGCAGCTAAGTGTTTTGTGTCTTCATACAGGGACAAGAAATTTACCAAGACACGAACTTCTGGAGGGTGAAGTTAAAACAGCAAAGGCACTTGGTAACTTCTCACATCATTTTTTTTGGATTCCATCTCCGACGGAAAATTGTAGTCAGTCCCTGTTTGGTGTTCAGAGTCTGTTCCCATTGTATTTTTGGTACCAGCACCATGGCAAAGAAACAGAAAACGGGCATCAGTGTTGGCCTCAGACCAGGAAGCAGCCACTGGCTGTGACCAAATGGACACGGCAGAGCAAGGCTCTCCTGAACCACACAGGAGATGAAAACCATCGCTTGAAAGGCTGACACCCCTTCCTGGGAAATAAAGTGACAGAGTGAAAGAGCCAAAGAAGTGGTTTGTAGGCTTCATCTCTAGGTGAGAGGAGGATTGCACTGAGTGCCCCCAGTGGGACGTTTGCTAATCCAAACTTAACGATAGCAATGTAATCACTATTGTCCTATTAAGGAAAACAGACTGATCTACAGTGTGATATTTTTTCATGGCCTCACACCAGGGAGGGTGTAACTACCTGATAAAACCCTTAAAGGAAGTTGACCTGTGGCAAAAAGTAGCTTATATGTAATCTGTACCAAACTGACTTTTTTTTGTATTATTAATAAAAATTATGATTTCACCTATTTAGAGAGATTCCAGCAGCAAAGCCCCAAGAAAGTGCTTCTCTATGAGAGATGCCATGGAAAAAAAACATGTTTATTATTACACTCCTGTTTTTATTTTAAATGTTACAAGTCATTTCATATCAAAAATTTGTATCTTTATTTTTCTTAAACAGTGGATAGCTTTCTAGTCTTTATTGTCTAAAGGAAATGAATATTTTAATTTACTTATTTATTCAATAAGGATGTTTCTTACAAACTCAGAAATTATTATTGTTATTTATGATTTGTTTTGTCTTAATACTTAGTAGAAAGATTATTTTTTAAACTGTAGATGGTAAAAGAATTCTCCTTTTCACTGTTCCATCACTACCATTTGTACAATTTCTTTTTGTTAGGCAGGACAATAAGAAAAGTCATACCTATATACTGAATTCCTCCATCTATTAAAATATTCAGTGTAAACTTTGTAAACCTGGTGTGAACAACAGGTTGTTTATGAAGAAGAAAATACAAAATTCAATGAAAAATTTCAAAAGGTAGAGGTATTCAAAAGCAGATTCCCATTTGGAGGCATTTTTTCTTCTTAGGTTAGCTGTATTAAAAGTTTTAGGACTGCTTTGGATCCAACGTGACATGCAAAGATAAGTCATCACAATAGTTCCAGTGAGCACTCAGCTAATTCCTACAAGAATGCAAAGCTGTATTAATGTAGGAGTTTTCTATCACATTCTTGACGTGGAAACTTAAGCTATACCTTTAGAAACTAAGCAAATTCTTTGCTTTGTTAGCGTGGAGCCAGATATCAAGACGTCTCCGTGTACAAAGTCTAACCAGTTCATCAGGCAGAGGTAGCATGGTGGCAAATCATGCTTTTTGTTGGGCAGCTTGGAATGAGAACTCTCCAGCAGTGAATACTCAAATACAAAACAGTGAGAGCAGGATGAATGTTCGCTTCGGTGCCAATAATAATATATAGAGGAAAACAAACATAAAACTTTAAAACCTTACAGATGTAAAAATATATGTACTTCGCCATCATACTCAATTGCCAAAGAAAAAGAAAAATCTCCATACACACCCAAATGCATAAGCTTGCAAAGAGAACAAAGGCTGCTATAAATATTCCAAGAAGCCAATAAAAAAAACTAGGAGTGGTTAGTTCTCAAGTGTAATGGGCTGCCATAAAAGCTTTTATTGTTAAAGGAGTTACTTTACTAAGAGCTGTATGAAGAAAACTGAATGAATGTGAAAAATTGCATGCAATAACCTGAACTGAAAGATGATTATCAACCTCTGAATTCTGTGCTTTTGAGTGTTTGCTGCTGTTAGAAGATTGCCGTTGCGGTTAAAGAAAAGCTTGTTTTGTACTACTATCCCTCCTCCAGGTGTACAGAGAGTCAGTGTGTTCTTCTCCTGCGCCTTTGTCTGTCCATATTAAGTGTCATTTTTAAAATTGAAGGGCCTGATCCTGGAGTTTTGCTTTCAGGAGGCATTTCTCCTGTGCTGTGGAACATTTCCACTGAAGCACTTTTCAGGGGACCTGATCCCGCACGGCAGAAGGAGAAGTACTGGGACTCCCTCTGACAGGAGAGTGGAAGCCCAAGGCCAGGATTTGTTACCAGCCTGACCTACAGCTGCAGAACTCAGTCTCTTGAGTGTCTTAAATGACTGCTGAATTCACTGTTTCTCAGGAATAAAAGCTGAGTTTCTTACTGAGACCATTTTTGCCTAGCAAGTTATTTACAAATGCACCAAACACGTACTGACAAAGCATACAAAACTTGAAAGCTGCTTCTCTAACAGCTGCGAAGGAAGGAAGGAAGTAGAACACATGGTTATTTCTATACCTCACCATAAGGGAGGTGATCTGAGTGCTGTGCTAATTAGGACCTTATCAGTAGCTAAATGAATAGGCAGGTATCATACGCATTCCATGTCACTTCAAAGGCTGCTCCAAACTCTGAACATTTACAACATCAGGCTTCTAGAATTCACTTTACAGAATACAGCAATTCACTCTACAGAATATCTTTCTGCCTTTGATTCTCCGGCTACTTTTTTTTTTTTTCTTTTTTCCTCCAGCGCTTAACAAACACAATGAGGCTAGAGAATGGTTGCAAATCAGAAACCCATTAGATACATCTACTCACAGTTTCCCTACAGAAAATGTTAAACTGCTGTGCTTGGTGACCCTCTCTCACAGTTTCATGTGCGCTCATGATGTGTTAGCATTCTCCCTGACATTCAAGTCAACGAGAAGAAAGCACTATCATTAATTTTATCACATTTCTTTCTCTTATATTTCCAAGGAATAAAGGTATTTGGGAGGAAAAACTGAAAAAAACATACTGCTCAATTTTGTGAAAAAACTTCACAGTGAAAATGGAAAGCATAGGATTTGTACCTGCTTTGATAAATTAAAAAGAGTGCCTCTAGATCTGGTGATTTGTGCCAGTTCTTTCTACAAATCTCCAAGAAGAAGAGCATTGTATTAATGCAATTTTAAGTAATATTTACATTAATGAATTTATTGTATCATAATAAAAATACCTATTCCCAGGCTCTGAAGTACTAACTCATTTTTGACATAAGCAAGCCACATATAAATCTTAGCTAGTTCTCCCAGGCTGGTGATAATCTGAATAGAAGACAGTTTTTTCCTGCACTGGCTATTAGATCCATCCCCACAAAGACTGGCAAATCAACCTTTCCCATGTTGTATTAGAACACAAGAAATCAAGCTGCGCCACAGCAGAAGTCTATTGAGCGACACGAGACTGTGCAGAAGAGCATCTAGCCAGAAATCATCTCACTCCAAGCAGGAAACATCTCCAAGACTGCATAAAAGCCCCCTGGATAGAGAGAGAAATATCTCGGGCAGGATTCTTTCAGACTGCTTGATTCCCTAGATACAATTTCTGTCAAGCTGCTATAAGCCTCAGACTTCCTAAAAACAAATCACAACACAGCACCCACCAAATATATACCTCTCTGTACTTGCCACCAGTTTTTGGAAGAGACTCAGTGGTTGTAAGCACTTTCCCTAAACAGTTTTAATATCTTCAAATAAGAGCATCAGGACTATCTGGTACTTGTATCTGGGAGCTTAAAGGTGCTGCCTGTTCTACTTTTGGCGTATTAAATTTACCAGATTGAGAGAATCAGCTGTATATGTGAGGCTGAAATGTTCCCTTTTTGTTTTCTACCCTCAGGATATTCTCTGAGCCTACATCTCAAAGAGCAGGTAGCAGAGTCCTTAAGAAGGAACACCTGACCAGGGCTATGTAGCCCCTTCCAATTTGCTGCTTCCACCTGCTGCCCCTCCAACAGAGGCCTCCTCTGATGAGAATGTTGACCACAGGTGGCTCCTTCAGCTCTGAGCATGCAAACAGCTTGCATGACCATTATGGTGTGATCTGACAGCTGTGAGGAAGGCTGTACTGATTGGATATATATTCTCATAGAATCATTGAATTGTTTAGGTTAGCAAAGACCCTTAAAACCATCAGGTCCAACCATCAAACTAACACTACCAAGTCCAAACAAGCAACAACAAAAAAATCAAAACATAAAAAGTAAAAAGGTTTGTCAGCAAAGTATGTGACTAGAAGTGACTGTTTGGAGACTAAAATCATTCCTCAGCAACACGGAATGAAGAGCACGTTTTTCCATCGCACTTTCATCCAGTCCCACCTCTGCATATCCAACCGAAGCTGCTTTCTATTGCATGCACTGTGCACCTGTTACAAATCCCAGCTGATCTTAGCAAACATATAACTTGTTTGCAGCATTTCTGGATGAAATTAACTTCTCTTTCTTTCACTGTCATTTTTCTGGCTGGGATAATAGGTTGGTGCAGACCAGCTGCAAGATCATGGGGAATGTTCCAGCCAGACGAACATTTCTGAGCATTGTACTAAACTGGAAAATTTGAAAGGTGATTCTGAACTGTAGTTAGAGGAGAAGCTGGGGACTCATGCTTGCATAGCTTTCCTGGGGGAAAAGCTCAGTGTTTGAAGACTCCCCATAGCGTACCTTGTAATGTACAAAGTATGTGACATCATGATTCTGCTAAAAGTAGTTGTGTAAATGAGACCACCCACAGCACTACCAAAAATACTACAAATGCACTTAGGAAGTCTTAGTGTTCTGACACAGGTCTCCAAGACAGAACTACTTTTTCATAAGTTTCTGTTTCATCCTCATCCTGCTCTGGAGCATTACGTTCCTATTCTTCACTGAGTTGCTTTAACGGTCTGTAAGTCAACAGTCTTAACTAAATGGGCGCTCACTGATAATTTCCCCAGAAAATAAATTGTATTCTTGAAAGCCATCATAACAATGACAACAAAAAGAACCCTTAATATAAGAAGCATTTAGAGAATAATTATGGCTAAACACATGGAAGTACCTAAAAAGCCAGTACTGTAGCATTACTCAAACAAAACTTCCATTGCAATTAATGAAGGCTTTGTTTGAGAAATGACTCAATATTGGATCTTTAGAGACATAATTAAGGAAAAATACATTACCGTGTTGGGCTACATATGGTCACTTGTTGAGCAACAGTAGAATATTTTGTTCATAATGAGAGCTTATTGAGTTTGGTTGCTTTAAGTTTTCAGCTTCTAATTATGGTCTTTAGGAGACAATGGAGACGGCTTAAAATAATAAGAATGCAGTAAAATTGCCATGGCTGCTGCAGTATTACAAAGACAAATGTTGGCTCCCTGTGTATAGTATACATTTAACCTGTCACCAAACACAGAGCATTCTACAGGTAAAATGTAAAGGGATGCATTTAGTAGCTATCAAATGAACATTTTTTTGTTGTTGTTGTATTCAAAAGTAACTACTTAACTTAAAATACTACTTTATTAAATTATAAATTAAACTAAGCTACATCAGAAATGTTTGCAATTCCATTCTGTTATCACATGAATCATTATAATGCAAAGTTACAGGTTTCTGGAACATATTGAAATTCAAACTTGTATTCTTAGTGCAGTTGCCATAGCCAATTCAGCTGAAAATGAGAATTATAGTGAGAGCATTTCCTGGTCTTTGACCCCTCTTATAGGGTTTTTAAAAGCAGGCTTTTGTAGAGTATTAACCTCATTCTCAAGCAATTCATTCCTCTGAGTAATATGAGAGGTGTTAAAACACTTAAATAAATGGAAAAGTATTAAACATCTTTTATTCTAAGTTTCAAAAGACTGGACATTTAACTTCAAGGATTTCTGACTGTGTAATGCAAAAGACTTTGACAATAGAATGAACTGTAATAAAATACAGTCTTTGGTACATATGTGTATTTATCAAGATAATGCCTCATGACAGGTAAGCAGTGAGAAATGGATGTATTTGACAAGTTATAGTTGCATGTATTTTATATTTCTGTATTTGTCTGTTAATTATAGACAATATGTAAGAAAAAAAAAACACACAAGGTTAATCTTGGACAATGAAAAGGAATTTCATGGGTCTTTATGGAATTCTATGAACCTTTCTAAAAAGCCATTATATATGTCCTATAATCCTACCGCACTCTGTTCTAGACTGAAATACATACTTTGAATATCTTTAAAGTCTGCATTATTTTTACTTTTAGACATTTCATACTTGCACTAAATTATTGCAAAAAGTAATTCCTACTGAAGTCTATGCCAGTTGAATTGTATATGCCAGAAATCAGTTTTATCCACTCTAGCATTAAGAAAAAACTTGTCTAACACAACCTAAATACTCAGTATTAAATATTAGTTACCAAACATGAGATGACAAATACTAAATAATGAGACTGTTCAATTCCAAAATTTTATCTGCTGTGTGACAGAGGTAAGAATGAATCACTGCAATTACCACGTTATTAGCCAAAAGATCTAAATTGTTTTGTCACTCTAAGCAATATTGGCGTTTTATGAGTTTTGCTTTCTTATTTTTAAGCTTTGATAAACAAACATCCACTTATCACTTAGCTGGGTTTGTTATAGTCCTTACTTTCAACAGACTGTTGGAAATCATGGTAAGCAAAAACTACTAGAGCAAATGAAAGAAATGGTCCAACATGCAGAAATATTTCATTATCCTGGATGAGAGCAGGTGTAAAAATGTAATGTAGAGAGAGGGGAAACTTAACAAGAGGATTACTTGTTTTCAAGTCAGGGTGTAAAGATGTGAGAAGTGTCATTTAATGCCATGGCATTAAGCACCTAATCTGCTGATTGCAGGATGTAGTGTTGTAGGTTTTTGAGGAAAAACAATGGTAGAATGTTATATTATAGGGCACGTCCTTTCAGGTACTGTTATGCATACAGAAAGGTATGTGTCTGGCAGGAATTGATGGAATTTCTCAAAAGGAATCCAGACTGGCTCTGGTTGTACATGTGAGATTGGCCTACTATTTGTGAAGATTTTTTTTCTTTATTTTTTTTTTTCTTATACCACAACACATTTAATTTCCTTGAAACTCTTTTTGATTTACTGCTAAGCAGCCATCAGCTCATGAATCTGATATAAGGATGTGTCAGCTCCAGTGCAAAAGACCAGCACGTAGCTCTCAGCGCTTTGTTTGGATGCACATGATGTCACAGAACTTTCAGTGTCATGAAAGTGAAGCAATTGCAGTTGCAGATTCAGCTGCAGGTAATTCTTTTGGAGAGCTGGATTCATGGAAACATTATTGAAGATCCAAGGCGTATCAACTCCTAGAGGCTGATGAACCAACAGCTCTTATCTCTACAGCCCAGTCCAACCCAACATGAAGAAATATACTCTGTGCTTTGTGTAAATTGCATCTGAACTCCCATATTATGAGCCAGCAGTGCGCTCTGGCAGCTCGAAAGGCAAATGGGATCCTGGGCTCCATCAGGAGAGGGGTGGCCAGTAGGGACAGGGAGGTGATTGTCCCTCTCTACTCGGCTCTTGTGAGGCCCCATCTGGAATACTGTGTCCAGGTGTGGAGCCCTCAGTACAAGAAAGACATTGAGATTTTGGAAAGGGTCCAGAGGAGGGCAACTAAGATGATCAGGGGGCTGGAGCACCTCCCCTATGGGGACAGGCTGAGGGAGTTGGGCTTGTTCAGCCTGGAGAAGTGAAGGCTGCGGGGTGACCTCATTGCAGCCTATCAATATCTGAAGGGAACCTACACCCAGGAGGGGAGTAAACTCTTCAAAAGGGCTGACAATAGCAGGACTAGGGGAAATGGTTTTAAGTTGAAGGAGGGAAGATTTAGGTTGGATGTTAGGGGGAAGTTCTTTACTAGGAGAGTGGTTAGGCCCTGGAACGGGCTGCCCAGGGAGGTTGTGGATGCCCCGTCCTTGGATGTGTTTAAGGCCAGGTTGGACGGGGTCCTGGGCAACCTGATCTGAATGTGTATGTTTGGTGGCCCTGCTAGGCAGGGGGGTTGGAACTACATGATCCTTGGGGTCCCTTCCAACCCGGGTGATTCTGTGATTCTGTGATTCTGTGATTCCCAGTAATGTACTCTTGGGTCTCTTAGGCACATCCGTACAATGTACTGCTGCTCCTCATTGGAGGTAAAAGCACTATCAAAGATGTATACTGAAAGCATTTAGAAAGGAATTGCTATGTAAATACATTATTACTTGCTCTATGTTACTAGAGAATAAGAAAATCAACTGGAGAACTGGTTTATGACAAAATGACAACTACTCAGTAACACGTATTTTTTGAGACATGTATCTCTTTTGGAAAAGAGGAGACTGTAACTTAATTGACGCTTTTACATGCAATGGTTACTTCCTTTTCAAATGTTCACCTTGCTGAGGAAAAAATTGAAATGCAGCCCAAGATGTAAAATATTGATGTTGCATTATTCAAACGAGAAAGCTTTGGTATGTGTCTCTTTTGTTTAATCATGCTAAAAGCAGAAATGCATGGGGCATAAATGACAGAACAATAGGGCTCTTATATATTTAAATGACATCAGATTCACAATGCAGAGCAGAAAATAAAATGCCTCTAAATCCAACGTTTCCTAAAAGCATCACAGACATGTAGAAAGATTAGAGTTCATTAGCATGATCCTAGATTTTTATTATTAGTAGTAGTAATTGTAGGCTTTTTAAGAACGCTATTCCATTCATCTGTGCTAATGCACGCAGAATAAGTACTACTGCATGTGTTAAGGATGCCAAATTAAATATTCAAAATTAGCAGATTCCTATGTAATCCTTGTTTGAACTACATGAATTTATATGCTGAAACAGCCATTAATGACACGACCATACATTACATTTGCCACCAGCCCTGTCCCTCACCCAGGACAGAAAATGGACAACTGTAACTTAGCAAGTCCCTGTTTAACACTTTTGACTCTATTAAGCATGTACATTGTATTTTTATTAAGCCTTATTACATGTTTATTGCACTCAGAATGCAAACTGTAATACTCTTGTTTTTCTTATTTACTGTACTTGTCATCGCAATATTTGAATTTATCTCACTGCACTTCTGTGAGACAAGCTGTTTTTTTTTCTTTTTTTCAAATGAAGAATTGAGCTACAGAGATATATTCATGCAGGAGTTGAACACTCATTTTAAGTGTTCAAATTGATGTCTCCATAGTCTGACTTTTTCATAATTTTATAATGCGGAACAAATATGCGTTATTTAAGCAGGTGTATTTCCTTACATGTAAATATTTTGGCTTTGTCATCATTTCATAAAATTTATGTTAATGTGTTATTCCATTGTTTAGAAGGGGGAAATAATTAGAAGAAAACAGACACTTTATTGTGCGGCATAATGTCATTGCTGCCTGGTCAGGACAATCAATATGGTGTAAATATCATTGTTACCAGTCTGAAAAATTATTTGATACAAACAGCGGGCATTATATTGTTCAAAGAACAGGGCAAAAAAGAGAAAGGATAAATATTGTGCCTCTTGCTGGTTGCATAGTCTGGAATCTTTGGTTCCTTTCCTGGCTCTGGAATTTGTCTGCTGACCTAGCTGACAAGTCATCATTGCTAATTCCTTCCATGTGAACCTCCTCCATCTAGTCCTTGTTCCAGTCCGAGTTCTGATTACTAAGTGGGCAATGAGGAGATCTGGAAACTAGTTAAACAGTTGGTCTCAAAGTGTTGGGATCAGAGGCACAAGGCCCATCTGGTTGTCAGCCTTCAGTAGTGGGCACCACATTAAATGCAAGTCAGCAAGGTGCCCTTGCAACAGAGCAGGCTGCGTCAGGCTGTGTATTGCCAGCAGAAAAAGAAAAGTGATTCTTCCACTGTACATAGCACTAATGAGATAGATCTGGAGCACAGTTACCAGTGCTGGGATCCCCAGTACAAGAAAAACATGGACATACTGGAATGAGTCCAGCAAAAGCCTAGAAGGTCTTGAAGGAACAGGAGCATATGTCAACAAAAAGAGGCTGAGATTGCTGGTATTGTTCAGCTTGGAGAAGAGAGATCTCAGAAGATCTCCTCAATGTGTATAAATGTCTGAAGGGAAGCAGTAAATGCAATAGAACCACAATTTTCTCTGTGACAATGGGCAGAAACCAAAGCAGATAATGTTACACTTAAACAGAAAACTTTATTTATTTATTTATTTTACTGTGAAGATGATTAGGTTTCCCAGAGACATGGACCCTCCCTCCTTGGAAATCTCCAAACATCACCAGGCATGGTCCTTGGCAACCTTCTTTGGCTGACCACGTTCTGATCACATGATCTCCAGAGGTGCCTTCCATCCTTGTTCACTCAGTGATTCAGGAATCTGGAATATCCCAGCTGTGTGAGAGGGAAGCAACTCTTAGAGAGAAGGAACTGGCATGTACAGACCTTTTAGCATTTGTGCTTAGTTCAAATTTACTAAACTAGAAATACTTTGGTAGAACTGTTTTTATTTAAACTGATGTTTCAGTTCAATCAAAATAATATCAGCATAAATTTAAAGTAATGAAAAACTGTGTAGTTGTGTTTAATCAAACTTGATTAATATTCAATAGCTATTTCTCCTAGATTTAGTATGAAGACTGTATAATAAAACTAAATATTTTCATGTGTAAAAAGGCATCATCTACTAAGCAAAGATAGATAGCTTAAGATCATAGAATTTAGCATAAAATGATAAGCATTTCAAATGCTAATTAAGGAAAATGTATGGAAATAGTATTAATTGCATGATTTAATCTAGGAAGGAATATTACTAGGATTTGGAAAACAGAATTATATTTATTTTCCTATGTTTTATTTACTTGTAACATTTTAAATGATCTCATTGCAGAATGAAAAATACAAAGGAGACTTTTCTAGTTTAATCTAAATTATGTATAACAGGTTGGAACATAATATGTAACATTTAAGGCTTCTGTGTTCAAAGGAATCCTGTGGAGCAGAATCCACAGTATTCCTCAGCCATTTTTTGGAAGGTTGAGTTACTGCACGAGGCAAAAGGACTTGCCTACTCCTCCACTGCCATGTAATGGGAAAGCTCTAGGAACTGCACCATTTCTTGCCCATCCAGAGACAGAAGACCATCTTCCCGTGTTGGATTAGGGGAAAGAGAGAATCTTTCTGTCTGGTGTTACTTGTTGGGTTTTCAGGTCTGTGTGATGCGGATGGGACAAAGAGGTTGTGGGACCCTGTATGATGGTACTCTATGAGCCAGTGATGAGGCTCTGTGCAATGGCACTGGGGCTCTGTGTGCTTCTGTGCTATGCGTCGCAGATCTCAAGATTGGATTCCTCCATAGATGCTCAATGAGAGGACAGCTTTGGACACTAATGCTTCAAAATGCTGTTAAAATCTCTGAATATAGGCGTGATTTTTTTTTATCACAAGGAGAGCCTAAGTGAAACCAAGCTGGAGCCTGCATGTTGCAGGGAAGGCTGTAAAATTCATTTTGCCCACAAGAGGGTACATCCCATTCTGTGCTGCTTCCTTAGTGAGTATAGAAGTTTGGATTATGTAAACATAATGAACATAAAAACTGGCAACACTTTGGATTCTTTGTTTACACTAACAAGATAGAAGGGAAAAGTTTGTATTGTGTCTCAGAGAGAAGCAAAGACAAGACACAAATAAGCGCTATGTTGTGGAAAATCAGACTCATATGGGCTTGAATCGAATCAGGAGGGAGAGAAGAGAACAGAACTGCATCATCATGCTTTCTGCATGTCGGGGCTCTTAGTAAGGCTAGCAGAGCTCAGCCACAAACACACTCATCAAAGAATATTTGCCTCATGAATATGTCAACTGTATATAACCTAACAATAATGTCTTTAGAAACACTTTTCTTTTAAATACAAAAAATACTTTCTGAGAAATCCAACCCAGAAGTAACTAATTCCCTGGGACACAGTTGGATAGTACAAATAAACCTGAATTTACAAACATTCCCTAAGTTGCATTACACAGAATCCTTATCATGTTTCGAAAGACCTTCATAACAAAAAGGGTCACTCTTCTGTGACTTCTAATAAACCTCATTTTCCCTGCAGATAAAATCTACAAACATGCCTTGAATTTTATTGGCAAAGTTTTCATGTGCCTGGAGATGTCCAGATTTATACTCTGTGTTTGGACAAGTAACATGAAAATATTGTACACTGACAAAATGTATATATGTAAAAATAGAGATGGAGACAAACCAAAGGCCAAGGTCTGCCCCATACGCATGACTGGGAAGGTCTACGAACTGTCAATTCCATGTTTCAGTTAAATTGTCACTGAGTTTAGAAATTCATGTGTTTTGTTTGCACTTCCTGGAGAGGAATGGTGAGGTAAGCTGGACATCAGAAATGCGCTCCCTGAGCTGCAGGAAGCTGTGTGTTGACTCTGTGGTGGCCGAGAATCTTGATAACCTCCTTCTCCTCTGTCATTCCACTCCTCTTCTGCCTTTTCCCATGGCTTTAATACATGGGTTCTAGCTGCTGTGATGCCTGTGCCCTGAGTATGTACACCCTCTTTGTATTATGGTTAAGTAGCACTTGACACCTACATCTGCATCAGAGTAGAAAGCACTCACTTTGTCTTGAACCTGGTACTTAAGGACCAGTTCATTAAGGCTGAGGAGTATTTGTTGACCAAAGAGAGTTCCCTAACTCTGTGCTGCTTTGTTCAAGCACTTGAAATCCCTGATAAAGCAAAGCAGGGATGTTGCAGAGACTAGTCACAGAACTGTAATCTGACTGCAAAGACTTTTATTTACAATCTTGTCTCTATATTATGCTTAACAGCCAGAAATGCAGAATTCCGTATATGCTTTGTTAGACTTGTGTTACTTTTGCACAGAAATGTCTTATTCTACATTATACTTCTGTACATCTGTATGCGCACATTTTTGCTTGTACAGATTTAGGATGAAGAAAAGATTAAATACCAATGAATATTTTTCCGTAGTCAAAGATATTTTTCTCAGATTCGCCAAATGTTTATTTCTGTACCTCTGAGCCTCGCAAGGATTTAATTTCCTACCCTTGCCACTTGAACAGTGAGGGAAATTTAGAGATGTTTTCATGACTGCTAGACCTCTGGAGTGAGATTACACATACTTCACTCTTAGACCCTTAACTATTAGAGCCTTATGTCACATAGTAGATAAAGAAAATGTTTTCCAAAATAAATGGTTGTTTTTAGGACTCTGGTTCCTGTATTTTCTCTTGCACTCATCTAACTGTTGCAGTATATATGCGTTTACAGCGCTGGAGAAGTTCAAATAAGAAGTAGGTGGACTTTAGCACATGTTCTCCAATATCTGACGAGAATAAACAATTAGAGGATATAAAGCAATGAGAAACTACATATAGACATACATTTACAAGTATTCTATTTTGATTTGTATATATCTGAAAAAAATGCCTTTAATTTTAATGGAAATCATACTGCAGTCATACTGCTGTCTATATATCTTCACATCTTCTACTTTCACAAAACATGCATTACACTGATATCATAAACCAGCAATATATCCAGCAATGGAAGAACATTGTTCTTAAATAAGACAGAACTACATTTCACTCACTTGTCATGCTCAAAGGAAGTAGTTGGTTCTGAGGATTTGTGCCCTTCCAATACGTGTGGGAAAAAAACCAGAAATGACAGACTGTAATTAAAGACCATGTTATAATGCATGTGCTAAAGGAGACAACACGAAAATACTAGGAGTAAATTTAATTCTCTCATTTCCTACCATTAAAGTGTTTGGCTTTGTAATTTCAATATTTTAACATCTTTTTTGTTATGTTGTGTATATCTGTAGGACCCCACTTTTTAGTTTACACCTCCTGAGGGACTGAATGCTTCAGAGTTAATGAACTTTCTCATCAGTTGGCCATTAGTTTGAACTGAAGCCAACTCATCAGGATGAAAAGCATCTTGCATCTAATGGATGTTTGGGGTTCTGTATAGAACGAGTTTGGCAGGTCTCTTTTGCTAGCTGCCACAACACAAACATGCCATAATGCTCTGCACTAATTGGCAGATTCAGTGAGGAGGCCAAGTGGTGGCTGATCTATTGAGCCTGATCTACCCTTTCTGCCCCTGGAGGAAATCTTCCACACCAGGTATGCTGTTGGGATTTGTTAGTGTTTGTTCAGCCTACCAAACTGCCTCCTTTAAAAATCCAGAGGATATCAGTCATGAAGGCTGTCTGAGGATGCCTCTCATTATTACTAAAACCATACAACAGTATAAAGAGGCATTTTACCATGAATACATTTTTTGCACAAAGGGAAACATCTCATTAACTAAACTGAATAAATGTAACCCAGCTTCATGACAAGTTTGGCAGCTATATGTAAGTTCACAATACTCTTACTTGATTCAAAGAGAATTTATCAGCTTATGCACATCTGACTTTGTGTCCTTGACTCATATTAACAGGTGTTTGAGTTCACCCAAAATTCCCTTATATTGCAATCCTTCAGCCTGTGTGTATGTGTGTAAATATATATGTATACATATTATGCACACATATTTCATACATATATAGTTGAAGTATACTCTTCCTTAGAGAAGAAAAACAAGAGTCTCTTCTTAATTGCCCATATTAATAGGAAACTCATGGAATATCAGTGAATGTGCACATTAAACATATTCTTGAAGCTTCCCTTCCCTTCCCTTCCCTTCCCTTCCCTTCCCTTCCCTTCCCTTCCCCTTTCCCTTCCCTTCCTTTCCCCCCAGGCTGGGAGCTGGGGATAACATTTGTGCTGCATCATGTAGATTCTTCTCTTAAAAACACAGAGTGCCAACAATATGTTTTACTCCATTCACTCCTGCTTCTTCAACATTTGGACACGCTTTGGGCACATTATTCCATTTCTTCTCCTCTTTTTATTCCTGTTCTACTTTTATTTCTGGCATTGAAAGAGCATATTTGCTTTGCATTTGTGACTTTGTGTTCATGTCACAGCAGCACTAAACAATGATATTTGTTTCTGTTTCCAGCCAATATAAATTCTAACCATTCTCAAGCCCTCACATAAGGCAAGATTAGTTTTTCTTTGATTATTTGATTTGTTTATGTTATAGACTCTTGCATTCTGTCCAGCAAGTATTTATTCCATTGCAGGACACCTACCATATCTACTCAGAGAGCATCACAGGCGTTTAACATTTATTTATCTCCTTCAACAGGGAAAATTTCAATGGCCTACTTGGGACAGTGGGACAGGGAACATTAAATAAACAATAATTTTGACGTAGTGGAGTAGGTTAAGAAATTTGACTCAACATTGTGTATATGAATAGTTTAAAAACACATAGGTTAATTTTAAAAATTAAATATTTATACATAATAAATTCATAATTCCAATTTTGGAACAGCTCATTGGCACTAATCCATTAAATACCACTTTAAATTAATCTTTAATTCTTTAATCTTTATTTTTTACCCGTAGCTTGGATTCTTAGATCAACCATAAATTGAATGAAGTAAAACAGGAAACCATAATATTGACAAATTTAGGCTATCAGCCAAGTCTGCAACTAAAACAAATGGAATTCCACCATACCTAAACATATTTTCCAGTGTCAGTGACTGAAGTTAGCAGTCTACAATACATTTCCACCAATGCTGTAGTTTTTCTTCCAAAAGTAACGAACACAATTTATCTCAGTCAGCTGAGCATCAACTCTAGCATTTCTTTCTTTTCCTTTCAACTCTTCTGAAAGATATCCTGTTTCAGACAGAATTGTGTTGCCAGACCTGTTCTAGAACCCATTCCATGTTTTCCGGTCACTCCTATACTTTCACTGTTGTTGAGGTCTCTTCAACTTGACTTTTTGTCAGACCATTCTTCATCCAAAAGTCAACAATAAACAACAATCAACCAACAAGTCAACCAGGATGTCCATAAAGTAAAAGCTCTCATTGTGAAAGAAAGTGGACAGGAACTGTCAGATTTGCCCTTGGCATCTTAAGCTTAGAGGATTTTATTTCAATAACAGGCTTCCAGTATTCCTGCTGGAGGATCTCAGTTTATTAAATACTGGAAAAAAACTCAGCTTAAACCTGCAGTGAAGGCACACTCCAAAAGGTTGGATCAGACAACAGTTTTCTATCTGTTACAAGTACCCCCACTCGCCTTAAAATGTTGTTTTTTGAAATATTTGTGAAAGGATGCAGGGAATACTTTTCATCTTTTTCAGTTACCTCTCTTCTGTTTAGTTAAATGCAAGTCAATGAGGCCCATGCCTCTTTTTGGTTTTAATGTCAGCTCTGGAAAAGAAAGGAGGGGACTGAATAAAGGAAAAGAAGAACTGAAAATGAGGAAACACTGAAGAAATGGAGCCTCAAAATTTCTCTTAAGCTGGATCTGCTTTGATGATAAAAGATAATGTTACAGTCACATAGAAATCCAAACAAATAGGAGACACTGTCATTTGCTTACTGATTGAAGGCCTCAAACTTTTTAAGAACTTTTAGGGCACTTCTAAAGAACTTTTTAAAAAGCTATTCATATGTACAAATCAGATAAGTTTGTTGCCCCTTTTATTTGCATTTATATAGACAATTTACTTGTATTTATATAGAAATTTTTGTTCTTTGTTATATACAATAGAGAGCTTTACAAACTGCATGATGAGTAGGCATGTCTAAATTCTCTCTAATGCCTTTGGTTTCACATAAAGATATCTATCTACAAAGGCAGATGTTAAAAGATTATATAATGATCTATATTAACAAGTCTACAGTTCTTTCATAGAGTTAATTAACTTTTCTTTTGTATTTTTATATACCATATGCAAAATATATAGAATATTTTGTAAAACAACAACTATTATCTGCAAGCACTTAAAGAGTGTGCTGGTGACTACCAGTGCAAGATACTGTAGAATATCCCAAATCCCACATCTACAAAAAACAGCATAGTTTCCATGTGTGATTACAAAGTGAGTTATTAATTCATACTTTAGAACAATATTTACTGAGTAAAAGGGGTCGTGCTACAGTTTTTCCATTCATAAGCTTCAGCCTCAGACTTTCCAACCCTTTATTTTATTAAAAACAAAATATGCTATCTACGACCTTTTAACAACAGCCAAATCACAGTGGCCAAAGGTTTTTATTGCTGACCTATTAATCTGTAATAAAACAGTAATTTCCCGGGGGTCATCTTTTTTTTTTTTTTTTTTTTTTTTTTTTTCTTTTAAGGAAAAGCAAAATAAAAACACAAAGGTTAAAAGAGTAAGCAATAAAATTGCTCAAAACATTTACCAAATGCAGATTTTTTTCTTGTTTCCTCTGCCAGAACTTTCCAAGTACATACTATAATTTACAGCTCTCCCTGGTCATATAAATCATGAATCTACACAGAAAAAAAAAAAACAGTTCTGTACATACCTCTCTTCTAGTAATTTTAAGTTTTCCCATGTCCATTAGGCCCTTACAACCTAATCTCGCTCTGCCAATTGCTCCCATGGTGAGATCATTAAGTAAATTATTTAAAGATCAAACAGCCTGCAGTGACAATGGAGTTCCATGTAAGGTAAATGCTTCAAAGCCCCCCTCCCCCCTTCTCAAATTATAGCTCTACAGGCTATTCATCACCTCTGGATGGGGCATGCCCCACTATTACTTGGCTTTTTGCTGCAGGCTAAGGTAGCACCACTAATTGGCCTTTGTAACAAAACTGACCTGTGGACAGGATAAAACTTGTTTGGAGCTTTAGAGACAACAATTATTCAAGGTTAAAAACACATCAATGCCACAGCTACGTCACTATAATAAGGGTGAATGAATTTCTTCCTCTTGGTTCTTAATGCGAAAGAATGCGTTCATGTTGTGCCCATACCAAACAAAAGCTCCTTCAGGTAGTTGAACTAGTCCACTTTTCTTTCCTTCCCCCACCCCTTCTTTTTTAGCTCAAGGACAAGTAGGTCTATCATTTTCTTTATTTCTCCAGAGCCCCTTGCAGTGAGGGCCCTTTGATCTCCGAGAAGAATGGTAGATGGAACAATTTAACCGCTTAGTACAGGTGCAGGAGTTTATTTGACAGGTTGCAGCTTTTATTTCTAGCACATTAGCTGTGTGCATACAAATGGGCTCTTGACAGATTCAAGCAGGTAGATCAGAATTTTTTTCTAAGAAGCCCCAACAAAAGCCTGGTCACACCTGTGAGGATGCCACGACTGAAAGCGCTGCATCAATTAACAGCAGGTAAGGCCACAGAGCATCCTGCTGAGAGGGAATTTTTACAGCTCAGGAAGCCAGTATGCAAGAGGAACAGTAGCTTGATCAAGTCACTTGTCTCTCAGATTAAAGAGTCCCTACTTGATCTGAGTTATTTTAAAGTAAATAACTGCTGCACTCGCATTGTATTACCCGTAACAGAGAAGTGAATGTAGAATGGAAGCAAAGGGAAGGGAAAGCATTTTCAAATCATATTTACTCAAACCATCACTTTTTTTTCCCCAAAGGATGATCATCTGTATGAATTATCTTACATTTGCTGTTACTCATGATTATGACTACTGTGGTGAAATTTTGCCCTTAGGAGATTTGTAAACTGAGCTTTTTCCCCTCTTTTTGGTTTTTCACTTAGTTTAAGTGTAGTTAAAATGCTTCATGTAAGAAGATGCTATTCAACAGCCTAGCAGCTAATAATAAGTCTGCTAAAGATTGCTTCTTCTGATTGATACCGATCAGGGAAGCCACTGATATTTTCCACTTATTTGCTTCTCCTTTCTGTTTTAAGCTTGAGGTTGTTATTTCAGTGCATTGTAGTTCCTCAGAGAATGCCATTCCCCTCAAAGCCATTGTGTTTATTTGAGAGAGATAGCGTCTGGGAATGCACTGATCTTGTGACAACATTATTTGTTCGAAAGCCTTAAATCGAGACTGGTCATATCGACTCATTCTAGTCTAAATGTCCCTTCCACATGCTGGCATTGGTCGCCCCAGACCAGCAGAGTTCCATTGATGGGCCCCATCTGACCCACTCCACCCTTGGTAAGTGCTTTTCTGATAATGTGCTGCCTCATAGCTGATGGAGGACATGTGGCCTATTTATCACCTTGTGATAACTATAGTGGCTGTTAAACAGATTTGGTGAAAATTACACCTCGGCTTTCCAGACAACTAATTTTCTCAGAGAGGTAGAAGGAGCAGAAGATTGCACTGAGGAATGTTGAGGACAGTTTTTAGTTTAACTGTTTCAGATTCGTTTACAGTGAGTCATATTTGTGTTTAACTGAAATAGGATTCATTTATTGTATAGCATGACATTCCTAGAAGATGACACTCCTGGGAACTTTTCTGCTAAGAACACATCTCTAAAGGATTTTGGGAAGGTATGTTGTTGCACACTCCTTTTGGCTGTTGTAGTTCCACTCTGGGGGGTCCATGTTGCTGTAAATGTGTGGGGTTAGCAACAATTTTGTGAGGTCAATGTAACTTCATTTAAACCTGAGATGTTCTGCTGCTCACAAGTGGGGTTTGAATGGCTGCTGTAGAGCGCACTAATAGCAATACAGCTCCTGATGTGGCCACTTGACCATGGGAGAAGTCTGGTGGCAGAGCAGAAGGGAGGTGACTTGTCCTACAAAGCAGCAGATTGCTGGAGAGCTCACAGTTTCTGCCTCAACCCCATCATTCAAGGGCAAGCAGCTCCTCCAAAGCAGCCCACAGGCTGTGCCATCACAGACTGTCCATAGAAGGACTGCTGGGAGATCAGTGTCTGAACACGGACTCAATTCCATATTAAGTTCTTCTTCTCCACCCTATACCAGCTGTCCTAGGATGGTGACCAACAAGCGCTCCTTGTTCTAGAACAAACAGCTTCCTTCTTTGTTTGTTTGCCTATTAATTAACAGCAAATTCTCATTTGGAAAAAGCTGAACATCAGGATGTGGGAAAGACTGGCTCAGAGACACAGCAACGAGCCCTGATGGCAGCCTGCTGCTCTAGCTCCCACAGCCGGAGTCCAAAAATTAAATGTGATGTGCTCTGGCTGCCAAAAGAGTTTCAATAAAAAGGGGATGTGAAATGCATTAATGATCAGATCTTTCAGCAAGATCTAGTGAAAAAAAAAAAAAAAAGAGAATGAAAACCTACCCTACTCTGACTGCTTTGTCTTTTCAATTTTAGCACTGGAGATAAAATACACTGCTGCAGATTGTATTTCTGTTAGAGCTATTACAGGTTTATGTGAGTGCTAAAATGCAACAAACATGGAAATTAGTGTCACAGTCTTTTATGGTTCTTTATTGCTCTTATTTAGACCAATATATAATAGTTATGCAGCACTTAAATGTAGGTAAGCAGGTTTGTTTTTCAAAACTTTGAATTTGTGTCTGGCAACTGATCAATCAAAATTCATTTCCAAGCACTTTTCATACACAAATCTTAAAAGACTCTGGAGCACCAGGTTCCTAATGCCTGATGGATTAGAAGCAGGACTACAGAAAAGCATAGCTTCTAAAATAAGTTTTTTAATTATTATTCTGGATTTTTTTGCAGTGGGTTTTCAAAACAGGTTGTTTCTCCTAATTTGCCCCTTTGGTAGATAATGAATTTTAAAAGCATGTCTTCATGTTTTGTGTAACTAGAGTATTGAAATGGCATTATCTCACACTATGGCACAGCCCATAGGAACAAACACAAAATATTCTTATGGTCCTAATGTTCTGCTCAACACTGACTGGAACAAATATACACAGTGACTTTCTCTAAACCTCTGTGAGTGACTGATTTTGACTGGATTAATTTTCTTGGACAGCCATTTCCATGCATGTGTAGGAGATACTGCATGTCCAGGTAGAAACAGATCATGAAATACTGAAAAAATAATTAAATTTAATGATTTTTTTCTAGCACAGTTCATATTGCAGAGCAGATTGATGCCTTACTCAGCCACTTCTGCTCAATTCAGCCACACACTTTTGCTAAAGGTTTTATTGTATCTATCTAAGGTTCCCAGAAAGCATGACATGACAGCTCCTGGCTCTACCACTTTTCTCTGTAATCTTTCACCTCATCTCAGTGTGGATCATGACCCGACAAAGCAATTAGAATGAAAAAGATCTTCTAAACCACTCCATTCTTGTATTGAAAGCAGTGCTCTCGAGAAAAACTTCGAAGTTCTTTGTCTCTGTCAGCTCACTCCCCATAAGTAGCTCGGGCAATAGCTCAGTGGTCAAATTTTCAGTTTCACTACTGAAGATTGAAAAGTTATCTAACTTACATGTTTTTATTACGGGTTTATTCTATTTATTCTAGCTATGTAAATGAGATATTAAATTTGAACTGAAATTTATTCTAGTTCAATCAAATAAATTTCATATTTGCTTTCTATTGAAGATGCATTCAATTGAGGATGGATAATAATCATCTTAACTCAGAATAAACAAAGCTATGTTTGAAATTGGAAAGAGAGTAAGAGAGAGAACCTCTCGAACAGCCAATGGAGACTTGTTATGAATTGTTATCATAAAATCCCACTTGTAACTCAGATGAATTTCAGGATTTGAATGTCTGAACTTCTCCAATGTCCAGAGAAGTGTTCAAGGCTGAGCTAGATACAGTTTGAGCAACATGATCTTGTTGGACATGTCCCACCCATGGCAGAGGAGTTGAGAATAGGTGATCTTTGAGGTTCCTTCCAAATTAAATCATTCTGTGATTCTATGATTTCAGGATACTATAAAGGTCCATAACAGAATTTTGCATGAAGAGTTCACCTGAGGTAATTCACCAGCTGGAACAGCAAAAACTGACTTTCAAAGATCACTATAGACATAGTTAAAAGAATTATTAGGATTATTATTAATTCATCTTTATATATCTCCCCATCTCTTTTATACTGTATTCAGTTTCTGCATCTTAAGACTACATGTTTGTGTGACTAGAATGCCTTTCAAGTTATGTTTTTTGTCATCAAAATTAATATAATTATGTATTACTATGTCCACATATGAGGTTCTGAAATAAGATTTTTCTAATGCCCAGTTAAGCAAAAATCTGTTGGTTTTACAGCTGTGTGTTTAGAGCATTAAAGGCAGTGTGTATTCAGACCACAATCTTCTTCATAATATTCCAGATCACAATCATAAACATCTTCTATGTTGAAATACATGAATGTGTTGCTCACAATTAAGTTGTAAGCAGTTATCCCCATAGCTTCTCACACATATGCCTGTCTCACACAAAATGAGTGTTTTGCTACACTGCCATCACAGAGAAATTGCAGTTTGAATATTGTTGACAGAGACAATATTCATTTTGCTTTCTTATAGTGATAAAAAAAACTTTCTTCCTCTATTCCTGAGTAAACCTATAACCATCAGTTATAGTTGAAAAAGTATATAAAGTCCAGATTTTGACGCCACACTTTACGAAAAGTCATGCATCTCATTCTCATTAGTTTTAAGAATGATAGAGGAAGTACAAAATGCACTTGCTGAAAGATATTCAAGATATTAAATCCAGTTTTTCCTTTTTAATATCACAACAATTTTCTTTTAATGAAAGTCAGAGATTGAATTCCACGTCAATGAAATCAATGAGAATATTTCTGATGATATGAAGCATTTCAAATCTGAATTGCAACTGAACTTTTTTCTGAATACTTGGTCTCTCATACATTGAGGCAATTCATGGAATTTTGCAATTCTTATTTCTCCTGGCTTTATTTCTGTATGACAGAAACCTTGAGTGGCTGTTTTCCCCATCTGCTTTCTTTCCTACTTCACAACCTCCTTCCAGGGGTATTTGTATCAGTATATTGTCAGTCTGCTCCTGAAATTTGTTCTTCTACTTTCAACATCTTTTTTCTTGCAGACCCAGCTGCTAATGCTAGTACTAGAAGAACATTTTCAATGAAAATTCCAAAGGACAGAAACTTCAGATTTTGAAATAATCACTACAAGATATTTTATGACTTAAGTGAGCAATTACATCTTGCTACTTACTCTAGCTCTACTTGAGTGATCCTGTGCTCTTAAATGCTCTTCAAAACATGTCAAAGTTGTAACAGATCACAACAAAGACATAGGAGGATGTCTACATTACTAGCTGGTGAAGTGTAT
The DNA here is from genome assembly GCF_019238085.1 of Lagopus leucura. Taxonomy (NCBI): domain Eukaryota; kingdom Metazoa; phylum Chordata; class Aves; order Galliformes; family Phasianidae; genus Lagopus; species Lagopus leucura. The sequence goes on from NW_024962334.1 coordinate 21,150,447, forward strand.
GAAAGGGAAGAGTAGGGTTTGATTTGCTTCAGGTGCCTTTGAATCCAGGATCTCATGCCTGCATTGTTTGGAAGCAATGATCTTTGTAGGTACTTTCCAATTGAACTCTTCTAGATTCAAATCATAATTATGAAGTCCATTTTGGATGCTGGTTCTATGTTAGTACTGTGCATGCATACGTGGCAGCTACTGGAGTACACTACCTTTATGTTACAGCTCATTAAAGCCTTGACACCTGAGGAGAGGAGAGGAGAGGAGAGGAGAGGAGAGGAGAGGAGAGGAGAGGAGTTTTCTGTTGATAGAAACAGTGCTACACTGTTCATCAGCGGTATAGAGTTATGTAAGTGGCCTGTAAATTAATAAGAGGTGCCTTTAACAGAAAATACACATTTCTTTTAGCCTATGAATAGCATGGAGTATTATCACTTTCACCCCTCTAAAATGAACCATAGCACTGCATAATGCTATTTCAGTCCATCTTAAGATGACTGCAAATTGTCTATTTTTTTTGTTAGAATAATGATCAAGTATCGATATTTCTTCAGTTCATACAAATGGATACAATCTTTTTACATACAACTTAGTCAATATATTCTGATGTTCACATTAGGGATTTGGAAATCAATGTAGTTTTCCTGTTATTCTTTTATGATTAAATCAATTGGAGTTATTTACTCATAGCAGAAAATATGGGTGATTGCCAACCCTACGGCTTGGTGAATTGCTTTCTCACTACACTTGCCCTGTAATGAGAAGGTACAGGTTCTCTTCAGGGGTTGACTAAACTTGCTCATGTATAGCAGCAATTTGAGGTGCAGAAATTGTTTATTATTAAGGGCTAGCAATGTTTCCTGCCAAAGGCCATCTTCATCATTTGCCATTACATTAACATTGACAAAGCAAGGCAATACGAAAACCCAGCAGTGCTGATTGTATGAAGGAAAATAGCAGATACTTGGCAATTCCACTTAAACCAGCACACTTCATACTCCTGTAGCAGAAACCTGTTAAAAGACAATGGAATAACCAAACAGATGCACAACAGGAAAAAAAATAGTATTTTGGAAATACTATTCCTGAGATTCAGAGCTATAAAGAAATAGGAGACTGTGCATTAAATAGATTTTTATTGAAGTTTTACATGAAAACTGAATAGGCATCATCTAATATTCTAGACCTCACAAGCAGTTTTTTTTTTATTTTTCAGAGGCAAAAATAAATGTTAGTTTTTATGGTAGATGTAAGTAGAGCTTCAGTTAATGCAATATACAAAACTGATAGTTCGTTAGTTACATTTAGAGAAGAGGACCTCTCATTCATTTAAATTATATATCAGCCAATCTGATTAATCTAAAACTTGATTAAGCATGAAATTCCAGTACTGTTAATTTATGTAAACCATTCTAGAACCACACGTTTGGAAATGCTGTGATCTAACACTAACAGTTAAGTAGAAAAAATCACCCATAAATGTGCAGTACATTTTTTCTGTCATGCCTTCTTCTGGAAACTACGGCAAAGAAAATGATACAATGATTGTGGTGGTGAGTTTCCCAAGTTTTATGCAAACCACACAGTTTATCAGAATTTAAGGCCCAAACCTTCCAAAACAAATTGTCTCCCAAAGTAAACTATTTTCCATAAGGGAAAGATGGAAGAACACAAACAAAGTAGTCATGGTACCTTGATTCACCAAAATTATGCAGTACGTCTTCTCCAGACTTCAACAGCGAAGTAGTCCTTATCTACCTTTGTGTGCACTCAGACATTTATCAGATATGGAACGTATCTCAAAAAAAAAGCAGAAAATAAATTTTTGAAGAATGAAGAAAAACATGAAATCTTTAAGGCTAAAATGAAGTCTTGTTTTGGGTAAAGGCAGGAGGAAGAGACTTTTTGCAATGTCATCCCCCGTTACTATATAATAAACACATGATTCTGTTGCTTAACAATCATCGTTATTCTAAGCGCTCAGAGAATTTTCTATTTATCATTTTAGAATGACCAAGTAAATAAATAGAGAGAAGGAAATCCCTCAGAAAAGGAAGATCTTAAAAGTTAAATCCTGGAAAGAGATGATACCTGCTTAGACTTATTCCAAAATAATTTTTATGAATGAGTTTTGAACTTCTTGAACCAGACACTGTAGTAGAAGCACTGACAGGCCATTACTTGTATCAATAAGCTTGAATGCCCCTGTAATGAAAGTGAGGAACCAATCCATGTCACTACATCTTAATCTTACCATGTGGCCAGAAGAGTATGGAAAACAGCTAATTTTGTAAAGCAGAGTTGTATTTAGAAATCAGAGGTGAATTCAATTTCTTGGCAGCAGTGATCCCATAAATCAAACTCATTAGTAAATGCTTTAAAATATATGTTCTCTTCCTTTCTCTTCCTTTGAAGACTTCTATGCACACCGCTGCTGAAGACAATCCTCCTCAGAGCAAAAGCTTTCATTTCAGTGGAATCAACCATCCAAGTCACTTAGATGGTTTAGAGAAACTCAGCCAAGACCCAAGAAAGCAGAAATGAAGAAGAACATTGAAAGCACGTGAATTTTTATGCAGCTTAAAAGTCTGGATTCAACAGTGCTTTAAAGTTAGGAGCCAGAACTCAAAATTATAGAATCATAGAATGACTTGGGCTGGAAAGGACCTTAAAGATCATCTAGTTCCAACATCCCTGCTGTGGGCAGGACTGCCAAAATCAATACCAGCATGAACTGGCATTGAAGGAAAGGCTTACAAATATGAGGATTATGGCCAAAATATTTGAAGTGGCTGCAATGAGTGACAGGCAACATGTAATAAAGTCTGCTAACTGGGGCTGCCAGAATCCCTATTAGCAGGAACAAAAGTGATTCAGACTAGAGTTAATGAAGGCATATACAGATGTAAAAATATCTGAATGCTAAAGGAGAACTGCAAGCATTTTTTAGCAATCATACAAAAATGACTGTATAATATATTTAGCCGATTCCTACTTTGTCTTGTACTAATGTAAACATAATGTAATTCCACTGATTTCAGAAAAGCAGAATGGGTCTCTGGATCCTTAAAAAAATTATGCCAAAATCAACCACACTTTTGAAATGGAAGACAATGGCAAAATTCAAATACTTAGTAAAAACATTTTGCACTCATGCAGATGATTCCTTAAACTCCAAATCTCACTCTCCTTTGTGAAATGACCTACGTAACTCTTGCATCATGTCAGACAGCGAAGGAAGGCTTCTCTTATGCCTCATAGAAGGGTATGTTCCCAGCCTGTGTTAACAGTGTGCTGGAAAAAGACTGCTTCCCTCCTTCCCATCACCATTAGCTCATCATCAGCATGCTTCTTCTTCACTGCCTAGACCCAGCCAGGCATTCCAAGATCATTTTGAAACCTGGCTGTCCTTCAAGCAATCATCTTGGTACATGTTGCCAATAAAATGCCAGTGGCCAGCTCTCCCTGAGTAAGCAATCTTCCTAATGAAAATAGGTCTGAAGTCAAAAATAGCATTTTGCATATAAACAACATACCTGGATGGAACCTAGTAAATTTTAAGAACAATTTTTTAGAGTGAGTTACGGGCTTTTTGAAAAGAGTTTGGAGACATGAGTGTTCTGAGACTGCAAGCACGATTTGCTAATAAAGACCATATCTTACCCCAAAGGTTTTTTCCAGCTGCAGCCCCTGAAGCACAAACATCGAGCATGTATCACACAGAACTGTCAGTTACTACCGGAGCCAGAAAATTGTTGTTTCAAATGTTACAGTACAGGAAAATCGCCTCTCTGCACTTGCTGCCAAAAAAATGACAGCTTAATTTATGCCATGCTGAAGCTACATTACAGAGCCATTCAGCCTGGCAGTTAAGCACACTCCATGCTCACATCTTCCCCCTGTGCAAGCGCACTGGGGAGAAATACACAGGGACTGTAATAAGGACAATTGGCTGCAGTGTTTTCCATGTCACTGGAACTAAATACAGGTAAAACTGTATCAGCAATAAAATACATCACGCCAACCTCATCTGCAAAACACAATTCAGTATGTGGATTCCCAAATGATAAGAAAGGACCTGTCACAGAATTGTTATGCATGAACTGGATTATAGAGGTTTGCTTGTGTCAGACCCTTGGGTTTTATGTTGAAGGGAGGTGCTGAGGTATTACCCATGCCTTTGAAAATTATGTCAGTATCCTTGGTTCAGACCTTCAAAACTTGGCAATGTTTACACTTTCTGAAATTAAAAATCTGACAGTATTAAAGCACAGCCTACTGTCAATATTTGTCATCAAGGTTTTCACGAGATATTAAAGATGCACATGACATTATTTAAAAATGAACCACCAGCCAAACAAACCCCATAAAATTATCATCCTAAATGCTTCCTAAGATTGCTATGTAGTTTTTTAAGGCCAAAGCTTAATTTTGTTTGACACAGAAACAATGATCATCCATGTAATGGAATGAAAGGAAATTATCATGTCTGTTCTTCTGCTTAGTTTATTCATATTAATCACATGGTAATTACATCCAGAAAGATTGATCTTAAATAATCTTGCAAATGAAGAATTGTTATTCATTTCATAAACTCATCAAGATCAAAACTAGTTGATCTGGATGTCAGTTAATTTATTTCCCCTCTCTTTCCTTTTCTACTCAATGTTTGTAGGAATATTAATGTGTTCAATATTAATGTTAACCATTTACCTTTTACTAGCAACTCACTCATCCTCAGTCAGTGTTATTTTACAGCCATCTTCTGAGGTGGGGGAGCAATAGAACAAGAGACTTCATAAAATAAATCAAATGCACTTATTGAGGATATAAAGGGATACCTAAAACCTCTGTGGATAGTCTGAGGAAAATGTTTTTACTAACAGATAAAGACACACTTTTACATACACAGAAATTCTGTGTTGGACTAAACAATGTCCAAATTCATCAACAGGCAATGTTGGAACAACATCAGACTTAGAACCAACACAGTTTCTCCAGGAACACTTCACAGGGCTCGCGTCCACATTTGTTTTGGCCTGGATTACACATTTCCATTCCTGTTTTCAAAGAGTTTGCATTTTGAATGTACCCCAAAAATGACAAAAATTTCTTAGAAAATGCACAAAATACACCTGTTTAATCAGAAATAGACAGCAATTTTCAAGGATTTTAGGCTGAGTTATGAATCCTGTGCTGGTTCACCCAATGGAATCAAATGCCAGGAAATCTTTCAGCACGATGAGATGAAGTTTGTCACTTGGTAAGGTAAATCAAATGAAAATGACTAAATTCCATAATTTTCCTTAAGTTTAAACTGCAGTTTAATACATTAATACTGAAATATGTGTTAGTTATTTTCTGAAATCTTTTGCAAATTTCTAAATTTGGGCCTTTACAAGCTTTGTTATGCAATCCCATTCAGTGCAAACTGGGCATGTAGCAAGGTTCCTCTCTTTAATTGATTTTTTTTCTCTCTTTCTCAGCTCATATGTGTGTGTAAGTTCCTTAAATTGAAGGTCCTCCTGTACATTTTGCGCATATTCACAGATTGACACCATCAAATCCATAAACTCTTAATACATACAAGATATTTTGTGTGTGATTAAGAATGCTGCAAATTATCTATTTTCATTTCATGAGAAATAGGTTTCTGTATTACAAATATCTGTGCCTATGCTATTCTCTTGTTAAGAAACACAACGTTCCATGAATAATAACTCATTGATATTTCTACCATGTAAACAACAGACTCATCTTTGACATGTGTATCTCCCCTAATCAGATGTGTACAAATTGTCAGTACTTTAGCTGTGTCAGGACTTAGAACATTATTGTCACAAACGAAGCAGGGAGGCAATGCACTACTGTAAAAAAGGTTCACACTCATAAATGATTAATGAATAGTTAATCAGACAGTGAATGTGTTTCTTCATATAATTAAACAACAAAGATAGAGGAAGGTGCAGAACTGTCCCTGATTTCAACTATGTAGACTTATTAGTTTTGTATAACAAAAAGATCAGAGCTTTACAAATATAAAACAATCATATTTTACATAGCAGTCAAACTACTCTTCTCTAGATAAGACAGAAGCCTTGTGGTGTTGCAACAAAAGTTTATCTGAAATTCTTACCTTCATCCTACTAGCTGAACTTTCATGTTTTAGGTAAAGGATTAGAATTCCAGGAATCCACTGTGTTCTAGAAATTCCCCAAAATAAGTCACTCTTGGTCATTGGGAAGAGTCATTTAGATTACATCTAACATTTTAAGTATGTTTTGGGCTTTCAAATTTCTAGTTCATGAATTTAAAGTGCAATCCAAACCAGCACCACATGGAGTGAGAATTCCTAGATTGAGAAAGACACTTATTCCATATGCCAAGGTATTTGAAATTACAAAAAAGTAGATTGTAAAGGCATAGGTTTTCTGTGTCTGTCTTACACTGTAAAGGTATTCTGAAGGATAAGAATGGGGATTTATATAAAATGCAGAATCATAAAATCATAGATTACACAATCATAAAATCATAGAATAACTTGGGTTGGAAGGAACCTCAAAGACCATTTAGTTCCAACCCACCTGCCATGGGCAGGGTTGCCAACCAGTCCACATGCAGAAACGTGTATGTATAACATCATATTCTTTGTTGGAACATATGAAGATTCTCAAAATTCCATGAAATTTTTGTTGCGCATAATAGATATCAACATGGAAAAAATGTTTTTTTCTGTATCTTTCTGTCTTAGAGACAGCTGGACAGACTTTGGATAAGGCTTAATCTCATTATTTAATTCCTCTGTGCCTTAGTTTATTCTTCTATAAGGGAAGATAATTCCTTATTTTAGACCATTATTATGATAACATAATGTTAGAAATACTCCTAGTTCTTCATAGAGAAATAGTAAAACAAACATTTATATGCCCATTGAACGCCTGTTTCTGGATTAAAACAAAGCAAAACGAAACAAAACATGTTCAGACAATTTCTTTCATTTATACATATTATTTGTCACCATTTGTCAGAGAGTTCATGGGACTCACATTGTCTATTATCCTAATGGACTCTTGAGACTCATTGGCGACATAACATATTTCTTTTTCTAAAGCTGATAGGGACCAGTAGTGAATGGCAGTAGATTTCTGGGGAATGGCTTTTGCACTAAAATGACTCGACTGTTGCTTCAACATTTCATTTGAGTAAATAATGCTGAACAGGGGATGGTTACCCCTGAAATTCACAGTGTTTTCTGTGCTGCCATTAATTCACCTGGACTTTGTCTGAATAGTGTAATGGAATCGGTTTCATCAAGTTAGAACACAATTACAAAAATTTCACCAAAATTTCAGCAATATGAAAGCTACTCACAGAGCTTCTGTAATTTGTCAGTCATTTGCGTCACACACTCCTGCAAAGATAAGCAATTTAGGAGTGAGATGTACATAGTATGGGCAAAATCTTGGCTCATTTGCTTTTAAAGGCCACGCTTTCTCCCATTTGGTCAATGTTTCTTTTGCTTGAATGAGAAATCCTGCATCATCTCTGACCAGTGTGAAGAAGGATCAGATGATCTCCAATAGTTCAGATGGATGTGCAATGTGGTTGAAAAAGAGCATTCATATTTTCAGCAAACATGCTGTTCCTTTTACCAGTGTTTTATCAATTTAATTAACTCACTTGATACCAACAAATTACTTCAATTGTGTGCAACAATCCAACAGATCAGAAATCTATTAATAGCATTTGCACAAATAAATTAAATGTTAAAAAGTAGTAATGAGGTTTAATTGAGAATATAGCTCATTTAAAACAAGAAATGCAAAGTCTGAAGACTGCAGTAAGTACTTAAAGCAAAATGCTGAACATTTTTCATAACTGCATTTCTGCCATTTTCATCAATCACAGCTGATAAAACCAAAGAATGTGCCTAGAAGTGTTGATGCTTCAGAAATAGTTTCACAAGAGGTAGAGAATCAACTTTCAGAGGAGAACTGAAGTCTACAACAAGACATAGAAAGACAGTAGAACTATGTTATGTTTAATCATGTATACAACATATCTTGCCTTTCAAATTGAGTTCTGCCTATGAAATCTGCATGCTTACATTGGACCTCTAGTATGCCTGAGAGATGAGGGTCCCCCATTAAAAGCTGCATGTCTCCATTTTCAGTTCTATATGCAAGTTGGTGTGTTATCAGTCACTGTCATACAGACTTTGGTTAGCACAACAATTACATATTGAAACACACGTTTTTACTGTGTTTCAATAACAGCAACACAGATAAAGCTCTCCTAGTGGTTGTTAATGAAGAGCCTGAGTATTGAGAGAAGGAATTAATTAATTGCACATATATAAATGAGTTAATTGCAGATTGAACTGGTGTGGATGTACATGATGATAAAATTACTGAAATGATAAAATTATTTGCTTTCAATTGTCAAGGCATTATTCCATCTTCGGTTTACATTTTGGAGTGATACAATTAAGTAAGATCTTTTCACAACTGGGAAAAGATTGCATTTTCCTGAATAACAAATGTAGATGCAATAGATTTTGTTAAACATCGGTAACCAAAAGCTACTCTGTACTATAGTCTGCGAAACATCCCTTAAATAAACAGTAGCTACTGCAATGTTAATAATAGGATATGATTTTTGGGAGCCGACTCAGAACTCAAAGCTGAAATGCAATGCAAATGCTCCAGGACAGACACACGCTAGTTTGGCTGGCCTGTGGCACCTTACAGTCTCGCTAAGGCAACTTGCCATTGGCTAGAAATACCCTGGCCAGCAAGTTAACTGGCCGCAGCACTGGCCAAAACAGCTTTAAATCTGATCCTGGGGAGCAGATGGCTGGAGATATTTGTCACCTCCTTCTGACATTTTTGTTGCAATAGAGTTCACTCTTCACTTCATCTACATTTGCTGGCTAATTATTAATTCCTTCTATATCACGCGGTCTCCCAAACTGATAGCATTCTCCTTTTCTACAGCACTCAGATTTACCAGGTAGAGAATGTGCCAAACAAACTTCCTGATTGGGTTAATTATTTAGGAATGTGGAGTGTAACACTTCATCAGGAATTCACTGGGAAGGCTAACTTTTGCTTTTTCCCTTGGGGTAAAGAATTCTTACAGTACAAGAAATGTTAGGATTCAAATGCAAAGAAATACAACTGGATTTGCATATTGACCGCCTCAGGGATGACTTTTCAAAACTGAACCCATCTCCCAAGTAATACAGTACATTTCAATATGGGCAGAAAATCGTGGGCAGCACAGTAATCTCATTGCCATTTTTCCTTTTTATCAGGTGGAACTGTAGCCTCTCCTGCCCCTTTCAAACCCAACTGATACATCTCCGATCTCATTCAAGCTAGTCATTAGGAAAATAAGGTACAAAAAGATGTTTCTCCTTTGAGGAACATGACCCGCATTCACTATGTCTATAGCAAAGAATTCTCTGTGAGAAGGATGGAAACTCTGAAAATCTCATCGATATGTTATGAAAATGTGCAAATGAAAGTTCAAGTACAAGAAACGCATCTCAATTACCTCTGAAATTATGTATTGAGAAAAAAAACCAACCAGATGCAACTGTCATTATGACATCTGTTGATGTCTATAATAGTATATAGTCCGTGAAAATACTTCTGCTTATTCAGAATTTAGTCTTAGAGAAGATGCGTTTTCTATAATGACTACATGAAAACTTTAGAAATGTTAATACTTCTAAATAATCATTTTCAGATTTAAAAATATTTAAGTTGTTTATTAATTAAACTATTTTGTTCTAATGAAATTGGGACCATATTTTCTTATGAAAAGAACAATAATAGGATAATAAAAGCTTTACCTGTTGTTCACGTTTGTTCTTTTCAGTGTCTAATATTTCTGAACTGCAGATAGATATAAAAACCAAAAAAATACATACTAGATTCAGCACACAAAATTGATTACATATATATATATATATATATATACACACACACACACACACACACAAGTAGTTGTGCCAGTTTTCCATCTTCAGGGGCATGAGACTAATGAACTAATGGGACTAATTAGGTTTACTCAGATAATACTTCATTTGATCAGGAACACTGTAAGTTTGCAGTAAATTATCAACAGCCATTACACATTGTTTACATTTACAATCTTATTAATTGTAAGAATGTAATGTTTTGAGTATTACAGTACAAATTCAGAAGAAGATGTCACATAGTCAGCTGGAGCCTCCCTTTTGTATCAAAAGCAGAGCAAAAGGAATAATTTAAAACATGAATCCCATCACCTCTACACCTAAATGAACCCTTCTGGGCAGGTTGCAGCACCACCACTTCCTCTCGAATGCACCAGGCTGGATAGATCTTACTCCTTTACTCAAATACTGGCTCGTAGTTTGTTTCTTAAACCCAAGGAGCAGGTACTCAGCCATCTTTCTCAGTGACATATGAGAAGCCTGTCATAAGCAGCGTAATGAACACCTACATCTGTTCTTCCTTTCCTCAGTTTTTCCACTACCTCAGTGCTTTTGGGACTCTTTTTTTTTTCCTGAAGTGCAGCATTCTCCCTGTCTCTGTATTCACTGTAGATTTTCTGGTCTTACCTGGGTCCTTAGAGAAGCACTGATGAAAATAATGTATTTTTGGCCTCTTAACTTTTGTGACTTCTTTCACAGTAAATTTCTCTTTGCTTCTTTTGGCCGAAAAGGCTATCCTACCACAATAGAGGAAGATATATGTTGTATTTATATTTTTATTCTTTAATGTGTGGACTTCTATGCCAAAGAAAATGATAAATTTCTATCAAAATGCTAGTTTCAGAAGCAAAGGTAGTCTTTCCTGCATCATGAATACTCATTAGTTCACACACAGAGTTTAAAGTTTCTAAAAATGCCACTACTGTAATCTGTCTGAAGACTAAACAGAAAGTATTTTGTTGTCTTAATTGCATGATTTTATGCACTAAAATACCTTGCTTTTATTAATTTTACCAAACACGCTTTAAAATAGCAGCTCATACTAAATATAAATCACTACAGAACATTCATTGCAAAATTTCTTTGGCAGCAAAAATTATGCTTTTCTTTTTTTGGAAGTGTTAGACATAGAAGGCACTAGTCTTTCAAATAACAATTAACAAAAAAAAATTATTCATAGCAAGTATTAAGATTTTCTTGTCACTCAAAAATATTGTAACTTATATTTGGAAACAATTTTTTTTTGTTTTGTTTTAGAATCCATCAAGGCAGATGGAGAGGAAGACAAGAAGAGCAACTAAAATGAGAAATGTAAATCTTTTCGTTCAAAACTGAAGTGTTTTATAATAAACAAAGAGCTAAATTTCTAGTTGCTAAGAGACCTACGTCAAAACAACCACCTTTTCCTTCTAAATAAGGATCCACAATAGGCTATTATTTAACTCTTTGTGGCCTTCAGTTTTCTACAATATAATGTCAGGAGAGAGAATTAAAAAATAAAAAAACTAAACTGTATTTATGCAACTATGCTGACATTCAATAAAACACAATGTGTTTAACTATTTTATTCAGTCATGTTTAGAATGCTGTTGAAGCTTCCTTTTTTCCTCAGGAAAAAATCCAAGGACATGCTGGAGTACATGAAATTACTGTGTTTCATTTAAGTAACAAGATGAACAGTCTCCAGAACATGACCCTTTTAAAATCAGACAGGAATGTTTTGAGCAAAATGTTTAAGTAGTGCCTGTATTGTATTGACTGATTCTCACAGTGTAGGTGTCTTTGATCCGCCATGTAAGAGAATGCGTGGCTGCAGGCCAGCAATAACAACCAGAGAAAGCTTTAAAGAGTCAAGAGCTTTTCCTTTTTTTTTTTCTTTTTTCTTTTTTTTTTTTTTCTTTTTTTTCCCTCCCCTCTTTTTTTTTATGTCAAGGAAATCAAACACACAGCTAAAGGGCATCATAAATATATCTGATCACTGTTCAGGGGGTTTCCAAAATGAGCCACTGGAGATACTGTCTTTATTGCAAGACCAATCTCAGATTTAATCAAAGCAAATGTGCTTTAAAACCAAGTTGATTAAACTGGAGTAAATGTCAAAACAAAGACCAGAGAACAGTATTTACACAGAAGACATGCCTCTCATGTTTGTGCAATGCCAAAGACAAGTTTCTGCCCCATTCTAAAAACTGTACTGTTTATCAGGTAATTCATCCAACTATCCTATTCTAGGCTTTGGGGAAGGATGTACTGGAGAAACTTTACAGCAGCTTTTCAGCTGCATCTTTGTCTCCATAGATATATCTTGTGCCTTTCTTGTTCAGCAGTGACCCTCCCTTCCTCAACCACAGGACTATGAATAACATTTATTTATAAATTTTTAGGTCCAACTCTTTAAGCAGTCCTGTCAAGCCAACCTGCGTCTCCTAATATCAGTGCATTTGGAATACGTATTTTTCCAACTCACTTTGTTTCATGGCAGAACTAGTGAAAGAGAAATGCCAGCTCTCAGTTTGATTTAAACTGAGCCAATATGCCACCTAGATGATAATGTCTGCCACTGAAGAGATGGAAATTGACACTTGCTTCCAAATTCTTGCTGTCCGCAAAGATGTTAGAGAGGGTGTTTTTTTTTTGTTTTTTGTTTTTTTTTTTTTTTTCCTGATAGACAAAGGAATATCAAAAGATAGAAGATCTAGATTAACCTATGGGAACTTTGACCGAGACCAGCGCGAGCCATGTTATGGCAAGCAGCACATTTTACCTCTAAAGAACAAAGGTTATAAAAAATGCATGCAAAGTAAATGTAACTGCTAAGAAGGGACAAAATATTTGGAGTAACTGAATGTTAGCTGGGAGAAATCTAAATGGTACTAAGTATCTTGTATACTACCCAAAAGCTGCCTCAATTTCTTCCAGCTTCATAACACACCTGTAAGTCTTTAAGAGCAATTTGATTTATCAAACTTGAGAATTTTTAGTATCTTGACTCGCTCAGAGCAAGGGTCTGTCAATCACTCAGAATGGTGGTCTAGTAGACCTTTGTTAGGAAATGTCTGCCATTGCAGCTCCACAGCACTGTCTGTGATTTCAGTTCTTTGAGAAATATTCTTCACTTAAGCCTTTAGAGATTTTCAGTCACAATAAACATAGCACTAATGAGCTGTACATAGGTCTTCAGTGTCTGTGAAATGGATTCCAGAGGCCCTTTGTTTTCCATCTTTTCTTATATTACAACATAAATCTATCTTGCATTCCTGTTTTATTGTCTGTCATAAGACTGTATGCAAAAATTTTATAGACTGTGGTTTCATCAGATTTCTGATATATGGTCAACTGCTGTGGGGCTGAGTCATCTTTGACTGCAGACACTGATGCGATATCAGTGTTCAATAATTCACAGTGATTCAAAGGTTACTAGAGCAACATAATACATTTAGTAAAGGTAGTTGAGCTGTATAGTACAATTAATGAAGGCAGATTTAACTTAGTAACTAAATAATACTTGTTAAGAGAAGGGAGAATGATAGAGTATCCCAAGCTGGAAAGGATCCATAGGGATTATTCAGTCCAACTCCTAGCTCCACACAGTGCCACACAAAAATCAGATCATATGACTGAAAGTATTGCCTAGGCAATTCGTGAATTACAGCAAGAAGAGAAAAGCTAGAAGAGAGCATTCTTAAAGGCCAGTTTCTGTGTCAAGGGCATGACATACATTTCAAGCATACTAAATACTATAGTGGGGAAGTTTAGAGAAAAATAGAAAGACCAGAAAACACTTGCTTTTGGCTGCAGCCAACTTCCTTTTAAATGTACATTGAGAAAAATTGAGTGTGACTGATCCAGAGCAGAGCACGGAACTGAAAACATGAGCTAGTAGTCACACAAGATATGTACATTTTCCTCAACAGCCAGCATGGGACAGCTTGCTCTCTTGTTTAGATGTTATCACCATATGGGCTATCTTTTAGGTACGCATGGACGTACTCATTCTTGGACTCGGCTCTCTTAAAAGATGCACTCCTGATTTAACCTATTAGTTAATGAGCTGTGAGCTATTTGGTATTAAACATAGCCTCTAGAGGACAGCACTGTGTATTTGGGAACAGTGCTAATAGTACAGTTAGAGTTACCATTTTCAATCTTTATACTTCAGTCTTCATTTTCTTAGGTGATAATTCTGTGAGCTATATAAAATAAGTTGTTTTCTTGAGGTTATGAACTCTTATGATGGTTATACCCATCTTCTACCGAAATCACTACCTCAGTGTAAAGGTAATTTTTCAGTCCTGAAAGCAAGCCTAAACAAGTTACCAATCCTATTTTGTACCCTTAACGATTAATTTGGCCTGATTGTTTTGTTAAAACATATGCTCATGTTCAAGCCAGAATCTTCTTTCCAGATTTTTTTCCAAATCTTTTCCATTTTAAGAATAAAGTTTGCTCTCGATACTGAGTACTATACCAAAGGAAAAACAAAATAGACATTTTCTATTTCTTAAGGGAGCTGAATGTCACATGTACCAGTCACACAATTATTTGTGCCTGCTGCTGAATGAAATGACACTTCTGAGGATCAGCACAGATATTTTCAAATACAAGTTTAAAGGAAAATGAGAGGACATCCTGGTACTGTAGGTCAATATCCACTGTCTGTTATATCAGTGGGAGCTAAACAGCTTCAACAGAATTACACAGGAAATTCACAATGAAATAAATGAGATGGTCATCTAACCTTACTGACTGCAGGTCATGGAAGGATGAGGTGATGGAACAGCCTTGAATCTCCAGCCTTCTTTCCTTCTTCAAATCAGACAGATAGCTATGAGAAATATTTATTATAAGAAAACACCTTCTAGACAAATAACAACAGTATTTGCTCTTCCCCGTGACAGTCCTGAAATTCATGCATAACTTATGAATTCTGACTTTATGAACACTTCATGTAACTATAATCCTCAATGTTAAGAATTTCTGACAGGATCCGTTGCACATATCACACATTTTATCCAGAGACAGCTAGAGGACAACTGGAAAAGTTGCTAAGATAGGCTAAGTGACTTGGAAAATATGCTGTAAGATTGAGCAAGTCATGGAACCTGCAGAGGTGGTGGTAGCTATTACCTGGCCCTTGGGTATGATGGTTTACCAGCCAACACTGCAGAGCAGGAGAGGAGAAAAGGTTGTGTTAAAAGGAGCTGTTTAAAATTAGAGTGTTCTCTTAGCTCTCCAGCCCGGGAGATGAAAATTAAAGGAAGGCTCAGGGGAAAAGAGAGAAAAAGTTGAAACTCAGGGGATCAAAAGGATGCAGGAATAAAAGAAGAGCGGAAAAGTCAGAGGAGTTCCATAGAGAAGAGGAAATTAAACCAAATGTTTTAATGTGTAGATTTTGCTACTTTTGTATGGACCTGTAAATAGCTCTTTTTGCATATGAACAGAGGGAATGTGCTAAAAAAGTTTGTTTGGAAAGCTTGTGCTCTTTGTTGTGAACGAGGTGAAAGACCAGGGGGAAAAAAAAAAACAACAACAACAAAAAAAAAACCACAGCCCTAGTGAGAATGTAGCATGCTACAGAGCAGAAGAAAAAGATTGCATCAGTGCCTGTTAGGAGATGGATGAGGCTGAAGGAACTCTTACCCTTTCTGGGCAGGAAGGCTGAAGAGCAGAGTCTGGACCTGCAGTGAGAAAATCCTTTCTTTGGAAGTAGGATCTGCTGCTTTTCATCCACTTTTGAGAAGCAGTCAGCTGAAGACTGTTCTGTTATTGGAATTGTGAGTTGAAGTCCTACCCAAGCATAGGTTGGGAAGAAAGGGCAGAATGGATCTTATACACAACCACATTCATTTAGGACTGTATCGAAGTCTGTTCATGCAGAGCAATCAGCACTGTTTATAATTTAGCTAATGACATGAACATTCGTTTATTACAGTCAGAAGCCTAATTGCTTGTTATAAGATATGAGTTTTAGTACTGCGCGTGTTAAGCATGCCAGATATTCAGAGGAGTGACTCATAGAAAGCATTAAAATATTAGGTTGAGGTGTTTGGTCTTATTTTATTTTCCAGGTTTTGCTCCTTGTTTTTAAATGCACGCTTTGACTTCAGCATGTCACAGAGCTTCAGATGTGTGACCCACTGAATGGTGTGGTTCACTGTTACTCTAATCAAAACATGTTAGTCACATGAATATTTGTGAAATGCACGGGTGACAGCTTCACTATATGCATCCAGGATGAACTATCTCTTCAAATGAATGACATCAATGTAATCTCTCTGAATTCAGCAAACTATAAGTCATGTCAGCTGTGTTCCCAACTTTACAAGACTGTAGGACCCTAATCAATCTCACAGTCATGTTTTTAATCCAAAATGCTTAACCTTGCCCATTTACAATGTCATGCTTTGAAACTCGCATACAAACCAGTCTCATTTCCTTTCCAAGAAATTGTCTTTAATAATTTCTCTACTTGCTGACTTACAAAGAATATGATTGTCAGGGAAGTGTAACTACTTCCTGCAAATGACTTACTTTCATGAAATATCAGTTTGAGTTTTATTTTAAATTGGCTGAAAACAAATAAAAAAGGAAACATTAAAAGTTACAAAAACGCAATATTCTATAGAGGATAAAAATTTTTCCTGTACAATCACAATTAAGGAGGGCATTTTAATCTTATACACACAATAATTATACAGCTCAGAATCTTGATATGTTAAAGCCACCTTGTGTGATGAAAGCACAATCCTGTTGAAAGAAATTACATATGGCATGTTGGTTTAAGTTCTCCATCATAATTAACTGATTAATTTTAAATTGTGTAATTTTAAAAGAAGCAAGAAAAAGACTCAAAATTCGACAGCAGATTTTACAGTGTAAGTAATGATCAAACATAGAATCACACAAATATATTGCATCAATACAGATGCTAAGTATATTTTTTGTATTAATTTCAAGGTCTGTGCTATTAAGGGATTACAGTACAGGCAATATATTTCAAGACTAAAGAATATTCCACAGTATGGTAGGTGCTGAAGAGAAGGCTAATGAGAAAAAGAGTGATTGTGACAAGCAATTATGTCACGTATGTGAATGGCTTAATTTTCTAAATTAGCCACTTTGATAATTATGACATCTCATTTGTCTTTTAATTCTATGAGCTGTGAAGTTTACCTTTGATTTTTTTCCAATCAGATAAGAGGCTTTGATAAGCCAAGGGTCTATTACGCGCCTCAAAAACTCACATTTCAGTCTGATTGTCTGCTCATCTGCTCCAACAAGAGCAAATAGCACTTTTCATGAGAGCTCTCCAAACAAGGCTGTCACTTCTTCTGTTTGCACTATCTATTAAAAAATATTTGTTAAGCAAATTAATAATGTAAATAAGGCCGCAAGTAGGAACATTAAGTGGGCTAAAGAGTGAAGGCAAACAAACAGTTTTCAAGCATTTTTCAAACCACTCAAACAACAGGTCATTTGCATACAAGCGATTAGCATGTTAATTACAAACAGTTCTTATCCACTCATTAGAAGATTTCTAAGATTCACTGACAAATATAGGTCTTTCTTTAATTATCCTGACTTGTAGGGAATAGCATGCATTTCATTAAATTAAAAGCAGGAAGTGGTATTTTAAATAATTAAAAGCAAACAGTGTTTTAAAGATTTAGCTTTGATCTTGGATTTAATTGCAGTAATTTCTGTATGTGTTCAAGTATAAGACCAATGTCCACAAGTTGTGGATGATTTATACGTAACACAGAAAATTATTTCAAGAATTTTTTGAATATTTGTTTTTTCTCATCTTCATTTTCCTTCACTGAATAAAAATGTGTTTTATTTTACAGAGACTAGATTAACAGTTAGAAGGGAAAACACAGTGGTAAAGATTTATGAATTTGGCAAAATAAAACGTCATTTAACACTCAAACTTGCTTAATACCATCTTTTCCTCTCTGTTTGGATGCACTGGTTACTGTCTCACTCCAGAGGGAACAAGAGTGGACAGACTGTTCCTTTTGAAACAAAGATACACTGTACTGCCATTGTTTCTATGTCACACTTTCGTATTGGCATGAAATTAGCAGAAATCAACAAAAAGTATGCTTTACATTCTGTTAACTACCATGATTGGGCAGAATACAGACAAATTATTTTGATCAGGATGTCAATATTTGTTATATCGGAGGGCAAGTCATACCAGCTTTGTACCAGGCAAAATCTATAGTATTCAGTTTAAAAAAAAACAAAAAACAAAAAACAACAGTACGTATTCCTCCTCACGTAAAGCGCTTGTACAACTAATAGTCAGAGCCTTTTGTGTTTACTTAATACAGAGAAAGGGAGGTATTTTCTTGATTTTTTTTCCTTGACAAGAAAAAACATTTTCCACTATTATTCTAAAGGCTATGCAGTTGTAGGAAAAAAACTCTCTTGGACAGTGCTAAATGACTCATGCACACAGGTTATTTCTGTTCCAAATGGTCTTATAAATGGTATTGAAAACCTCTGCTCTCCAGTAAGTACCTAGGTGAGACACCAGTTAACCGTAATGTTTAAATCACAGCTTTGTGAAAGTAATAAATCCATTTGAAATGTCAAGGCATTTTTTTGCACTATATTCTTCTTCTAACAAGTTTGATAATGCTTTTGGAACCAAAATCTGTTTTGGTTTTGAAAATCTATGCATAATTCATTTGACTTATGAAATTTTACCCAAAAGTTAGTGAACTCGTAACATCCAGACTTCTACTTTAGTTTCCTATTGAGAACTCAGGAGACCACACCTCAGAGCATCCAAATTTCAAAGTGTTTTGTGAAAGTTTGCAAAAGAGCATAGCTACATGAGACAGCAAGCCACTGGAGCTTTTTCCATTCTCCTCTCCTACACGTCTCTTCGTGCACTTGCCCTTCCCTGTCAGGATCTTCAGAAATACATGAGCATCCTACTTTAACTTGGATAGAGTGATGCCTCAAAGACTGAGGTCCATATCTCTCACGTAAAGTGTTTTGACAACTTTCATATTTATTTGTTACTGTTTGGGTTGTTTTTTTTGTTTGTTTTTTTTTTTTTGTTGGAGGTGGTTTTTGTTTGTTTATTTGTTTTTGGTGTTTTTTTTGTTGTTTTTTGTTTGTTTGTTTGTTTGTTTTTTTGCTTTGCTGTTGTTCTTGCTTCTTTCTTTCTTTACTTGCTTCATCCTGGGTGTACCTGAAGATGTTTGTGAGGAAATTTTGTTACTGAAGTCACAGACCATAATTTCATTGCCAAAATTTTCTTTCAACTGCCTACCTCAGGTTTCAGTACTGAGTTTGAATACCTGTCTTCAGTAATTTTTTTCAGTGTAACTGTTGCTAGAACATTTATAAACTTTAATAAAAATGCTCACTATTTGTATGATACTTTCAGTCTTTTTGTTCCCTAAACTATCTGAAGAGAATTGCAACTAGAAATTTTTATAAAGCCTGAATTAACACCTTTATCTTTTTATTTATCTTAAAATATTGAGTTTGTTAGTTTGTTTTGTAATATGTGATTCAATGGTAAAAAAAAAAAAAGTAGTACAGTGCAGTGCATCAGAGTAACACTAGATGAAAACAAAAGGTCCTGTTCAACCCAAATGATTTTGTTATAAATATTCTCTTACTGAAAAGCCTTGAAACAGAAGCACTGGTTTAAAACACCTGAAACAGAGAACATTTAATTGTTTTATATAAACTCTGCAACTCAGCTTAGTAGAAACTGCATAACCTAACTGATATGTTAATATCTTAGCACAAATAAACTGTAATAATAATTATATTTTAATTTCCAGAGAACACTTTTTTCCTCCTCCAGGCCCAGGTAATTTATAGCTGAACATTAAATAAAGACATCATATGGAGATTATTAAATCTAAATGGTACAGTAGAGCAAACTTTGAATGCATTTGAATGTGTTTTTCATGAAAACCATTGATAAAGGCAGGCCATCTGATAAGAAAAAAAAGTGGTTGTTTTCACCATACAGACACTTGAAACTTCATAAAATTGTAAAAAATATATATATATAAAAATATATATAAAAGTTACTGCAAAATAAAGCATAGATAGAATAGAAAACCAGCCATATTTTGATAGATTAAATGACCATAGAATTCCATTATAAAATGCAGCAGAAATCCATTAATTTCCTCACCTGTTCAACACCACGTCTTTGCCTCCGAAACTTTTCTCTGGTTTCTCAAGTTTACTAAAACAAATGCCTTTGTCAGGAAATTTTCATAGTTCTATATTTGGCCCTGGCTTTTATTTATGACTCTCTATTCTCAAATTCATCTAGAATGTCAGACTTACTACTTCAGCTTATCAGCTTCTCCTTTCCACACTTCTGCATGCCTTACCTGCCGACAAAGATAGGATCTCCTTATTTTGTGTTGCTCATAGACATCGAATTTCTAATTTCACAGT
Source organism: Lagopus leucura (assembly GCF_019238085.1). Taxonomy (NCBI): domain Eukaryota; kingdom Metazoa; phylum Chordata; class Aves; order Galliformes; family Phasianidae; genus Lagopus; species Lagopus leucura. The sequence goes on from NW_024962334.1 coordinate 21,170,869, forward strand.
ATCACAGAATTTTAGGGATTGGAAGGGGTCTTTAGAGATCACTGAATCCAACTCCCTGTCACAGCAGCTTCCCTACCTGCAGGTTGGCATCCAGGCAGGTCTTGAATATCTCAAAGGAGACTCCACAGACTCTCTGAGTAACCTTTCCAGTGCTCCATTGCTCTGACAGCAAAGAAGTTCTTTCTTGTCTTAATATTGAATTTCCTGAATTCTAGTTTCTGCCTGTTGTCCCTTGTTCTATTGCTGCACTCCACCAAAAAGAATCCATTTCCATCAACTTGATTCCTACACTTCAGATATTTATGAACAGTTATGAAGCCTTCTCTTATCCAGGTTGAAGAGACACAGGTCTCTCAGCCTTTCCTCCTGCAGGAGATGCTCCAGGCTTCTAGTAGTCTTTGTAGTCCTCTGCCAGACTCTTTCTAGGAGAACCCGTCTTCTCTGAACTGGTGGAGACTGGAACTGGACACAGTATTCCAGAAGTGGCCTCACCAGGACAGAATAGAGGAAGAGGATGACCTTCCTCAGTATTAGTTGCTGTTCAAGCTACTACTTATATTGTTCCCATTTTCACAGGTATGTTTTGAACCATGCACACCACGTAAATGTGACCCTAATTTTTGATCAGGTGCAAGATCCACAATAGAAGAGTTTGTTGGAATACAGTTCCAGACAAAAACTACACTGATGATCACATTTCAACAAGTGCTTGGCATATTAAGAACCAACTGACTGGAGTCAGTACAGGCTACACTATGTATAGTAAATATACATATTTGACTTCCAGCGTTGATTTTTTGTTTTGTGTGTGTGACTTCTGTTGTTGGTGATGTTTGTTTGTTTTGTGGATTAATTTTCCAAAGAATTTAATGGAAGGATTATTATTATGCAAGGATTTATGAAAAGAAAAAAAAAACAAATCCACTAAAAGTGAATAACCTAGTAAAGTGATGACATGTAGTATAGAAAATTGATACTTTTAGATGTGTAAGTGAATAACCAGAGTTCTTTACACTAGTGAAGCAATGGCGTAGCATTCAATATTTGGGATCTATTTGCCCACTGACTTACCTGAGCTTTAAACAGCTACATGGGCTCTCTCAACTTTTGTTTTGTTTTCTCACAGCTGTTCTACCTGAACAGGGATGCTTTAAATTTGCTTTTACCACAGAGAAGATCCTTGCAGAAAATCTTTGTCATGCTGTTCATACATACTGTATATTTTACATAGAGGTATTTACCGAGCTGTGAGAGTTTTGAAAGACTGGCATTCTCTTTGTTTAACATGCCCTTCAAAACAAGAGCGGATCATAGGTCAGTAAAAATGTCTGAGACAAGTATTTTCTTTTGTAAAATATATCTTTCTGACTAGTCTTTTGAAATTTTTGTTCATATCTTAATATGCAAATCTTGATGTTTTCCTGGCCTCTTTTTCTCATGCTTAGACATACAGGCAAACGAAGCCAAGTTTTGATCTACCTCAATCAAGTCATTTTGAATAATGCTTCTTACAGTTAACTCATCAAGAAAGACTGCCTAGTGAATTGCTGCTAACAAATGCCACTGAATAAAAAATTTTGTTTTATATTATCGATAATACTTGTGAGAAATAAAACAAAAAATCTGAAAAAGGGTTAGCAAGCCTAAAACACAGAGAAAAATCTGCCCAGTTTGTGTATTGGTATGTGCAGTGGGGTTCAGTATGGTAATGTTTTTCTTCCTCTTTGAGTAACCCCTCTAAAAGCTACTTATAGCATCAGAAGAAATTGGTGTTCTTCAGTTCTTCTCTTAGATTTCTAGGTAGTGCTGCTGTGTTTCATTCAACATCAAACAAATGCTCCAAATACATGACATGCATTTTGAAAGAGGCAATCAGGGATCTCTACATCTCTAATAGCACTGTATGGAAAATAATGACATAAAGAGAATGGCTTTAAAAAGAGCTGCTCACTGAGTAACCATAAGAGGTGAAGCATGAGAGTGCTAACAAGCAATAAAACAGAATTATGTTGAAATATTTGCATCTAAAGGCCCCATATAAAGCCTACTGCAGTCAATTGGTTTTTCATCTTCTTTGCTGTTTCAACTGTTGAAAAACAACAATCTCCAAAGAGACTAATCTTGGGCAAGTAACCATTAGCCAAATATATACATCTGCAATAGATTTATTGCTACAAATCTTTTGAAATGAAAATCTAGATTTAAGCAACAAAAAATCTGCTTTGTAACTTCCTTTGGAAGACTAACATCTTTCAACTTTTGAGAAGCAGCTTTTGCCAAATCAGCCTGTTGTACTAATGCCAGCTTTTCTTGTAACAAAAAGCTCAGCTCCAATGTTCCCCTCTTACCCTCAAGAGATAAGTGAAATTGGACTTTTAAATCTAAACTCATCCCCAGTGAATTATTTCATCACAGGTACTTCAAAGCAGCATGCAATAAAGAAGGAAAATTCCCTATCTCTGAAGGTGTTTGGGAAGAAAAGAGAAAAAGAATTCTGGCAGGTTTCAACATTTCTGACAGCAGTTCTGAGCTCCTCAGAGAAAAAAGCAGCTGAAAAGAATAGAGAATGGAATGCAGGTAAAGCAGGCAAAGGGTGTTAACTACAGTAAATACAGTTTATCATACAGTTATAGAAATTTATTACAGGGATATCAAAATATATATTTGGTACAAATATCTATAAATGTATATCTAGAGGCATAAATATAAATCTCTCCATATAAACTCAGAGATTCTCTCACACTCTGTTGTCACCACATTCCCTACCAAATCCACATCTAACAATAGCACTACTTCCTGTTACACTATTCAAGATCTGCTTAGAGTGAATTCTTTACTCTTCCCTGTGATATTTTATCTAACTTACCTGTGTTAATACATTCATCATTCTCTCTTTATACTGTCATCCCTGTTTTATTGTCACTCTCCACAGCACATTGTTTGCATTCATTCCCAGGTATTTTTATGCAGTGCCCTGTCACGGGTGGGAAAAATATATGGTTTGTTATTCATTTTTTCTATAGCTTGTTGAGTTCTTCCATATTGCCTTCTTAGGCTCTCACATTTCAGCCTCCTTCTATTAATAAATCCTAGCATTATAAACAGTCCTAATAAAAAAAAACCCAAAAACTTCCATTTCTTCTCCCTTCCTGCAAATAAATAAACAAACAAACAAAATAATTTCCTGCAATAAAACCTGAAGTCATAACCAGTTTCAGAACATAAAATTTCCTATTTTTCTCTTACAATTTTTATCTCTTGATAGCAAACATGAGAGATGAAGGTAGGCTGTTAGGGTGTTAGAAAAGAGATGAACTAGTTAAGCTCTCTGGCCAGAACACAGCACACTCGATTGTATGTATTGTATGTATCTTTGCTACATTTGCTTCAGTTATGATCTCTACAGTGATTATTGCAGTTTTGCAACATTGGAGAAAAATGCATTTATAAGGAATTTCTGCAGCTAAACACTAGCAAAACTAATTCTAAAATGTCAGTTGAGATTTTCTAGAACATCAGCTTTGGTGATAAGCTCTTCTTCATTTCAGATACAGACCTACCACTTAATTACTGACAAATCCTCACGAGGTGGCTCCTCACAACTGTGATCTCTTCTGCAAAAGAGGGATGTGGTTCAGGGACACCTGTGAGACCTTTAAAAACACAAAATGAAATTTTTAAAGAGATAACTTGTTGGGTTGTTTGTAGGAAAGAAATAAAGAAGAAAACAAAAAAGTAAAAGAAGAAATGAAGAAATTAATTATCTTAATTTCTGATTCAGATTGTAAGTGTATTTATTCATTTATTTAAACGCACTGGTTTAAATGAACTGTTGCATGTATACTGTGTAGCACTGATTCAATTTTACCATTAAATAAAATAAAAACAAAACAGAGCTTACGTGATGTTAATTTTCTTACAGAATTTGAGATATTTCCTATCCATTCTTGTTCCTGAAACGTGAAGGTAATTTTTCAGGACAAAAACTGTAATAAAAACCTCAATAATTACAGAAACTCTCCAAAACTGTGTTTCTGCTTTGTTTCTTAAAAGTTAATAATACTATTCATACTTATTTCCTGTGAACTGATTCATTGAAACAGTAGAGCAGATAGATACACCTCAATCGTGAGAGCTATCAGCATCAGTGTCTAAAAAATGGCATCCGAGTCAATAATACACTAATTTCACAAGGTTATTTTTACATTTTTATTATTTTTTTTTTAAATCATGATAACATATGTTTGGTTTCTTTTTTCCACCCAAGAAAGAAGGCTACAAAAATAGACTTCTGTTGTGCGATATTTTCCTGCAAGTCTGGGGTCTGATTCAAGGGGAGATGAGATGAATAATAAGGCAGGTAATGCCAATACATTGACAATGCTGATAGGGTTGTCATGTACATTCTATAAAGCGTAAGCCAAAGAAAAATTCTGGCACACACTGTGTTGAAATATCAGCTTAGTTAAAGGATTCACGATCAACCATTTGTCTTTTAGCCTTACCTCACTAGTCTTGCCAGCAACCCTCTGTCTGCCAAAATGAAGAAGGGACAGCTGCCAAAGGGATGGATTTCAAAGTGCGATTTTTTGTTTGTTTCAGTTTTACTCTCCAATCTTTGAGATTTTCTCCCCTAGAAAATGAAGCACGTTGGATTATAGGATGAGTTAATCAGGAAAGCTGTTAGCTTTAAAAGCTCTGTTTAGACTGATTTTTCTGAATCTTCACACACAAACGGATGGAAGATTCTCAGATTTTTGTTGGCTTCTAAAACGAATATTTATGTATCAAAAGTAAAGTTAAGCCACGGAACTCACAGTATATAGAATAAATCCACGAGTTTCCCTCTGCCAAAACCCTTAAGGATTGTGCGCTCAAAACAGATGCGTCAGGATTGCTGTCTCTATGTATCTTTCTGTGGACTCTGCAGATTTAGCTGGAGTGTAACCCTACCTGCAGCTTGGAAATACTTTCCTTCTGCGTGTTGTTGAAGGAAGTAAATTTCCTCCCCAAGGAGTGCAAGAGAAACTTGCTGATTTGGCAGGTAATTGGATCTCCTGAGCCAACAGTAACCCAAATCCATGGATTTAATAGAGGGATAGGGTATTTTAGCCCAGCAGGGACGTGGTAGAGGCAGCAGTGTAAGAGGATGCCAACTGTCTGAGTTCTCACTTATCCATGCAGAAAAGGTCTGACCTTTCTATCAATCTGATAGAATGACTTTCATTTTGGATAAAGGGGAAAATAAGGCAAAATAAAGCAAGCTGTCCCACACAATGCACACACATCATCTGGAAAATTTGCTATAGTTGTTGAAAATGGCTGCCAAGCTCTTTTCTGCATTTAAAAAGGATAATTCGACAGAAACAGTGACTGGGGAAACAGTGCTTATACCACATGAGTATTAACGATATTAAAAGTGGTTTTTTAACACGGGACTACATTTTCCAGAAACAAATGCTGGATGAGTCTGGAATTAGGAAATTGTTGCTGTGCACTTTGCAGTCTGGTGCTCAGGCTGCACAGCTGCACTGTACCTCCTCTCCCCCTCTTGCACCCAGCACCAAACCAGCATGCTCCCCCCATTTGGTGTACCTGTTGACTGTTTTATCCTAGCTCTGAAGTAGATGTTGCTGATGTGAGAAAGCCAGAGGATAGCACCCTTCTGCCTTAGGACATCCATCTAGTGAAAGAGCAGGGAGGTCTCAAACTGAGACATATCTTTAATGTCTGGAAAAAAATTTGCCTCAGATTTTATGGCAAAATAAATTGTAAAAAGTGTTCTTCATTATTTCATCTAACTTTTCAGTCTTTCTCTTACTTCTCTATCCTAGTGGCTTATTTCCTTCTCTTCTTTTTTGTCCTAGTGTTTCATGTCCTCATTCTGTAGATGTTTATACCTGTCCTCCCTAGTAACATTCTCAAATCAAATTTCAAATTTCCTAATTAATAAGCACATCCATTACAACCCAAAGAAGGGTTGAGATATAAAAATCAAGAACTCCAAGACAAGCTTTTAAAATATCAGGATGATTAGACAAAAACCTCATCTCCTTTATATGAGATACTGAGAAATCTATACGATAAAGCAGCTGTAAGACAAAAATTCATAGCAAAGCTTTACATAACAGAAAATAGTAATTGTTTTTCATAGATACACTTGTTTTCTTAGTAAGGCTGGCTGCAAAATAACACTTTATATTGGAGTATTTGGAAGAAATGGAATATTGGAATAGGATGGAGAACACCGCTGATGAATCTCAAAACCAAATTTAGTCCCCCTCCCATGCAAGCTGGCTTACACAAGGGTCATATAGAAATGCAAATTCCTATGGAGAATAGTGATCTCAACGATAAAACATAAAAAAAATTAATTAGTTTTCATACTGCACTCTGGGGATGACATTTAGACTTAATCTTGCAAATAAACTTGTAATGCCTCACAGTTGTTGTCACCAAAGTTTGAGCGATGGCTCATAAAGGCATCCAGAATACCTTTACAAGGCATAGAGTCCCCAAGCTATTTACTGCCGCCACTACAAGCCTTTTGTCTGTTCTGCCGCAAACAAAATGGAAGATCCACAGTTGCCGGCTGTTCAACATATAATGGCAGGGTTGCTTTTTTATAGTTCACCTACTGTAGTCATGTGCAATTGAATGCATCTCCCATATACTGCTCTTGCCAATTCTATCTCCAGCAATTATCCTGTTCTAGTACTCCATTGCAAAGTACCTGCCAGTAATGAGAAATTTGCAGGTGGTTGCTACAAAGCACTGCTTCTTTCTCCTCTGTTTGCAGGCACCCTGTGGTGGCAGCTGAAGCGTGATGGCTCTGATGTTGTTCACATGGAAGGCCATGACTCAGGCCAACACAACAGAACCGATGCCTTTGTCCAGCCTGGTCAAGAGGACAGTTGTGCTTTCTCCCATCCACTATTCTCAAGTTGGATGCTGCCTTCAACAAAGGAATTTCAAGCTAATGCTGATAAAAATAGAGATTTTTTTTTTCCTCCTCATTTTATAATATCGCTTCTTTTCTGATGATCAAAATTATCTACTTGTTTTAAAAAAAATCTGTTTAAATGTAAATTTGTGGTCCCCAAAGATTTCTGACCACTAAAATGAGCACTACAAAAAGCTGAGTACTAACCACTTGCTCACATAATTCAGATTGGAAGGGACCATCTCAGGACATCTCTCATCCAAACCTCTTGCTCAAAACAAACTCAGGTGCCAGACAGCATTGCTCCAGGGCTTTTTCCAATCTGGTCCTGAAAACCTCTAGGGATGGAGGCAAATCTTCACTGAACATCATCTTGCATTGCAAGAGTGATAAAAATATTTTGTTTTCAAGCAGTTGCATGCCTCTTTTTCAGTTAATATCCACTGTCTCTTGACCTCCCATCACACATGACTGTGAGGGATATGGCCTTGTCTTCTCAATAACAAACCTGTCAGCCTGGACTGCTGTCAGACTCTCTGAAGGCGTCTATTGTCCAGGCTGAACAAGCCCAGCTCCCTCAGCTTCTCCTCACTGGAAAGCGCTGAAGCCCTGACCATCTTGACAATTCTCTGCTTATCCCTTCTCAGGTAATAAACAGTTTTCTCACAGTGAGGGCCCAAAAATGTATGCTGCGTTGTATGTGTATTCAAATAAGTGACAGGTTAAGAGGAATAGCAATGTACTGTTTTGTTCTCCTGTTAAAACAACCTAGCATGCTGTTGACCTTCCTTATTGCCAGAGGACACTCTTGGCACATGTTCAGTTCACTACATACCAACACAACATAAGAGAACTTTTATGAGACATTTCTCCCTCTTTCCTGAGGTCTGTACCAACTCATGATACATACTTCATTGTTGATGTTTGTTTTACTGTTTGTTTTGTTTTTCTGGTAGCAAGACATCAAAATAACATTACCCAGAAAAACGAAACTTATCAAATAATTTTTTTTTCTGTGAAACGGCAAGAATATCTGATGATAAGCTAAAGTATAAAAAAAATTTAACAGTGCTATATTGGTCTTGAGTAAGGCAGCCAACCTAAAATCTTGCTGTAACCTTTTATTCTGAATATTTGCATGATTGTGCTTATTCTTATCTTTTGTATTCCACCCAGGGAGGAAAGAGTTTGAACCAGTGACAGCAGGGTACTTTTTAATCAGTTCCTTTGAAAAACCACATTGGTCTGTACAGAAATAATATTAGCTATAATTCAGAGAGGACTAATTTGAGGATGAGAGGAGACTGCTGCACACTGACAAGTTCCTGTGTTAATTCTCCCCAACTTTACATCTCCTGCACTTACTTTTCTTAAATATTGTGAGTACTATTGCTTCACAGGGCTCTTTATTCCAGCAGTATCCAACCTAGCCTAAGCAGCCATGAAAACTGTTGCTCATCACCCTACCTCAAGCAAGACTAAAGTGGCTTGAAGAATAAAAGCAAGTAAAACTGCCTCAGCTGAGCATTACTGGTCCCTGCCTGTCCCTGGGATGAGTGATCACTTCTCATCCATCAGGCTTTGTGGTTAACTCTTCACAGGTGCAACTTCACAAGAGTTGTTTGTGCTGAAGTGGCCTCTTGTGGAGAGGTGTAATTCCTATCAGCTTCTTCCTCTCCTTTGGCCAGAGGCTGCTTTTGACCTTTACAGGCTTTGAAATTTGATTCATTTTGTATTACAAAATATCCATTCCTTTGGGCAGTGAATAAAAAGTCTTTGAAGTCACCACTTAGTGCTCCTTAGGTGTTTTTCCAAAGGAAGTGGAAGTTCCTGCTGTCTGCCATTTTGATGTCCTTGCCTACTTCACACAGAGGTACCAGCCTACACAACTGTTCTGCCCTGTTTGGCTGGAGGGAGCTGAGAAGATCCTGCTACTGACCTTGTCTTCTCTTGTTGTCAGTGGTTAGCAAGGGTTGTTCATACTAACATGATCAGAATTTGAGGGAGATGTGGCAAAGTAGAATCAAGACAGGAACAGGGCAGTGATATTGCCACAGAGACACCTAAGCATGACTATCTTTGCACCCTCAAATGCAAGAGCAATGAGTATGAAAACTACTTGTAACCACAGCATGATGAAAGCTGGTAAGCAGGAACAACAGAACTTTTGCTTCTTAGGAAAAGCGATTCACTTACCTCTTGTCCACACAGCCAACTTTTAATTACTCTGATTGATGCATACGCCACTTTTCCACTGCAATAGACTCCCCAGCTCTTCCCAAACAGCTGTTTCTGCTTTTCTTGGACAAGAAAGCATATTATTTCCAGCATTTTCACCTCATTCACAGCACTGGAAAAAAAAATCTTTATGGCAGTCTCAACAATATTAGCAGACTTTCAAGGCTGACATTTGCATAGGTTCAAATCAGAATGTTAGTAACCGCTACAGTGACATCCTAATGAAGTTACAAGGAGGCAAAGATTTTATCTTACTGAGGCCAAATGATGAATTTGCCATCATGTATAAAACTACACTTTTACATCATCAGTTGAGTCACAGAATCATATAATCTCAGAATTGCTAAGGTTGGAAAAGGCCAACAAGATTATCAAGTCCAACTATCAACCCATCATCACCACACTCACTACCCATGTCACTCAAGGGCACATCTCCACACTTCTTGAAGACCTTCAAGGACAGAGATTCCATGACCTCACTGGGCAACTTGTTCCAATGCATCAGCACTCTTTCCAAGAACAATTTTTTTCCTAATAAACAAGCTGAAACTTCTCTGGTGCAATTTCAGGCTATTACCTCTTGCCCTATTGGTAGTTCTCTAGGAGAAGAGGCCAACTCCCACCCCTCTACAACCTCCTTTCAGGTAGTTGTAGAGAGTAATAAGGGCTCCCCTGAGTCCCTTTTTCTCCACCTTAGATTATCCCAGTTCCTTCAGCTTCTCCCTGTAAGACTCATGCTCCAGACCCTTCACCATATTTGCTGCCCTTCTCTGGGCACAGTCCAAGACCTCAGTGTCTTGTAGTGAGGAAACCAACTCTGAACACAGTACTCAAGGTACAGCCTCAACAGTTCTGAGTACAGAGGGATGATCACCACCCTAGTCCTACTGACTACACTGTTTCTGATACAAGTCAGGATGCCATTGGCCTTCCTGGCTACCTGGGCACCCAGCTGGCTCATATTGAGCGTGTCAGCTAACACCCCCAGATTCTTTGTGTCGCTTTCCAACCACTCTGCCCCAAGTCTGGGGCATTGCTTGGGTTTGCTGTGATCAAAGATGCAACACCTGACACTTGGTCTTGGTGAAGCTCATACAATTGGCCTCAGCCCATCAATCCAACCTGTCCAGCACATTCTGAAGGACCTTCCTACCTCAGGCAGATCAACACTTCCTCCCAGCTTGGTGTCATCTTCAAACTTACTGAAAGTTGTTGGTTTTAAAAATTCCTTTTTATTACTATTCCATTTTATTTTTAGATTTTGTGCCATAGAAAACTGTACGTTGGTCAAAGCTTATTAGCAAAGGTAAGCATCATATGTAGCACTGGAATTGTAAAAGTTATTATTAGCAGAGCAACAGAATAATTTGATTACACTACTAACACTACTAACTACACTAACAGGCTCAGGCCTGTTTTCATTTTCTCATTTTCAGAATGAGCTCATCATTAGCTGTATATCTCCATACAAATTAAGTGATTAATTTTCCATTTTAGTATTTAATTATTATTATTTAGTCTAAACATCACAACAAACATTTGAAACAAGTTGATTTCTTTGCAAACTAACAGCATGTGACGTAGCTCAAGCCATTTCTAAATCACAGAGATAAAATATATTTCTAAATCCACAGACTGGCTGAATGGGAGGTTACTTGATGGAACTCAAGGACAGCAGAATAAATTCAACTTTTTACTAACACAAGACATTGCTTTTTGATCCTCTCCCGAAGCATAACAGGAGATCCTAGAAGTCAGTACAGAGCATCCTAAAACAGGAGAGCTCAGCTCTGTGTAAAGCCCTCTCTGTCAGCCTAGCTTGTCACCTCAGAAAACCTGCTGGTGTGCTTCTGGGTGGCCCACTGGTCTCCACTTCCACTCAGCTAATGTGAAAAGATTCAGGACAGTAGACACACAGGGGTGGAATTCAGCTGCCCTAAACTGACAACATCCAAAGCAGGTGCCTGTGGCTGAACAAAATATGCTAAATTACTTCTAAAGCCATCAAAAGCAATGCACATTACCAAAAGATTATTAGATTCATCTGATCTATCTTAGGACATGTTGAATCACCATGTATTGATGTGTAGAGCTTTGTCATATATTCCTATAAACTGAAGCCAGGATGACCAATTTAGACTAATACATTTGTCTTCTAAATGTTTAAAAATCAGGTAAAACAATCTATTCTAAGGACTCACAATAAAACAGCATCAGCAGATTTATGAATCTGTAAAGTTTAGAAGTAGAAACGAATTCTTTTTCTGAGAGTTTTTCTGCAGAGACAACCACATTGTGATTCAGAAGTAGGGAAAAGTTAGAGTTTCCTTAGAAAGAGTTCTACAATGAAAAAAAAAAATGCATGCTAGGTACTGCATAAATTAAATGATTCCTACCTTAGGATGAATTTCACTAAAATAAATTTTACAGTACCTAGCAATGATACATACAAATGTTTTATTATTATTTACATCATTTAAACTGCTCATGATGGCCATTTATAGCACTGTCTTTGTATTTTGTAACTTTCTGATAGTTTCTGTGTCATATGTCAGGAACTGTCAAAGCAATAATCAGTACCATTTCCAGGAACTTGCTCTTTCACCTGAGACTGTCTACATCAGTACTTGGAAAAATCTTAACAGTCTCCTAGATTCAGAACAAAATTGTAAGATCCATCAAATGAGAGGTGGGAAACTGATAATTCTAGATCTATTGCAAGAATAAACTATGTCTTCACCAGTGGCAGTGCATCAAGCTAAAGGACAGGAAAGAAACATGCAACTAGCCTTGAAAAATCACAGAATCACAAAATGGCCAGGGTTGGAAGGGACCTCAAGGATCATGAATCTTCAACACCCTGCCCCATGCAGGGCCACCGACCTCCACATTTAATACTACACCAGGCTGCCCAGAGCCCCATCCAACCTGGTCTTGAACACCTTCAGGGATGGGGCATCTACAACTTCTCTAAGCAGCCTGCTCCAGTACCTCAATCTCTCTAAAGAATTCCCCCTGACATAAAACCTCAATCTCCCCTCCCTCAACTTAAAACCACTTCCCCTTGTCCTGCAGTTATCAACCCTTTCAAAGAGTTGATTCCCCTCCTGTTTGTAGGCTCCTTTAGGTATTGAAAGGCTGCAATGAGGTCACCCCGCAGCCTTCTTTTGTCCAGGCTGAACAAGCCCAGCTCCGTCAGCCTGTCTTCATAGGGAAGGTGCTCCAGCCCCCTGATCATTTTTGTGGCCCTCCTCTGGACTCTCTCCAACAGCTCCCTGTCTTTTTTGTACTGGTTGCTCCACACTGGGATGCAGTATTCCAGATGGGGCCTCACAAGAGCAGAACAGAGGGGGACAATCACCTCCCTGTCCCTGCTGGCCACCCCTCTTTTGATGGAGCCCAGGATACTGTTTGCCTTCTGAGCCACAAGGGCACACTGCTGGCTCATGTTAAGTTTTTCACCTATCAAGACCCCTAGGTCCTTCTCCACAGGGCTGCTCTTTCCAGCCTTGTATGGAAGCCTGGGATTCCTCCAGCCCAAGTGCAAAATTCCACACCTTTGCTGTGTTGAATCTCATCAGGTTCACCCAGGCCCACCTTTCTAGCCTCTCGAGGTCCCTTTGCATGGCATCCCTTCCTTCCACTGTGTCAATCACACTACTCAGCTTGGTGTCATCAGCAAACCTGCTGAGGGTGCACTCGATTCCATCATCGATGTCATTGATAAAGATGTTAAAGAGCACCAGCCCCAAGACAGACGCTTGGGGGACACCACTCAATTCCTGCTTCCACTTGGACATAGAAGCATTGATGACCACCCTCTGCCTGCATCCTTTCAACCAGTTTCTTATCCATCGAGTGGTCCACCCATCAAATCCACATCCCTCCAATTTGGAGATAAGGATGTGGTAGGGGACCATGTCAAAGGCTTTGCTCAAGTCCAGAAAAGTCACAGCTTTTCAGTATGAGTGAGGAAAAAAATGAAAGAAGAGGGAAAATTTGCAGGTAGAAAAATACACATGAATAAGAAAAGAAATGTCTTCAAAGAAAACCACAGGAAAAAAAAAAAGTAGTCTTTGTAAAAAGAACCACAATTGGAAAAATAACAAGTATAAATATGTATTACTTTAAATGAAAACACATGTTAATTTAAAGGTGGGAATGGAAGGGGGCATTTCAGTTGTACTAGCAATAAGCATCCCTAATCCTTCAACACCACTGCTGGCAAAGGCTCACAAAATCACAGAAACGTAGGGGTTGGAAGGGACCTCCAGAGATCATTGAGTCCAACCCCCCCGCCAAAGCAGGTTCCCTACACCAGGTCACACAAGTAGGTGTCCAGGTGGGTCTTGAATATATCCACAGAAGGAGACTCCACAACCTTCCTGTGCAGCCTGTTCCAGTGCTCCGTCACCCTCACCATAAAGAAGTTCTTGTGCACATTTATGAGGAACTTCCTATGCTGCAGTTTCTGTCTGTTTCCCTTTGTTCTGTCTCTGCACACTGCTAAAAACAGTCCAGCCTCACTACTCTGCTCCCCACACCTCAGATATTTATAGACCTGGGTCATGTCCCCTCTCAGCCTTCTTTTCTCAAGGCTAAGCAGACCCAGTTCACTCAGCCTTTCTTCATAGGAGAGATGCTCCAGGCCCTTCACCATCTTTGTGGCCCTTCACTGAACTCTCTCCAAAAGGTCCCTGTCTTTTTTGTGCTGGGGAGCCCAGAACTGGACACAGTACTCCAGATGAGGCCTTACCAGGGCAGAGTAGATAGGGAGGATTACCTATCTCAATCTGTTGGCCATGCTCTTTTTAGTACACCCCAGGATGCCATTGGCCTTTTTGGCCACAAAGGCACACTGCTGGCTCATGGCCAACCTGTTGTCCACCAGGACACCCAGGTCCCTCTCTGCAGAGCTCCTCTTCAGCAGCTCATCCCCCAACCTGTATCAGTGCATGCAATTATTCCTCCCTACATGCAAGACTCTACACTTGCTTTTGTTAAACCTCATCTGGTTTCTTACTGCCCAGCTCTCCAGTCTGTCCAGGTCTCGCTGAATGGCAGCACAGCCTTCAGGCGTGTCAGCCAATCCTCCCAACTTCGTATCATCAGCAAACTTGCTGAGGGTGGCCACTATCTCCTTATCAAGGTCATTGATGAAAATGTTGAACAAGACTGGACCCAAAACTGATCCCTGAGGAACACCGCTAGTTACAGGTCTCCAACTGGACTCTGCACCGCCAATGACGACCCTCTGTACTCTGCCAGTTCTCAGTCCATCTCACTGTCCACTCATCTATCCCACACTTCTTCCTCAGCTTTGTTATAAGGATGTCATGGGAGACAATATCAAATGCCTTGCTGGTTCTTGACTCTGTTCTGGTATATGCATAGGTTTTATTGAGGATATGTTAATGCTACTCCTCATGACAGTAGTGGGTACCAGAGCTCCTGGAAAACCATCCTGTCCCTGTAGCTCCAGCATGACAGCATCTTTCTGGAAACTCACCATTGTATCCAGGCAAAGAGGCTTCTTTTATGGTCATATAAGCTACAATAGCACCAACAAGATCCTGGCACTTCTAAAGACAGTGACAGATACCACAGCTACCACAGGGACCACCTTCTGGAAGCTGCTTTTATGGGTGAAAAACAGATCCCTGAAATAACAGTTAGTCTACAGAGAAGCAGTGCGCTGGGCAGTGGATGCTTCATGAAATTTCTAGGAAACATGGATGCTTATAGAGAAACTGTTGAGAAAAAGGCACCACACAATAACATACTATAACCAGAAATTTCATTGCTATTCCTTTCAAAAGTCTCCTAAGGCCTTCTCTGGTAGTAAACATACAGGGGAAAAAAAAACAGGTTGAGTATGAAAAATTTACCATTCTTGGTTGATTTACAGCAGAACTACACTGATCATTTATCACATACACTGAAGACTGTGCTAAAGTTTACCAGAAAGATTTCTGTGGCTCTACCTTTATCCATCCCTGGTTTAAAGCAGGATGTAACAGGTCCACGAAACAATAGAAATAGGGGAAAGAATAAGGCAGCAGTAAAAGACTGTGTAAAGAATGTAAGGATGGCAGGACAAGATGTATATGTAGAAAGCTAAAGCAGTAAAACTTGTTCTACAGACAGCTCTGTGGAAAAGTGCTGAGAACAAGGTATGGCTTGTGTAATGCAGAGGTCCACAGGGAGAAATAGAATATTCATATGCACACATAGTTTATGGGCACTTATACATGGTCATAGGAGATAAAAGTTTTGGGCACTAGAAAGAGCTCCTTCAATTGCCAAAGGCTCCTTCTCTACTAGTCATACTTGGAGAAACCTTACAGGATGTAGCACCTTTATAACCATGGTGCCTACTGGCACTATTGCAGTCAGGGAGGAGTCAGTCATCACTTATGAGATACATTTCTGAGAAGGATTTCCCCACTTTGCATAATAAAAATACACTGCTGTGCTGATCAAAGCAATACTAACTCTCCAGGCAGTTAATTATATTGAATTTGTAGCTAAAAAAAAAAAAAAAAAAAAAAAAAAAAAAAAATACATAACGCCTTGTTTTGACTCTAAAGTTAAAAGAAGGATAAAAAGTCTGTTTGTCCCTGACCTCTTGCTCTCAGTTTTGAGCTGAACAGAATGGAGGGACATTAGAAGGCTGCAACAGAAGGGCAAAGCTTTTCTGTAAAAAGTTCTGTTTCATGCTAAAAGCTGATATACATCTCAGGAACTTCCAAGCATAAAGAGAAAAATTGAAACTGTAAATCCACATAAGCAGAGTTAAGAGGATAATGGAAACAAATATACAGAGGTTTAAAGACAAAATATGTAATCTCTCCTTGAATGTCTTACTAAAATACGGGCCCTATTAAAGATCTATGTACATTATTAATATAAAGAGTTGTGCTAACAGAATATGGCTTGAAAACTTGTGGAAAAACAGTTGAATTGTTTACATATGGCACAATACTTATAGACTTCCCTATTAAAAAAGAAAACATTAATTGGAAACTTCTCTCAGATGAGATACCCTTTTTTCACATCTTCTCATTTAAAAGTTTCACACATATAGTAGATCCGAGATTTATAAATCACTGCTTTCTCCTAGCAAAATAAATCAGCAGTCTCAAGTCCTCATCTTCTGCATTTTGATCTATTTGAAATTGTAGTTTAAACAGATTTTTCTTCAATAGGTAGACTTAATTATGTAGTGAAAGGAATACAGAAAGCAGACCTTAAAGAAATTTCAGGAGGAAAAAATAGTATGTATTCTAATCTTTGAAATATTCTTAAGTAACTAAAACATATGAAATAGCACGCTTGTTTCTGCAACTACAATTTAAGAAATTAAATATCTGTCTTTTATTTCACAGTTCTTGGGTATATTCCAAATGCCATCCAGAATTCCCCATCAGCTAAATGATTATATTTATCAGGATATTTACTCCTTTGTTACTAGAACTTATCCCTTGCATTTTCATAAGCACAAAGCAGAAACAACAGGTTGTGAGTGCTCATCACCTGCAGCAGTGACAGCTAAAATGAGCACAGATTTCACAAAGGGATTCTAAGTTCACATATTCTTGCACTGTGATCTCACACTGAGAATGGAGAAAATGTACTCATTGTAGCTGTCACTACTTTTCAGCCTCTTCATGTTGCCTTTTTAATTTATCATTTACAGTGGTATTGGCCTAATAACAGCACCACTTTTCCTTTTGGCAATTTTATAATGCTTTTACAGAATTATTACTAGTTACCCTTGTTCTGCACCAGGAATTGTATTTATTATAAAATAAGAAAATGTCAGGTTAAACCCAAATGAATATCAAAAATCGAAGAGTATTAGTTATTTCATGCCAAATTACATAGCTGGATGTGATGAAAACATATTGCTTGTACCAGAAATAGACACATTCTCCCTGACTTCAATGAATTTAACCAAAACAGAAGAAATTAGTCCCCAGAAACACAGCTGTATTATCATACCCTTCTCTCAAATAGCTCTATCATAACATCACATACTCTTTCAAAAGACCAGTGCACAAAGGGTTTATACCTGCCTTCCTCTGGCTACCTTAAATCATCACAACAGTGCTGGCGTGGGACTTTTGAGAAATCACTGTTTTTAACCACAGTTCATTTGCAGCAGTGGTTCACTCAAGGAGGAGGGGTCTGACAGGGTTTTTGAAGTAACCTTTGGAGATGAACTTGGAAGTCAGTTACTTCTTTTTGAGATGCTCTCCCATTGTAAAGAAAAAAAAAAAAAGCACCACAAGGTTTTCAACAGACACATCTGTTGTTTCAAAGCATTTTCCTTGTGAGGTGTTTGTATATTATCCCCACTACTCCATCTAGGCCATGAAGTATAGCTCAATGAATACTAACAGATGATTACATTTATGAGTAAAGACTACTCACAGAAGACAGCTACTTCCTACAGGTGACAAGCAATCTTCAGCTAGGGCTTCACCTGACTAGTCATTCTGGGACATGATCACAAGGGCTGGAGACTGATGAAATTGTCCTGTCCAACATCAAACACAAAGTGGTTGTAAATCAGCTGGGGCCATGGCAGGAGGAGAACAACTCATCCTTTATGCAGTCTTGGCAGCTCTTTCACCGAGTAGCTACATTAAGAATCTTAACAATGTCATTAAGTGACCCCAGGAAGAACCAGGTAAATTTTTATTATTGACATTTGTATGAATTTAGCATTTGTTCAAAGGTAAAAAAATCCTATGAAACACAAAGCTGTGTTATTGTAAAGCAGTAAAATGTTTTATTAGGGGGGGCCAGATTGTGCTAGGACAACACTCACAAGAAAAATACATAAAACATACCCCTTGTAACTCTGTTTGACCTTGCAGAGCCATGTAGGTGCTTAGCTGACATATCATTATAATATCCCAATGGCTTGCTCCATAAAACAAAATTATAAAATTCTGACCTCTACAATGTAATCTTCTCTTCCTGCAGAACAAATAAGATTTTTTTTTTTAATTCAATTTTAAATGTAAATTAATAACAGTTATTTACTGCTGCTGACTTGACATAGGTGACGTGAAGCAGCTCATTTTAGGAAAGCATTTGGATGTTACCTTTGAAAGGTTCAGATTAACAAATACATATGTAGTTGTCCATGTGCCTAGGAGCTTATTTCTGCAACTTCTATTGTTGCTATTAAAGAGATGGTATGTAAGTCAACCTCCAAACATTAAGAAAAATATTTCCATTTAAGAACTATATAAAAAAAATACATTGCATATAGCTGACAATCTCATTAGAGGAATATATTCTTAGAGGAAAAGCACAATAGGAGACTATCCAGGGGAAACACATTCAATAAAGCCCTGTTTTGGTCTTTAAAAGCACATACCTGCTACAAAAGAATATTTGAGCATGAGAGTAAAATGCATACTGTGGTCAGCAGCTTGGATTGGGAATGAGAATGGAAGTGGTGTTTGAACATTTGTGCAGTCTTTAACTCCAGTAGCAAACCTCCAGCTTGCTACTTCTTTTCCCCCCTAATTCCATATTTGGATTCAATGTAATCTTTCACCTCTGTCAGAGTTTCTTACTGAATGTCACAAAATGCAGCGACTGGATCATTTGTGGTACAATATTAGATATTCAACACAGGTTGCCCAAATTGCTAATAATGTAACTGTAGATTTAGTTTAGTAATGCAGAACTGTTTGGAGAATGTGGGGAGATCTGACTTCTGAAGGACTTTCATTTTGATAGTGGGTTTTCTTTGTTGTTGTTTTGTTTTGGTTTTTTTTTTTGCAACACACCACTTGGCTAGTTTCAGTATTAATAAGTGGCTGTGTGCAGAAGAGGACTGCTTTGCACAGCATTTTGCAGCCTGCAATATGTGCACTGGGCCCCTTAACGCTTGCATTTTGCAAGAAGCTCCATTTCACCACATATTTCCCAAAGCTTTTTCTTTTTGATGTCCACTCACTTCAATTCTCATAATGGAAAAATCGGTCTTCAACATTCCCAGAAAAAACAATGTCCTCTGTCCTAAGGAATCCTCAAAATTCTTTAACACATATAGACACCAATGAGGGAAAAAAGGTCTCCTTCAAAGGAAGACACAAGTGGAAGAAACGAACATCTAGAACAATAATCCTCCAGTAAGCCAAAAAAAAATATATTTTCCAAGTGCTTTCCTTGAAGGCTATTTTTGTGCTCTCTCTGCAGTGTTCCTTCAGAGCTTACACTTTAATTGCCCTGCACTTTGTTCACAAAAGGTATAGCTGGCTCTCTGCCAATGTTGGCTAAGATTCTCCTTGTCACTACAGTGTCTAACAGCGTGTACAGAACAATATCCCAATTAGAGCCGTAAGTGCTGGGAACATGATACGCTGCCCTATGTTTCTCTGGGACTTGCAGACAGGAAGTTTTGAAAAACAGATTGACTGCAAGTTTTAACTCTGATTCTTACACTGTAATGGGAAGAGATTTGATAAAACAGTTTTTTGAATATTGTAAGTTGTGGCTATGATTCTTTTTTATTGTGGACAAGAGGGAACTGGTTTTATTACCATCCCTATATAGACACCTAGCACTTTGTCATCATATCTAATCATGATTTTACCTTTCAAAATCATAAGTAAAAATCACAATCTCACCACACTTTTCCTAAAGATTCTTTGGCACATTTTTCTGAAAAGGAATTTATTTCTTCCCTCACAATATAGGCTCCATCTGCAGGCCTTCTGGCTACTCAAAGGGAGAAATGATTAAAGATGTGCTACATAAAATTATAGTTTAAGCGCATATAGTGAGCTCAGTAAAAGTGAGCTCTGCACTTCAGTAAAAGTGGAGCCGAGAGCACTGAATATTGTAAGGAATTTGACATGTAGATTTTAATTCTGTCCTCCTTAAAAAAAAAAAAAAAAAAACCTCTGAAAAACAAGTAAACATTCACCCTCTCATAGTCACTTCCAATCTAAGCATTTTGTCAGCCCAAACATTTCATTTTCAAAAAAAGTGGAAAGTAGCTTTGGTTTGTCACTTCTTGTTGCTAAAACTCACATTTCCAACTTTGTCCCATCTTTGAGGTTGCACTGATACAAATACTCCTGTGAGCCTATTTGAAAAATAAAGCAAAGAGAATACTCCTCAACCTTCCTAAATTATTGGCAATCTGACATCTTTAAAGGGAGGACAGGTCAGCTGCTGTGAGCAAGACAGAAAAGAGTAAATCCAAGGTCCTGTTTGATTATGTTTGTTTCTTTGTAATGCTAGGTAGAGAAGAGTACAGTGAAGAATGAAGAAAATAATAAACAGGCTCTATACTGCCCTTTTGTGGCCTGAGGCCAACAGAAGGGAGCTAGGAGCTCATAAGAGCCTTGGATGTCTGATCACATAACTCTTGGTCATGGTGTCTCAGGAATAGTTATTAATAGAAAGAGTAATTGAATTGCTACACTACATTTTTCCAAGATAATTTGTTGAGTGGCAAAAGACATTCATTAATGTGGGATCCAATAGATGCACAACAGGGCTGGAGCCTTACAGACTCCTTGCACTTCCTACTTATTGCTCCAGTTCCTAGGTATCTTGATGTCTTTCCCTGCATAAAATTCACATAATGTGCCAAACGTCTGAAGTATGTTTTCTAGTTCCTAACTTATCTTCAAGTCTCTACTCTAAAGTTCCTCTGCTACACTCACACCTTGCTTTACATGCAGAAATCTCATAGGTGTGGTAAGCACTAACACTCCAAGAGGGAAGTGGGGGATGTGGACAACAAAATTGTTCAGTTGTGAAGCAGACTGAGCCAAGCAGATACAATATGGTCTCACTGATTGTACACAAGGGATTATTCCTTCAAATGAATTTCTGAGGCTGTGAAACAGAAGCAGACAAGGAATGTCTTTGATTTGTTTGTTGCTAACTAATCTGATTGTATTTGACTCCAAAACTCTATTCTTATGTCATATATATGCAGACACACACACCTGCACAGATTCAAATTGTCATATTTACAAATGGAGCGCACACCAGTCTTGCAAGTTTAGCATGGAAGGAGAGACCAAGAGTTTTACTTCAGAGCTACACACCAACAAGCTTACTTTACAACAGGGTTTGTCTTCAGAGACGGAGGGAAAAGAGAAGACCTTCAGCGTCTTGTCCCTGTTCCACAGGATAAGAGTGAAAATATTTTTCTAGTGGGAAGTATTGCTTTTCCTCTTCATCCACTGCGCAAAATCCAGAGACAACAGCAAAGCAGTTAAGACACTCACTGTGCCAGTGTAAGGAACCTCTTTATGTTTCTTGTTCATTTCTTCCCTGTCTACTGTCCAGCCATGTCCTAAGCAGAACAACCAAAAGAATCTTGCTATTTCCATGAAATGCCTATGGAAGTATTCAGTTTGATGACAAGATGTGATTCTTATTTGGGTGGACACCATCAAACCTTTATCCACTCAAGTTATCCCTCCCCTACCCCCACTGCCATTTCTGCTGATGGTTTTTGCAAGGCCCTGGAGAATCAGCTTTTCATAATCTGCTTTTACAATTCCCACAGTTTCTATAATTCTCAAGTTCCTTTAGTCACTTCACAGTCACATTCTCCCCATTTGAAATAATCCCAGTGCTGCTGCATCCAACTTGCAGCCAGTGGAACAAGATTTGCCTCAAGGAAAATTTGATTGAGCAACTATGAGAATGAGACACTTAAAAACAGCATGAATATTAAAATGAAAGGTTATGTGGCATATATCTTAAGTTTTCATAATAGGTAAAAGTGCAAGATATCATAGAAAATTCAACCACATTAATCTGTTGTTGAGCTCCAGATAATGACTGGGTATGTACAACCTGTCTATGTGGGCCTCCTAATCTTTAAGGAGATTCAATTGGTTATAATTAAAGGTTTCAACCAAAACACTAGAAAGAAAGATAGAAACTGTCTTCCCCCAAAAAGAAGCTAGACTGCAGCAGTGTAAACTACTGCTTATTTTACTACTTACTTTCATTCTGCAGCGGGTAAATACGTAAGATTTAATATGAATTCAAGACTAAAGAACTTAAAAACTTGTAATTTGCCATGTGGCTTTTTTTCCTCCTTGTTTACAAGCATAAGTTTGTATTCTTATACAATATGTATGCTATCATTTCATTATTCAAATAGGTGTTCTCAGTGTTTAGAATGTGCTGCTTTGCACACAGGTTAATCCATCTAGTTTACTGAGTTTACAGTAAAGTTGAAATGTGGGTTAATACAGTGAGCCATTCATTTGATGTGGTAGCCAGAAATTACTGCTCATGCACGTAGCTGTTGTGACTCCATGAAATAAGATCAGGTAGTAGAGAATTAAGTGATCTGAATTAAAATCGTAATAATGATCTTAGATCTGAAAAACTTAAGTTTTCTGAAGTGTTAATCAATTTAAAATATATATGGATGAAGTCATCACAATTTAAACTACCTCCTATAGCTAGTAGCGTATAGAAATTCCATTCACAGAAACTACGCTGCTACAAATATAAAAGAACTGTATTAAAATGTAAGTTTAAAAAGAAAGAGGAACAGCTATTCCACGTGAGAATTTTACTTTATGCTACTTAATTCTGGCAATGAAAACACCACAGAGAAGGGAAGCTTTCCATATGAAACCCTGTCTGGAATCCTGTGGAAGATGTCTCATTTTAACAGATAATGAGATAGAAAAACTATAGACTTTCCTTTTTGTAATAAATCTGACTAGAGTTGAAGGCAAAAGTGAAGTCAAGAGAAAATAAAAAAAAATAAGACATTCCTATAGCGTCTGCACACCTGTGGCAATTTTTCCTTCTTTTACTACATCACTTTTCCTGCTTTGGATTAATTTCCTTCTTTGGTACAAAGAATTTATACAAGTAACACAGAAAATGATCAAAAACTACAATATTTCATGGAGAGCTTGAAAGATTAAAAAATGATTAAAGTTTAATCCTAAAAGATTAAAAATCTGCACATATGTTGGGAACCATTAAAATCGAATCTGTATGTGCAATTGCTAATTGATCACACGGAGCAAACAAGACAGTGTAGTTTTGATGCATGCAAGATTCACATGGGTTCAATGCAAAATATCTTTACAGCTTATGGCTTTTTGAACACTGTGGCCTCTCTGGTAAGCTTTTCTACTATTACAGTAAAAGCCAAGATCTTTTCAAATAGAAGCGAAGACTTTAAATCCTGGCCCAACTGAAGTGAACAACACAACAGAAGGAAAGTTTTCTTCCAACTGGCTTTTACATTTACTTTCTCCTATCAGTCTGGATTGCTCATTTTCAAGCTTCTTTTTTTTTTCCCCCTCCTTGTAAATTAAGTAAATGCTCAGTATTAACCCAGTGAGCTATATATTATAACAACATCAAGCGTTTTCTTGTGACAGAATTGTTGAAAAGTAGCTGTAATTGTTACTGGTTATTCAGCAGATTTCTTCAGTAACTAACACCTTAATGATGAGAAAAGTAAAAAACTTATTAAAATCTGTACATATATATATGTATATATTTTTATATATATTGAATATCTCTGCATCAGAAAGAGACTGACAGCATACAGATGTGTCTAGCAATGAGACCTGTTTCATATAGGGACGATATACAGAATAAAGAATGGCCAGAGTTGGAAGGGACATCAAGGATCATGAATCTTCAACCCTTCTGCCACATGCAGGGCCACCAACCTCCACATTTAATACTACACCAGGCTGCCTAGGGCCCCGTCCAATCTGGTCTTGAACACTTTCAGGGATGGGGCATCCACAACTTCTCTAAGCAGCCTGTTCCAGCACCTCACCAATCTCTCTGTAAAGAATTTCCCCCTGACATCCAACCTAAATCTCCCCTCCCTCAACTTAAAACCACTTCCCCTTGTCCTGCAGTTATCAACCCTTTCAAAGAGTTGATTCCCTTCCTGTTTGTAGGCTCCCTTCAGGTACTGAAAGGTGCAATGAGGTCACCCTACAGCCTCCTTTTCTCCAGGCTGAACAAGCCCAGCTCCGTCAGCCTGTCTTCATAGGGAAGGTGCTACAGCACCCTGACCATCTTTGTGGCTCTCCTCTGAACCCCCACCAACAGCTCCCTGTCTTTCTTGTACTGGGATCTATCTCATTCATTGTATACACAGTATAGAGCTGACAATCCAACACCAGGAAGGAAGGATCCTATGTTGGTACCTGACTTGCAGGAAGTTCTTCACTGCAGTGATATAACAGTACTTTTCTCTGTTGATGATTAATTGAACCATCAGTTTGCACACATGAATGGACATTATTTCCCTGTTTCGCCTCTTTTCAAAGAATGTAGACCCTACCAGCATTTCTGCCTACTTTTTTTCCAGCCCAGGGAGAGAAAGACGCTCATGGCACACATAAAAATGTAAACAGATAAATGTAAATATCTGCAATAAAATTCTGAATTGATAAAGTGGAAATAACCAAGACTTTCCAGAAAGAGCACAATTAGTGTATGCCCCTGTGGTAAGGGAGCATATAAACAGGAGGGGGAATGGCTGTCTACAAGGATGAACAGTGATAGGACAAGGGGGAATGATCTTAAACTAAGACGGGAGGATAAGATTGGACACTGGGAGGAAGTTTTTCACTCAGAGGGTGGTGACACACACTGTTGTACTATAAAAATTTCTCCCATGCTCTCTTAAAAAAAATAAAAAAAAAATCTTGCCTCTCCCATTGGTTCCCAGAAGCCCAACACCAAGCTGTCTTGGGTGAGGTCCCTGCTGCCTATCCGAATTCCATACCAGCTGCATGGAGCATGGGTGGATCATTCTACAAAGACGCTAGAGCTGTTTGGATAGCAATACTCACTGAAGTTTCAGTGTTCCTCCCCATGTTGGTTAATCTCAGTCTATCCAAAAACACAACATTGCAGCCCTTCTTATCCCTTCCCCTCACTAATCCTTACTTGTAGGCAAACAAAACTTTATTAAAAAATATAGGAGATTTTCTGAAGAAATTTAAATGATGTAAATGCAGTCCAGCTGGAGTTCACCCACTTCTATGTGGGCAATACAGAATTCCACCTCCATACATTCCACCTCCACATACTGGTCAACTGGATTTAATTATTCTTTCATTTACCACCATGGCCCTATGCTTACAGTCATCTTCCCCAGTTTCCATAATGAAAAATTTAAAACAATTTTTTAGTTTGTGGAAAGTGGAGGACAGAGAACAGAAAGAAAGAGAGCAGGGATGGGAAGAGAGAAAGAGCAGTAGCAGTCTTTGCATCTGTAGTCTTTAAGTTATCTCTGTATTCATGGTTTCTGAAAGCTTGTGTTCTGCGAAGTTTTCATTTTATTTTAGATAACAATCCCCAGAATGGCAAAACCAGTGAGTAAGGGAAAAAAAAAAAAAAAAGTCATTTGTGTACAGTAATAAATGGATTTCTGCCAATGACAGGTCATGATACAGAGAAAAAATTCTGTGATGACCCTCTTTCCTCTGCTCTCATTTATCTCCTCCTGGTGTCCACTGATAGATTTCTGCTGTATGATTTATTGCAGAAAAACACCACCTAGAAATGGGCTTTTGATAAAATTGTTCAAGGATTCCTGGACAATAAATCCTAATCTTTACATGCATGCTGCAGGATGCTTCACCTTTCTTATGCTATAAATAATATACGCCAAACGCGATAATAAATCCACATATATCCGAGCACTATCTGTTTAAGAAATAAAATTACAATATGTAAGCTTGATTTTAATAGCTGCTATATAATGCTGAGGATATTGAAGGCAATATTTGTTTATTTGAGATCCAGATTTCCAGCACGATGTTGCACTGAAATGTCACTGCTTTTATCAGCCTGGCACGTTATGTTACGTAAGGAAATCTGTGATAAACAACAGACACTAGCTGGCTCGATTTAACAGCGATGCTCCTCTAGGTTTACCAAGAACCTCACTGAGGAAATGAGCTGAAATTTGCAAAGATGTCTATTCATAATTAATCATCTACAATAGGAAGTGTGTGATAACATCTGTCACCTTCCTGTGACCCTATAACTGTAACACTGGGGTTAAATGTGCACAAGCAAAGCATTTAAAGCTTTATACAAACAGAAGGTTCAAGGTCAGTATCCAGCTTAATTTTACTGAAGAGCAGGAGTGAAGCTATGGTAATGGATCCAAACCCAAAGACTGACTTTAAATACTGAGTTTGGAACAGGCTAGAAAATATTGCAAGTATTTTTCCCTTCTTTCACTCAGAGAAAACAGGCAAACCTTTATCCAGAATATAAAAGTAGGCAAATCAGCTGTTTGCCATCAAAGCTAACCCCCATGGGTGTGGAAAAGAAGAAAATATCAGAAAAATAATAAAGTTCATAGAAGAGGAGAAAGATAATATAAGAACAGTGAATAACAAAGAAAAAATTTATTTAGAGTAATATGGTAACATTGACAATTGTTTCTGTTGGAAATAACATTTTTAAATTGAGTTATGCAGATTGTTTTGACTGATCTGTGTACTTTTTGTAAATTCTGAATATTGTAACAGTTGTTTACTTTGATTTTATATCTAAAGGAAATAAAATTTCTACCATGCCACTTATGAAAATAAGAGAATTTTACCTCAGTATTTTCCATACAGGATTTTCTGATAACGTTTGTGAAAGAAAAATGTATTCTACCAAAGAAAACAGAGTACTAATTTTGGCTTTTTCATTACTAAGAGGCAGTAATACTGAAATACTGAACAAACAAAAGAAAAGTGAGGAAAAACTTCAAGGAGAAAAAAAAACAACCTTAACTGGAGGAGGCCAAACCCTAACAAACAATGCATTTGATTTCAGCTGTGTTCTCTGATCTATACTGAAGGTCAAAGATGGGAATGCCATAGAAGTTATGATTATGTGAAATGAAGTGAGAAACAATGATTTAGCATAATAAACACTTCTCACAACTGCAAAATAGTTCTGCTCATTGAAATTGCCTCCCAGGTGTCTGCCAGGACACACGGATAATCCCAGTCTGAGAGGACAGGAAGCATGTTATTAATAGAAATACATTACTAATGTTGGTTCATATGAAACAAATGTCACCTCATACCTCTAAAATACCACAAAAACCTCTCCCTTCTGGTTTGCCTGAGTCAAAACAGCAACTTTCCACCTTAAATTCCTGGATTTGAATCTCAGTCAACTGTAAAAACCTATAAGATTTTCTTGATAAATTCCTATGTCTTCTCAGACACAAGACAGACTAAACTACTCCTATACTTGAACCATGTCCTAAGGGGCACTTTACTTCTCTGCAGGCAACAACTCCACAATTCTGAGAGGAAAAGCTTCTGACAAAGCATTACAGGCCATCAAGCCTCTGCTGTCATGCCACTGCATTTGCAGTTATGAAACTATTGAGCTCAATTTCTTGTTTTTACAAATGGACCACAGATTCAGTCTCTTTTCAAATCTTTTTTTCCCCCCCCTCCAGATCCGATATTCTGTCCTCTCCAGTATTCTTAAAACATTTTTTTGGGTGATTCCTTTCTGAAAATATAATAGTAGTATTAATTTATTAGCTTTTATCTAGTTTCTCCAAACGGAGTTTTCTTACCATTTTCCCCTAATGTCATTTGAGTAAGAAATGAATTTATTTTTAAAGAAAGGAAAAATTAAAAATAAAATGTGTATGGAAGGCTAGGCAGAAATTCAGAGGGTATATCTTAATAAAATGAAAGGCTTGAAATACAAATAATGGTTTTTTTTTCCCCACTCAAGAAAGCTCTCATGCAAGTGGTTCTATAAGGAGACATAAGGCTGAGTAACATTCTCCAGAAAAAAAGCAAACTCTTCTCAAAGTCCCAAGCTGAACATTTTCTTAAGTCTGTATGAAACCTCTATTTATCCTAGTACTTATTTTCCTAGAAATCTGTCACGTGTTTCTGAAGGAAGTTAAAATTCCTTCCCTCTAGCTCTCAGCTTCCACCATTCAGTGAGATAAATGGAAAAGGTATCCTGTGAGGATGATAGGATCATTTTTGCATCTCCTCATATGATGCTGGCCTCTCGCAAGAGCAGCACAATAACTACTACGTCTTGGTTACTGCTACCTATGTTTATTTTATGTAAATAAACTATTTTATAGTTCTTTGGAAATATATAGAGTGCAAATATATATATAAGCCAAAATAGACAAGAAGTTTGGTTAAAAAAAAGTGAAATAAAATCAAATGTTCCCTGAAAGTTACACAGTTACCCCCATGAAAGACTGAAAACTAGAATGTTTAAAGTCATTTGATCTAGATTTCAAGGACTACAACTAGAAATTGCATTTTGGTTTTACTACTTTCATTTTTTTCTAGAAAAATAAAAAATAATCAAGCTTAAAGATGAATATCTTGATAATACCTACCACTATGCATGATTTTAGCAAAGTGTGTTAAATAGTTACAATTATTTTTATAACAGAAATTCCATGAGGATTTGCAGTGGGATCTTGCAAAAATTTTTATCAAGGAATGCATAGTTTATGATTTAAGTAATAATTACATCAAAAGAAAGTTTATTCGGGATTCTATTTCAGTGATCAGTTCCATTAAGAGTTAGTAATGAACTATATAACTAGATGCATTTGAAGTAAACACCACCTTGTACGATCACTGAAATAGTTTATGAAATTACATTATGAATTAATAAAGACAACTTGAATACATCTCTTGCCTGCCCTTCACTGGACTACACTATGAGAAATTCATTTAAAATTCATTTTAACCTAAAAGTAGAGAGTACTTTCAAAGATTGTTACACTAAACATGAAATAAACTGTTCAAAGCATTAATTTATTCTCCATTCTGCAGGTTGGAGCAAAGTGGAACAGGATAGCAAAGAAAGGAAGAGAGAAAAGGTAAGATATCTGCTGTCAGTGTCTGGATGCAGCCCTGGCTCAGGTAGACCCGAGATAATTTATGGGAGCATAATGATCTGCATCAAGAATCTCAAGTTCAACCTGCCACATGACTGAGCTAGTTTCTATAAAGAACTTAGCAAGCTGGCGCCATGGCAAATGAAGAAAATGAGTTTAATCACTTTACAAGCTTTCTGTTTGTGGTCTTTCTGGTTATGTTGGAAAGAAACATAGAAAGAAAACAGTCACAAAAAGTATGCTGGATGCCTCTGTAGTCAATGACTGGGATCTGGGGGGGAAGGGAGGGAATTACTATACCTAAGGCGATGTCAGACAAGTGAAAACAAGGATATTTTACAGTACACCAGAAGTCTGGGAATCACAATGAAAAAGATGTGAAAGCAGTCTAATGCCTGTCCCCAAAAGGAGCCACGCAACTCTGGGGACAGAGGTAATCACTGATAAGTGGGTAAGCAAGTGGAGCTGGCAGCAACAGTAAAGTATTCACATAACCAAAAGAGATCTGGCTGCACATGCAGTATAGCTAAATAATATTCTTGTCTGATCCCACTGGCAGTGTAGCTATTGATCTGCAAATTAGCAGTGGTTAAAAACACATCCAGCAAGATCTGTTCTAATGTTACACAGTAGAATTGCATCTCTGAGCTCCAAAACAACTTCATAGACATGGCTATGTAATGATTCAGATCAGGTCAGGGTGGAACCAGAAAGGTGAGAAATCTTAGAATATGAAAGGAGACAAAGAGAATAAATATGATCTTGAAAAGAAATACAGGATATTAATTTGGTATTAATCTGTTGTATGGTTTTGGAAGAAGCATTGAAGTAGACATTACGAGACAAAGAACTTGACCCTCCTTTTTTCACTTTCAGTGGATATGTCTGTAGATTTGTGAGTGTAAATCAACAAGATTTTTTAAATTTCTTAATGGTGCATTCTTTGACTTGTTGACATAATTGTGTGCTATCAGCCAAATTCACACTAAGACCCTCAAATGTGGGAAGGGAAGCTTCCTTTAACATTTGAATAGAAAAGACCCTCAGTAGGGTCCTCAGTTGTACTGAGGAGCCCTCAGTACAAGAAAGACATTGAGATTTTGGAAAGGGTCCAGAGGAGGGCGACTAAGATGATCAGGGGGCTGGAGCACCTCCCCTATGAGGACAGGCTGAGGGAGTTGGGCTTGTTCAGCCTGGAGAAGAGAAGGCTGCGGGGTGACCTCATTGCAGCCTATCAATACCTGAAGGGAACCTACACCCAGGAGGGGAGTAAACTGTTCAGAAGGGCTGATAACAGCAGGACTAGGGGAAATGGTTTTAAGTTGAAGGAGGGAAGATTTAGGTTGGATGTTAGGGGGAAGTTCTTTACTAGGAGAGTGGTTAGGCCCTGGAACGGGCTGCCCAGGGAGGTTGTGGATGCCCCGTCCTTGGACGTGTTCAAGGCCAGGTTGGACGGGGTCCTGGGCAACCTGATCTGAATGCGTATGTTTGGTGGCCCTGCTAGGCAGGGGGGTTGGAACTACATGATCCTTGGATTCCCTTCCAACCCGGGTGATTCTGTGATTCTGTGACCCCATCAACCAAAGTCCAATAAATCTTAGTTTTTAGTCTCAATATCAGTAATAGACAATATGAACCAGAACTTTGATCTTCCCAGAATAATTCAAGTCTTCCTTCACCATTTATACATCACCTTGTTACTTTTTCAAGTGACTAGAACTTTAAGTAAATACTAGAAAATTATTATTTTATAAATAAAAGAAAAGCAAGGACAGAATAGCTGATTGTGATTTCTTCATTGTCACAATACGAGACACTATGAGCTTTCATTTTTCATCAACGCCTACAAAAGAATAGAATGCTTGAATGGATGCTTTGCTTCTGACATTGCAGCCTACACTGCCTTACGTGAACATTAATGGACACAGAGAGGAAAAACAAAGAGGCAGAACTAATGGCTCTATAAGGCTTTCTGACATCTTTTGTTGTAGAAATAGCTACAGGGATAGAGGTATCATTATCAGTATCTATAGGTACTGGCCTTAATCATAAAAGCATTTACACTAAAGTCAACTGGATGAATTTATGGCTGGGATAACTCTATAACAATCATCACAGGCAAGAATTAATGTGATTGAATGAGTTTCGCAGTCAATACTTGCATTTCCAAAGACATGGGTATGGTACAGGGAAAAGTTTAATATTTACCAACTGATTTTGAGACTTTCAATATCTTTGCTTTCTTCTGATTATGTAGCAATGCTTATAAATTCATTACTCATGTTATTCCATGCTGCCTTTGAGGAACATTATGAGTATCCTATATATGCAAGGCTCAACCAGAACATCATGCTTTTGACAGATACACCAGACCAGTTATTTGGTATCCAGATGCCCCCATATGCTCAGCCAAAGGCCTAGTTCTAGAATAGTGCCACATTCCCACTACAGAGCTCAAGTGGATGGTTGGTGCTGAAGAAGATGGTAGCAGAGACTGCAATGGCTGTAACCTGAACCTGCAAACAGACCAATGGAGTCACTTGCTTCTGGCACAGGCCTTTCCTTATCTGATTGTTAAACCAACTCATTCAGTTATACCTAAACCCAGTGAGAAAGTTCAAACTACTTTCTTTCTATCACCAACATTCAAATCAATTGACAACTTTTCTCTTCAGGACTCATTTATTAAAAGCCTGTAAAAAAAGCACACATTTGTTGGCCTGAGGGGGTGGTGTAAATGACAAGGGAGAGCAATGATGAGCCAAGCCTTCATGAAGGGAGGCACTCTGATTCCTTGGAGATTTGAGTAAACCCTCTCCTATTTTTGTTCCAATAATTAATTATCACAATTCCACTGTCCTCATTAAGTTACTGTTAATGTAACTGCCACATATCAACAAGTCTTAGAAATTCATACGTATTTGGATTTGAAAGATTATTCAGTGCATATATAACATGAGCATATTTCAGAATACAACTTAAATTAATTGACATTGTCAAAAACAGAGCAAATTAGATCAATACAGATAAAGTTTTAATAACAATTGTTGATTTGAATATATTTAATGAGCTGTAATTATGTATATCAGACCAGACTTGAAAGCAACTTTAGACTTCCCACTTAAATAACAAAAATGCAAAATGAGTCATAAAGAATATCACGTTATAAACTTGCCGGAGTCAAGAAAAATTGCCACAATTTCATGTATAAAAAAAAAAAACAACAAGATTTTCTTCCCTAAGTTCAGGTTATGCAAGAGGGAATTTAACCCAGAGTCTTCTGTACAATAATGATTTTCCTGTTTCCATCTCCAGTAATACTGCCTCTCTCCTTAACAGCCAAGTTGCTTTGTCACCTCTGTCATTTGATTTTGTGCATATTATGAATCAGCATTTTTAAAGAGATTATAGAGAATATATTCATAGAATGGCATGGGTTAGAGTGGACCTCAAGGATCATTCAGCTGCACCAAGATTTTCTTCTTGTATTGGGGGCCTCAGAAGCAGACATAGTACTCCAGGTGGGGTCAAAAAGAAACAAATCTTTTGATACAAGATCAATAAGATTTTGACAGCAAATATTAACCAGAGCTGCTTAGAATTCACAGTTTCAAAGAGGTCAAGGTGTTGAGTAATAATTTCACTTATAAGGCAACACCAAGTCTTACAGAGGCACCAAGTAACTTGGAAACACAAGCAAAGAGGATATACGGGTTTTCTTCTTGGGTAGGAATGGAGTGATGACCAGTACCTCTACTAGTATTCTCATTCACAGTCATGAATATGAGTATTTTCTACTAAACTTACAGGTGAATCCCAGATTCGCTGCTTTTATACATCCCTGGCTTTCCTGAAATTCACAGTAAGCTCTCTTTTCAATCTCTGAATTGCATCTTGAAGATGGTCAATGTTTCTGATTTGACCATCTTGACCAAATTAACAGAAAAAAGCCAATTCCAAACTATGAAACTCTGTACCTTTTGTAGAAGAATATCTCCAACAGATATTAGGAAGACATCCTGGGCACAGCTCACTGCGTGCTTGTCTTGTACTTACACAACTCCATGGACAACAGCCATGACATTAAAAAAAAGTGTGCAAGGCTAGATGGATGTATTTGGCATGGTCTAGTACAGACATTTAATGCTCTGATCTCACCCCTGCTGTCATGTGGGGGAAAACAATAATTGCCTTTGACAATGCAGGGATGTCAGCAGCTTTCCTTTGCTGTTCTCAAGGCTGAGCAGCAATGCAGAAGACAAAAAAAAAAATGAGTACACAGTAGCCCAACACGACACTTAAATGAAATATCTCCAATATCCCATTTCTCGCTGATTTAAGAGTAAAGAAAGATTTTCATTCACTCAAGCTTGGCACTTTGGATAAAAATCTGCATGATTACAATGGCTTCGTAAGTTCTCTGTCCATCCTTGTGGCTTGTGCTACTTTGCAACTACATTACAGCTTTAAAACCAAATACGTATAAACAAACTGATATTTGTGTGACCTTAATAGCTAACTTCATTAGAATGTTTAATCATTCAATACTCCATTTTGGGGTAAGTGAAAATTATGATTTGTACCTTTTTTTTTTTTTCCAAATAATGAGTGAATTTTCTACTTCTGAGATCTAGCGTAGTTCAGCTTAAATACACAAAAAAAAAGTAACTAAAAATATAGCAAGGCTTGACTAGTAATCGATTTGCAGACTTCTAAGAGCTGTCATGACTTGTCAGTCTTAGAAAAGCAGGTAAAAATTACTTTTCCACCACTAAACAGTCGCAAATAGCAGTGGTTTCCTTGGAGACTTAACAGCAGTTCTCAAAACATTGTACTTGGAGGAAAAGGATTTATAAGGTACGTTTGCTGTTCAAATTTTAATTAATCCTCTTGGTTAGTAGCATGCACTCATATCAACTGTATTTATTTTATGTTTATGCCAATATACTTCTCTATTAAATCCTGTCTTATGGTATGTTTTTGTATACATATCACACAGAATAAGCGTGCAATTTACAGGATTTCTTTTTCTATCAACTAAGATGTTTACAGACACCACAAATCTTTGGAAAAGTATGTATGATTCTACCAAAATACAAGTATTTTCTCTATCTTCTATATGTCTAGAAAGATAAAAGTAATTATCAATTCAGGAGCTGTAAAATTTCTAACCTAGAAACTGCATTGTGGTTGAAAACAGCAACATTGTCTCCTCAGCAAACAGGATGAAAATCAAATATTAAATTATCTCCTGAAAGCAGAGATGACAAAAGGACAACACAATCTGGCAGGAAGAAAGTTTCATCTCACTGTACCTCAAGGTGAGCTTTCCACTGGCCAGTGAGACACAAGCGTTTATTATGTGTCAGTGGGTGGATACTCACACTTTCAAACATTTCTACCATTTTCCTACTGTTTGTGATGGAGAACAGCAATCAGAGAGTCTGGATTTGCTATCCACCACCATTTTACATCTCCTCTACCTATTTCCAACCAGAGACATAATGAAAAGCCAACCATAAGTTGAGTTTTGGTAAAGCATGATACACAGTGAGAAACTTCATTATGATAGAAAAGGCAACAAAACATTGCAGAAGCAATGCAAAATGCATTTGGCTAAAAGGAAGACAGCAGGAATAGTGCTATCAGGGAAAGTACATGATGGGAGTGTTAACAAACATCTCCAGGGACAGCAATCATGGAACAGATGTGTTTTGGAGGGTTGTTTTTTTTTTTTTTTTTTTTCTATGTTTTCATTTGAAGAAAAATAACAAACCTGGCACAAGTGCAAGTGTTTATAGATCAGTCATAAATATAAGCTGTAAGTTAGAAGGTTCCTCACCTTTGTCTAGACAAAGCTAGGTAACGAAGCTGCCTTCCAGAAGGGATTAAAAAGGAAAAAGCATGGGGTGAAGGTTCTATCTAATCTTCATGTTATGCAGCAACCCAACCGTGCTGAGAGACTCCAAGCAACCAGGTCTATTCACCTCACACTCAGATCATGCTGAGTGTAGCAAGCCAAGAACTAGCATTTGAGTTTGTTTTGTTTGTTTTTAATATCTTGAAGAATATATCTGATAAAAATCTTACAGACTTCGGTTTCTTAGACAAACAGTAGCATCCTAGACACATATACCAAAGGCACACAAACAAGACACATTAGAGCCATAGACATCTACCTCAAAATTAAAATTAAGTACTTGAACAGTTTTGACGCCTTTGAAAAGTCTCAGGGCCCTTCAGTATCTGAACGCATTTTTTCAAATGGTTTATAGTGCCCTAGGATGTCATTAATAGACTTGCAGCACTCACAGAAGGGGAAAAATATATACATTAAATGATCTAACCTACTCCACTTCCAGGAAAATTCACTGGTTTAAAAGAGAGTTAAGAGATAGAGCTTTCAGCATTTTCCTCAGAGAATTACTGTGTTGTTTAATAGGCCTGACTAGTGTACTCTGATTACTATCTTGGTGTTTAAAAAAATCCTTGTATGCTAGCAGTCCTCTTATTAATATTTCTTTCCAGCCAGCCAAGGCAGTAGTCAAACACATCTCAAGGCTTATAATGTCCAGGCCTAACTTCACCCTTACTAAAAGGACAACTTTGAGACACTTTAATAAAATTAATGTGAATTGCTCACATTCACAATTCACACATGAAAATAAAGAAGTGATTTATATCAGCATTTATTCGTGGCATGACTTGACTACAGTACACCTTTTTCTTACTACATTTTATAGACTCCACTACCACAATGCAGGAAGCAACAAGCAGTTTAAGCAAATGAGCATGGGGAAAACAAAAAATGACACATTTTGCATAAATATAATGATATTTTGACCAATAAGAGAGAATACATATATCTTTGATAACTTCCAATTATTTAATTCTTAAATTGAGAAGGAAATTATTACATTACCTACTTGGGTCACTGGTAGTTTGCAATTTGTAAAACCTATCAACTTAATGCAACCGTGTACTACGAAGGTTCTTCCTCCCCAAGATTCCCATGAAAAACTGTTTAATCCTTAAAAGTTTTCCTAAAAACTCAAAACAGATTACATCTGCTCATTTGTAAATAAAAGATCACAGAACACTTTGGAGAAAGCAAACAAGAAATAAGCATGACGAACCTAAGGTTAAAAATCCTTTTAAATTATCTAGAAGTAGGATCAGCTAGAGGACCATTTCACTTTACATCTTGATGTAACACAAAGGAAAGCACAGCAGCAACAGCATAGTAGCAAAGTCCTAGGCTAAGCAAGAGAGGATTTACTCAAATACAACACCCATAGACACATAAACATAGGTGAAAGATTCAAAAAACAAACAAAAAAAAACAAACAAACAAAAAAACCCCCACCAATCTACTTACCCTCAGAGGGCCTCAGGTACGCAAGAATCTCCAGAGAAATACACTTCCTCTACTGCCGACTATTAAACATGGTCTGGGAAGGGGTGGATCCTGGTTCTAGCACTCCCAGTCACTCAGAAGCATTGCATGCACCTGAGTCCTCTGGGTTGGCCCTGCCTTACCACCAGGTGCTCAATCACTGGTTCAAGCCATGACTTAGCATTTCTGCCACACATGGTCATTCAAGGGAAACATAACCAACTGCAACATTCACAGTAATTTGCACGATAATATAACACAGATTATATGAAGCGTTTCTGTTATGAAAATATGAATTAGTGAATTCTCTAAACATATAGTTATAAAACAGAAAAAAAAGCAACACAAAAATATTAGGTGATAATCTGCTCAAAGTATAAAGATTTTTTTTTTTTTTTAAAGGAAAAGACTAACAGTAAGTAAGCATCCAAAATACCTTGATCCAAGCATCCAGAACAAATTCTCCTTATAAAGACTTCAGTATCCTTTGCCACCAGGAAGGAATTGTCTGCCTGAATCAAGGCCAAGTGTATCAGCTGTACCATGCCAATCACACACTGCCAATTGGGCATGTGAAGAGCTAAAAGCTTTAATAGAAAGAGCTCTGGTTAGCTTGGAATCTTTTCTCAGCAATGTAAATTGTTCTTAAACATACATTTAATAGGCCTATGTGCAGCATTTGCATTTGCTGCTCTAACCATGTTTTCAAGTAGCGAGAAGTCCATACTCTTTGAGTTTTCCCTACAAAGCAATATAGGCATTCAAGGATACATATAGTCAATAAGAAATAATATCAATAGTAAAAGACATCTTATGAGTTAAGAGAATGGGGTTTTAGCTCATGAAAATGTACAGTAGTTTTTTGTTGTTTGGTACACAATGGCAAAATTCCTGCCATCTGATTAGTAATAGAAAAACATATCTCATTCAAGGGCATAAAAAAATATTCAAGCCACCATCCATGTTGCCTCCAAAAAATATGTTTCTCTATTTGAACTGATGGTTCATTGCATTTAACCCACTTTGCCAATTTTGTTTACTATAAAAATAGATGTTATGAAATCTTATTTAAAATAACTGCAGGCAGAAAGAAGGAAATAAACTACATTAATTTAATCTTCTTTCCCAAATGTTAACAGCAGTGTAAAAATGGATGCTCTCATCCTTGTAATCAGTTGCATGGTGCACAAGGGCAGCAGTCTCTGGTGCCTCATCTGTGAACTAATCTTTCATTTCATAGCAGATCTTTCCATATCAAACAACACAAATGACTTAATTTGCATGACAGGATTTGTAACGGGGCAAATCTAGTGTCAAAGTCGATTAAAGATTACACCGGAGAACTATCATAATCAGTACTCTAATGAGCCTAAATAGTACATGTAAAGTCTCCCCTTTTTGCCATTCCAGTCATGTATAAAAGGGAATGTGTTTCTTTTCATCGGTGAGCCAGTCCTTTGGTTTGCACATTACGCCCTACGTTGAGCTAAAGTCATGTCAGTCTGGTTTCAGAGGGAGAGAAAGGGAAATAATAAAGCAAACATCACTTCACAAATGACATTGCTTGGTATAAGCCAACGTTTGAAGCCCTTAATTCTTCTAATCTGCAAAATAGTCAATGCTAATGGGTTTTTGCCTTTGTGAAAGCTGATGCATAGAAAGAAAAACTTTAATGAGCTGCCTGGGTTGTATGCTTACAGATACCTGTCAAATGTCTGTCATCTTAGCTATCGTTGAGGCATTATAAAGAAAGTAAGAAGGAAGGAACGACAGTATTTGTACAAGCATTTTCATGCTAAAATGGCACAATTTTCTTCCTGTCATAATTTCATTGTATCTGAAAGTCAGAAAAGCTTAACCCTTTCAATATCACATCCTATACAGAATATCACACATAATGTTTGAATTAGCAGCTTTAAAAATAGCGTTATGATTTGGTAAACAGCATCTTCTGTCAAATTTGTTTCATAAAACTGAATTATCTATATTTAAAAAAAAATGTGACAACAAATTATTGGAATCAATTGCTGCACTATGGAGATATCAAGAATTTCCTAAATGTAACAAGCTTGCAGTGTGAGAGTCTGTCATCAGAGTAATTCCCATCTGAGTTCTTAATTTCATACCTCTTTGTGCCTTTATGCTGGCAGTATGAATAGTGATGCAAAGGGGTCAACAAACTCCCCTACTCTTACTGTGTCTTTTATTAAAAGAAATGGAAATTTGAATGTATCTTATTACAAGAACACCTGATAATTCTGCTGTTCTAAGTTATAGTTAAGTGCAGTCAGCCTTGTTTTCAGATATATCTAATAACTGTGGAAGAAGTTCTGTGAGCTGAAATCACATATTCAGAAATCTCAGCCCAGGTCTGCTCATTCATCTAGTCCTCTTTCCAGATTTATGTTTCATCCTCCTTGTTTCAAACAAGACAGATACTAGAAGTACGGACATTCAGACCTGAGCTCTCCCTAGCCAAGTACCAAACCCTATACTCTGAGGGTCTGCATACTCCATAAACTCGAACACAGCACTGGAAGACCGGGTCTAAAAGGCACTCAGGTAACTGCTGGCACCTGGTCGTACGTGGAGCTGTTTGTTAGAACCAGGGCCTTAGTTTGCATAGAGGACACATCAGGATATGCAGTAAAGAGGCGTTTCTCCCTGATACTTGATCACTCAGCCTGGCAGAAGGCAGGACCAGGGCTACAGTGGCACTGCCCCATTGGTCATGGCTGGGCTTGTTACTCATGCTCAGCCTTTCCCTGTCAGCAGTGCAAAGCAGGATAAACATTACAAACTCTCGCTCACAAGTGCTTGTAAACCTCATTTATTCATGCCTGTAAGACATTTTGGTGATTTTTTTTAATTTATTTTTTTATTATTATTTTTTTATTCTATCAAGCTGTCAGTGTCAGTACTTCAGGGAGGCATTTTTGTTATTGTTCTGCTATGTCTCAGTTGTTTTTACCCAGACTTGTCAATCCTCACTGGAGGGACTGCAACATTGTGTCAAGGTGTGCGAAGGCAGGACACACTTCAGTGCGTCTTAAATATTCTTAAAAGGCCTAAGGCACTGGCTCAGACGTTTTCATTGAGCCATTACAATCCAAACAGAGGAACTTTAATGACTGCATTGCATCTGTATTGCTTCCAGAGGACTCACCCGGAGCATGTTGACGGCATTTTTCATGCTTCTGCTGCAGGTGAAGATCTCATTGGAACATTTTTCTCCCTTGTGCTCTTTTCTTTAAGCTAACTCACACACAGAAGAAAAACATGAGGAAAATGATTTAAGTGGCTTTAAATTCTGAGATCAAGCAAATGAAAACAAGGATGATAATGACACCTGAACTTCTTCACCCAAGTGGTGTTTGGTGAAATTTGTGCTGATATCTCCCAGTACCTACATATCTTATTTAGACCTGTAATATGGGTAGAAAACTGGGAGTAAAATAGCTCTACTATCGGCTAATTATCTATTATCTTACCCAAGCTGCAACTTACAAGTATAAAATGTCCAACAAATCTTATTATTAAATTTCACTAAATGTCAGACATCCCCACACTGAAAGAAAAGCAAAACAGAAAGATTTCTGCTATGGAAGATAGAGAGAAAAGAAGTTTGCACAGTGAACTGTTGGCTCGAACACTCTAATGCCATCTGATATTATACTTTTTAATTCAGGAAGTTTTCAGATACTGTACAGAGAGGAGCAAACTGTCAGAGGGGAAATACAGCTCCCTCTAAGGTCCCTTGAAAATCACAGCATCCTGCCAAGCCATCTCAAAGCCAGGAGGAGCAGAGGGGGCAAGGATCATTCCAGTGCTTTCCCAGAGATGATTTTTTCAGCTCATCAAGTTGTTTCTCTGCCTCTGTCCAGATGTGCCAAGCACTAGCATGCAGCAGAGGAGGCACCTGGAGAGCCCTCTGGTCTCCAGAAGAGAGACCTAGCCTTACAGCACTGCCAGTCCTCCAAGGAGGGCTTCTTCTGCGCAATGTGACATGTGGCAAACACACCTTCTTTTGGGAAAACATATACTTATTAATCACTCTCTATTTAAGCTTAAGCCCACTGTGCACAGGAGGAAGGCTCATGCCTCCTGACTGGTGTGCTGGGTGCAGCGGCTGCTGTGACCACACCACAATCTGGCGCACTCAGAGGGGTTAGTGCACAGATGTAAATAACATACATTAGCCTCGCACGTTTAGCTCTGACTTGGATTTCATCCACTTTCCAATATGAATTATTCATCCGCCATCCCTGTCCGATTGTTCTTTTAATTCATATCGCAGTTGTTAAAAGGTTATAAGCCGCGCTACTGCACAATCCTTTATCGCTTCCCCGTGGCAATTTGTGCCCCATTTTTTGCAGATTTCAAGCCTTCGCTGCTCCCCGCCGCAGAGTTCATCTTTGTGGCGC
Organism: Lagopus leucura; assembly: GCF_019238085.1. Taxonomy (NCBI): domain Eukaryota; kingdom Metazoa; phylum Chordata; class Aves; order Galliformes; family Phasianidae; genus Lagopus; species Lagopus leucura. The sequence goes on from NW_024962334.1 coordinate 21,211,785, forward strand.
TGCCGGCTCGCCTTTCCCCCGCACGCTGCCTCCCTGACCCAGCCGCCACACCTCTGCTCCCCTGCACCCCAGAAGCTGTCAGCGGCCTCCCTCCTTCCCAGGAGCTGAACACACAATAGAGAATGGGCCCTGGCTGCGAGGTTCAGCAGCCATTAACCCCTACCAGCTGTTCCTGCAGGGAGCCTTCTGTGGCTGAATGTCCTTTCTCTGCGGAGGCCCTCATTTCCACTAATCTAACTATTGTTGGGTAGGAATGCTGACAGGAGAAAAGAAATTTTTCTTGTGTCCATGCAAGTGTGTGTATCCATGTGTAAGTGAAGGAAGAGTGAAGGCTAATTTCTATAGTAGGCATGAATGGGGGGATCGGGAAAAAAAACTAGTTAAAATGTGTTTACTTGCTTAAAAGGCTCAGTCAATTTAAATAATTTCAGTACTATGCTCTATTTTGGGGGGGGATGGGGAGGAGGAAGCAAGCGACTATTATCATTTTATGTTAAAACCTCTGAGAGATTTCCCTGGCTTTCCTAAGCGCTTCAGCAAATCTGAAAAGAAAATTGGAGAAACGGACGAAGGAAAACTGTGAAATGAACAGGAAAGCAATGTGACAAAATCTCGTCTTTGTCAAGCATCAGAACTAGGCATCTGAAGAGTTACTTTTATTACACATTGATTATCCATTTTCAGTAGATGGATGATTCAGACTCTCTTGATACACACAAAATGTTTGTCAGTGTTTATTAACAAATTCAGGATTCTGCAGCGATATTCTAGGAAAAAAAAAAAAGAAACAACACAAAATCAACTGGTAGGGAAAATCATTTGATTTAAATGATCGGCATTATCAGATAAGCAAACCAAATTCCTTAGTGTCTTTCAAAGCAGCATCATTTCTAATTGTATTTCTGACTTGCAATTTAAAACATTTCCGAGCAAAGCGAATAAACGCACTAAATCACACATTACTGTTACTGCTGCCTTTTCTTTTCAAGACACACAGGCGAAAGAAATAACAAAAAATTAATTAGATAGAAAGAAGACTTGAATTTGCTGGAAAGCTACATGTCATTTTGAGTTTCAATTAATTCATCCTTTTCTTTAAAAAAGATCAACAGAAATTCTCTTAAAGCATAGTGCTCCATTTTATCACTTGATAAAGTTCAGCAAAATACAACAGTTTGTCTAGCTCAAATCAAATTAGAAATAATTCATGTAGAAATATATTTTCTGGGCAATTAGACTGTATCGTAGCAGGGCAAATGTCTGATATAATAAAGCTCTACTTTGCATCTGTTCCTGTGTCTAGACGGCTGCAATTACTAGTCCTTACAACAGCAGCGGCAAGATAAAGCCCTGCTTACAGGTTATAGCTATTAAAATTCAACATTTTCTTTCTTTGCCCCCCTTTATTACCTAAATCATTTGATTGTTACAAAATTTAATTTAATTTAATGACGTTGCACTTTTCTCATCCTCAGCACGAACACAAACAAACAAACAGTACAGAACTCAGCTCATTGTTTCTCCCCAAGGTTAGCTGCCATGCATGAATACTGGTTTCACTGAAGTTAAATATGTGCAAATAGTGCTTGTGCAGAACCCAAACGGCAGAAATGGCTCTGTGAATAAAGAGAGGACCTGAAGCCCCATGTCTGTCATTCTGGCATCCTTCAAAAGGTACTATGAAAATAATCACACAGCATACTGGAGAATGTCTATCTCTAATTACTGTATTTGGAAAGATAAAGGGCATATGCCAAGAAGGGTATGTTTCTAGGTGGATAGGCAGGCCTATATCACTAATAAAAAGAAAAAACATCAGTAAGCCAAATAAAACTTAAGGCCATGCACAACTCTGTATCTACATGTTGAGATCCCACTGCCAGAAGATGACAGCGGCAGGAGTTCTGCCTCTTTGCCGAAATCTCAGCACTGCTGTTTTGTTGGTGAAGGTTGCCAGCAGTGAAAAGTATATGTGATACCAGCTGTACCTGGGGCACTTTAAATCAGGTAATATGGGGTTGAAGGGGATTCTACGTGCAAACAATGGGTCCAGCCTTTGAGGTCACATGGAAGTGCCACTGCTTTACAGTTTTGGCTTGCATGGAGTACATGGAGGGATTATTACAGCAGGATTTCTGAAACTGCAGTTTACACAGTTCATGGGCATAAACAGTTGTTTCTGGTGTTAATGAAAATGCTTTCTCCTTTAAGTTCTCCCTATAATTACAGGGTTTTTGGGTTTCTGGATTTCTAAGCAAACCTGAGCAAATTTTAAGTAGGGCTTTGTTTAGACAATCTAAGATACTAAATCATAATCTTGAAACCTTGCAAAGAATCACACACATAGCAATAAATGGTATTTGTGAAATATTTCATGCCAAGAAAGACATTCATTGAAACAAACACAGGCCTTTTGGGTACATTTGGAAATAATAAAATGCAGAGCATGTTGCACATTAAGAGGATTCGCTGCAAGTTATAGGATGCCACATACAACTCTAAAAATGGTATGTGAGGATAAACAGAAAATCAAGACCAGCCATGAGGTTGTCCATTTGTGCTATTCCCACTCTGATTCTGTTCTTATCAAATTTACATGTTGAGTGAGACGGTTTCTGTGGCATAAGAAACCTTCAAGAAAAGCTTGGGTGGCAGAGGGAAAAAATGAATGTCATTTAGAATAAACTAAATTTGTTAACTGACTGGGCCACAGTCAGATGTCAGCTCTGTGCCTACAACTTTCCCGGAGCGACTTCTCCCAACAACCTTAGATGTCTGAGGTAGTTGCAGCATCCCACTTTTGTTAAATAAATTGTTAAGTCCTGAGATGTGTTCTTTTTCAGGGCAAACGTCATTTGTAATACAGCCCATGTTTCAAATGAGCCAGATCAGTCCATGGGTGGAATATGAAAGAATGACTACAACCTTATTTTAAAGGAAAGTATGGACTGTGCTTTCTAGTACACCTAGATGAATTGGCTGCCAAGAGACTGCCTGGAGCTGACTCACTGATAGTTGACATACAGCTGCCGCACATTACCTGAAAAACTACAGCTTGTTTCTCCAGCCTCATTATCGACATTTTATCAACAAATTAATTTCCTAAGAAGCTTGTTTCACCTGGTTTTGGTTTATTTGTTGTTTAGTTTGTTGTTTTTTTTTGTTTTTTTTTTGAATTGTGACAGAACTTATGTTCTATGTGTCATTTCACACACAGCCAAACTGTCACAGAACGTGGCACTTGCAGAACAACTCTCTAGCTTCCAGTCCTCTGTACAGATGTATTGCATCCCTATAAACAAGTGAGGAGCTCTATTTAAGAAGTATTCTACAAGTTAATGACAGTACCCCAAAGTACCATGTTATACCCAATATCTTGTGCTACATATTGTTTGAAAGTCATGTAATCTGTAATTCTTATATGACAAACCCAGGGAAACGTACTGTGCCAAAATCCTAGCTGTGTTTTTAATGTGTTCTTACTTTGCCAGGATAATGTATTAGCATGATTCACATCTTTGTCTGCAATGAATTTGGAACCTCAGGTCTGAGATACAAATTTCCCCATCCATGTGACTGGACCTAAAGGACTGTATAGCTCTACAGCTGAGAATTTGAGTTTTTCTTCCTCCTGTGCTCCAAAATTCAGGTCTTTGTATTAGAAAGGCAGGAAGTGAGCATCTGGCTCGTTATTACTTCACTCCTCAGCCTCCCTGAGATCTGATGGCAGATGCTTTCCCTCTGTATTTTACCACATGCCTGCAAATTATTTGCATTACAGCACAGGTTGCAATTGCTGTTCTGTCACATCAGTTGGGCAGGTGGAAAGGGAGGAGGAGTGTGACTGTCCAGCCCATGGCCAGGATGACTTGTACTTACCTTGACTGACTATCTGAGTGTTCTTCCTCAGGTGTGTGATGCACTACTATATGAGAGTTTGGTGACAGGATGGGTGAAATCACATTTCAAAAGCTGTGCTAAGGCCATCAGTGGATATTAAAAACTAAAGAAAGCACTAGATTTTCACAATCTGTGCAAAGGCAAACAAAAGTTAGGTGTGTGCTGCCAACAGTTCAATGACAACATAGAAAAATCAATACACATGTTAGAGAAGTGAGGGAGGAATCAAGAAAATTAGAGTCTTCCCAAATTTGGGTTGAGTTGTTGGGATGGAAACATTCACATGCAAGGAGGAGGTGGGGGAAAGCTGGTTGCTGATGGATGCTAGTGGCCATGCTAACAAACTGCCCTGCTTGATGAGTCAGGTACAACCAAGAAAATCAGTAATACCTTGGAGACTTTGAACAGGAATACTCACCTAGTTACTGAACTGACTGACTGGCTCCTTACACATCCTGTTGTTTCTTCTGCAGCTCTGTTTCTTTTACTGACTGCTATTTGGAGTATGGTATTATCTTAAATATAATAATTTGAGAACATAATGTTTCAGGAAGTGCTGATGTCAATTTTTCTGCTTTTCAGGGGTAATCATAACTGAAATGGTACTTCTACATCTTCTTTAAAAAAAAAAAAAAAGAAGAAGAAGCAGAGGATGTTAATGGATTTTCAGTCACGAAGCACAAAAAATGGCATTAAATGTCACCTAATGCTGAAAAAAATACAGAGAAGGTTTTTAAAAAAATGCAGTGAAACCAAAAATCTCTCTGTGCTTCTTTCTGTCAGGAAATCTGTTATTTGCTTTGCTTTTCATGTTCAAACACAGAACATAAAAAGTCAGAAGTCAGAATACTGGACTACTATCTGTGTTTCAGTAAATGATTCCAGCAAGAAACATGGATTTCAAACTATTTCCCCGACACCCTGGTCATTAACAATCTTACCCGAAATCTCTGTGTACTTTCTACCATTCGTCACTTTTAGAGATTCATCTTTCAAATACATGCATGCAATTCTTTACACAAACTGACATCCTCAGGAGACCACCAATAATGCCCTGGAATTACTGAATCAGTAGTTTGTACTAACACAGAATCAGATGTTCTAAAACAAAAGAAATCTCCCCATGCAGTAGGCAATTCCTTCTCTTGAAAGGTCTAGAAACTAAATAGTAGCTTTTACAGATGCATACTATTAAGTAAGTGGGGTGGCTTTAAGTGAGTTTAAAGCTACTTTGTTCACCATTTCTTAGAGCTTCAGACATCCTTAGGGACTAACTGAAGGATGCCTGAAATATCCTTCATATTTTTAGCATAAATGAAACAAATCTGTTCTGTGTGACAGATTACATGATGATCAAGAGATACAGCTGCATTTGCTCTTACCTAAAAATGAATGCAAAGGTTTTGCTACTCACAAGTCACACAGCATTCCTTAGTACATCCATAAAAACATAAAGCAAATCACAGTGGATACTCCAGCCATGTACACACCGAATCTGTTTCTTGAAAGACTTTGATGAACATAGAGGATATAGACTTTTATAGCATAATGTTGGTTGCTTAAATGGTGGCAATATTAAACCACATTTATTTTAGGCCACAAAACTGCTATTCAAATGTCTTTTTAAAAACTTTAGGTCAACTACTTTCCTCTTGTGATCTGTACTCCAAAATATCCAGATTTTGCAATCTAATTGAAGAATAAAATGAAATATGTTTAGAAGAGAAAATTAAACAGAAATTCAAGATCACAAATAGGGGATCTAATTTGCTGAGAAATGAGATCTTGGAAAATAAAAATACAACAATTTGAAGTAAGTTGCTTTCAGAATATAACTCTTTGTCAACACAACACAAAAGATAATGCCAGTTTCTCCTCGCATCAACATCCAACATTCATTAAACACTGTGAAAAAATAAAGTGCATTGAAGTACAATGCTCTATATTAGAAATCCAAAATATTCTACTTTGGTTTTGATCTTTGAATTTGAGGTTTGTTTGTGTGTGCTAACATACAAAAGTATCTAGTATTTCAGACAAAGTCTACAGACTGAAGTTTACACCTTAAAAAACTTACCAAACCTGTTTTGACAAATTCAGAAGTGTTTCTTTATAAATATTTTAGAATCTGGATATTTATTGAAAGCAATATTCCTCTGGCTTAATTTCATCAGTTCAGAATTTCCCAGCAAACAAAGGAGTCAGAAAAATTTTAACATGCTCTACTTTTTTTCCACAGTGTTTACTGTCATTGGAAACACAGTCTTGCACTATTGATCTTAATTAATTCCCTAACATACAAGAGAATATTGACCAAATTCAGTTTCCATCTACGCTGGAGAAAAAATGTCCTACTACACTGAAGCTGAAGTGGTGAATCTAAGAGAATTTAGCCTTCTACAATGCAACAGTCATACAGCAGATCCCAGCTGTATGAACTTGCTGATAATCCTCTGCTAAAAGAGCATCTCAGCCTCTGCCAGCTTCTGAAACCGGAGGTTTCTGAAAGCCATCTGATGCAATCTGTGTAAGCATATTTTTATGACACTGCCCCCGTTTAGGAATGCATGCAAAGAAGCAACCTGCTTTTCTCCAACTCATCTCTTTGTCTAGGTAAAGTTCTAAATTGCCTGGGCTGCGTCCCTGCTGATCGCGTGTGTGGCTTGCTGTTTAATATTGCTGCCATTTCTTTTCCAGTAACACTTTCTTATAAGGTGAGGTTCAATTATTTACCAATCACAGCTAGGCTGCGGGACTCCGATCTGTGATTATTTACATAATTTCTCTCTGTAGCTCACCTATATACTAGTCCACAGGCAAACATGCGCACACATCCCCTGCAAGCAAAGATATAGAAATGTGGACAGACATCCCCTCCTAGCAGAGTTCTTTAAGCACTCTCTCTGTTTGATATGGTGTCGCAGACCTTTAGAGAGTTAGCATCTTTCAGAAAGCATTATATCTAAGAAAAGGAAAAAATACAACTATTAAAACGCACATACACTGCTAGCACTGTTGTGACAGCCAGCAGTATCGGCGTCAGTCAATTATCTTCACAAATGCCTCTTGTGCTAATGAGCACTCACAAAAATCACCAGACTTTTCTGGCAAGGAGAAAAGATCAGTTTCATTGCTTGCAGAACTAATTCAGTGTACAAAAGTGAAGGCTCCACCATCACTGCCTCTTTTACTGCTCCTTTTGTAAAGGCTTTTGATGTGCACTGAAGAGATCGGTCTGTGTTTGGGTCTCTTCATCTCCAGTTCATTGCCTGTCATTAACATACATATCCATATGAAAAGTTTGGTAAGTCACTAACAGCTGTCCAGAATGGAGTTTCAGGAAAAAAAGGATCTATTCCTTCTAAAATGCTGACAATACTATTTAGCCCTTTTTGGCAATGATATACCTAACTTTTTAAAGCCGCCTTTCACTCAAAAAGCAACTAGGCATAATACTACATTCAAACACATAGTGGTTTTCATTTTGAAACAGTCATTTGCTGTATTCAGAAAAGGCCTATAGTTGCCAGAAGCAAAAGAACTCCATCATTCATTATAAAAAAATAAATACTTTCTGAGTATAGCTTTTCAGTATCCCAGATAACCTCGCATATCCGATTTAACACAGGGAAAAAAGCCCACAGCAGATGCTCCCGAAGGTCATTTTATGCACATCAAGTTCCTGCTCAAAATTATGAGACCTCACAGCTCACAGTCACCAGCAATTGTGAGCATTAGCAATGAAAGAGCATCAAACCATGTCCATAGCTGTTTAGCCATAAGATGTTAAGGAAAAGCGTAGCCAACGGAATTCAAAATCAGCCTGTGGCGTTTACGACCAGGAAAGGTAAAGCATGGGTGACACAGCTGTTCATTGGAGGATATCATTTTATGCAGTCTTCACTCCGAGGTAAGTTCATGGTAAATAATTTGGAGAAACTAAAGACAGTCTCACTGTACGTTGAATAGAGCATATTCAATCAATTGTGTGTTGTTGGTTGGCATTGTATTTCTTTTTGTTTTTTTTTTTTTTTTTTTTTTTTCCAAAAAGAAGAAAGAGTAGAGAAATTTATCATGAATTTACTTAAATTCTACCAGTAAAGGTACCTCTGCCTTTGTGGAATGATCAGAACACCAGACATAAAGGGGAACAAAAACAAAACAAAACAAAGCAAAACAAATAATAACAACTTAGCTTTAAATAACAAACCTAGCTTTAAAATTACTGAATTAAAAGATTTTCTCTCCTAATCACTTGGACCGCAGCTCAGTCATGTCAAACTCGGAAAGAGAACTTCTGATTGATAAACGCTTTTCTGTCCGACCCTCACCCCCCCCCCCCACCACTCCCAGAGTTCATGACCCCGAGCCATAATTTACAATACAGCGCACCCAAGGTTTTCTGGGTTTTGGTTTGAAAACTATAGCGGGTGCATCTGTGTCAATTATCAAGAGGTTGACATAGTTTTACAGGCACTTTTATCAGGAGCAGAGGGCCCAGCAAGCTACCAACCACTAATTCTGGAAAGATTTTATTCCTGTACTGATCCTCCCACCATGCAAAACCAGCTTGTGCTGCATAAAAACCAGGACTTTAATCCCACTTGTTGCTTCCTTTTTTTCCTCCCCCTTTTCAGCAGCATCTCTCTCTCCCACATCAGTCAATAAAATCTTTAACTCTGCCTATTTTGATCTCAAAATTAAATCTTATTTATTATGCATCCTGTTTGTTGTCTTTGAAGAACTTGAGCATTCATTTAAAGAGGGCCAGAATGACTTCTTAAACACATTTCTCTCTTTGCTGCAATTAAACAAAGTGGAGCTGTGATTAGTCCACCGCAGGGGGGAAAGAAAAAGACACCCTTGAATCAAAATGGGGGGACCTGACTGTGCATTATTGTCTCACAATGCAGGAGTTTATTGCTGAAACCTGCTTATCGCCTTGCACCGCAAACCATGGGAACTTCAGTCAGGTGGAAAGTTATTCTCTTCTCTGCCTGAAGCAGCTTTAAGTATCGTAAGAACGGCTAAAGCCACTAAAGCTCTTCCTAGTAACTGAGACATTTAGGATAATCTTTATGAGAGTTTTGCATGAGCTTCTGCTTTTTGTTGCAGTTAGAAGTAGAGTTAATGATGAGCTTTCACTGGCTTTTTCTTTCTTTCTTTTTTTAATCTAAGCCAAAAGCGCCTGTTTAAGTTAAGTACCACCTCCCTCCAGCCCTTGGGAAACCACTCAAGAGGGATTTGCTTGGCTCTGTGTGCATGACACATAATGAAAACAATTTTACGCTGTGGAGGGAAGTATCGGGCAATTACTGATGTAACAGCCACCTGCAGAAGCGAGGCCCTCGTTGGAGCACTGGGCTGTTCATGAATATTTTATGGTGTGATGTTATTTTGAATGGCTGGGGCAGGTGAAGGGGGCTGAGGATGTAATAAGTAACTCTGCTGGAGACTGTGTCGCAGTGCTGTTTCTCTGCAGTAGTCTATAGTGTAACACCAAGAAGAATCCTGACCCTGCCTGGGACAATGCAAGGGCAGCTGAGGCTGAGGAAAGATGATGTGACAAGTCGTGGTGGGCACCCTTTAAAATCTGTTGTCTACCGATTTTACACATGATGTCCGGCTTAAAAAGCCCCCGCATCAATCTTGTCCAATTTGATTTGATAAACTAAGTGTGGATAAGGATTAAATGAGAATTATGTAATGGAGAGAACTTGTTCTTACTCTTTAATCTATTAAAGATCTTATGCAGTAAGCCACATAAAAATTAAAGCTGTTGCTGTGGAAAACAGTGTTACTTCTTTGTTCTGCATTTGTTTTAAGATTTACAGTCCTCTTAAGAAGCAGAGTCCAAATGCATGTATCTGTAGGCTACTGCTAACATATCCTCCTGTTTTACTAAGAATGGTTCATTTCAGAGAAATCTTTTTGGAAAGTTATTGTGCCAAGCACATTTGTATGATTTTACTTATTCCCAACAGTGAGTCTGAAATATGCATTTGAACTCAAGTGTAACATTTTACACACTCCTGTGTTATTTTTCACTCATTAAAAAGAGGCAGTGAAGAGTTAAACAGGGTGTGACCAACAAACACAGAGGGGCTGTATTCAAAATCCCTCAGAATTTGTGATGATGTTGGTGTGTTTAGGATCTTCAAATAAACAAAAATAAGAAGACTCACGTGTAGCACTTGGACAAACACGGAGAAAAAAAAGAAAGAAGGAAAAGAAAACAGCTTATTTTTACACTTTCCTGCATAAAATGTAAGAATCATACACAGAGAAACTGTCCAGCATTGTGATTGAAATTGGAGAAATGTGGAACTGTCTTTAAAAATATTTTTCTGCTTACATATTATATGCATTTGTAGCAGTAGAAGAAAAGCTGAAGACGTTTTCTCTCTAAGCTGCAGTCTGAATAGATGTTGAATTTCTTTTTTAAATAATAGAACATGTTTAGAGAAAGGACACAAAAGATTTACAGAAACCTTGGACAGAAATTGGCAACAAGCACTGAAATCTTGAAGAGTGACTGAGAAGGAAAATGTAGCTTACCATGCACTGAAAATAAATGTGTGGCAACACTGAAATTCCCAGTGACAATTGGAAGATTAGAATGATACTCTTTAATTTCTGTAAGAGGTAGTTTAGTAGATATGCTCATAACATTTCATAACATTAATTTATAGCTTGCACCAGTAAGAAATAATACAATGTTATGTTAATTTTCTATTCTAATGTCATCTCCCTAGCAGAATAGTGAAGTTCTGCTGCACAAGATTGTTGAGATAGTTGTCTGTCTTGTTTGTACGGCATTATTTGAAATAGAAGACTCTCTAGGATGCTGGTATGTTACACAATTCAAGCCACAATTTGCTCTAAGATTTCCTGGCTAATTATTTACAGTCTCATCTAATTAATCAACATCAGCATTTAATATCTAGTGAATAATTCTCAAAAATGTGCTCAAGCATATTTTCTTAGATTCTTTCACTGAAATAAGGATATATTCCTTTTCTTACTTCAAGTAATTTTGCAGTAAACAAAGAAAAAGTATCAGCATATCAGACACCTTTATCAACAGGCTTGGACTACATCTGCTCAGTACAAATGTTGGGAAATTTAAGAAAAACAGAGCAAGAAAAATAAAAAAATGTTGTTACAGACTGAATTATATTTAATACTGAAATAGGGTCCAATAAAGGGTGTGTTAATTCAAATTCTGCATAAATGCTAGAGGTGCTATGTTTTAGCAGTTTTAAGTAGACTGAATTATAAAACAGCAAACATGCGGTAAATTTTGGATACTTATAATTAGATTTTCAACATAAGACATGTTAAGCTCTGTATGTAAACGGCGTTATTCAAAAGCTTGTCTTGTAAAAGAAAATTGCTGTTTGACAATTCTATAGAATATTCAAGAAAGGTAATTATACTGCGCTGGTTGTTAAAGACGCAGGTGTTGAATAAAGTCACTGCTTCAGCTTTAACAGAAAACTATAGGATGTGAAGAGAAAGGAGACAATGACAGTACTATGGTTCCTAATATGATATATTCACCTCTCCAACGGTTTTTTTGCAAATATTTCAAAATTAGGGACCAACACCCCCTGAACTCCTATATTGGGCTGTTAGCTTATTTGAGCTCTTCCCTCTTTCTTGCAAAATAATAATAAAAAGAAACCCAACACCTACAGGGCCCTGATGTACAATTCACCTAGGCAAAGTCTATTTCCACAACTAAAATGGAAAAGGCAAGAAACCACAATTCTTTGGTTTTTAATGAAAGTCCACATAATTAATCTGGAAAACAAAAGTGATTGACTAGCAGCAGTGTAAAAGAAAAGTACTGACTGACCCCCGGCGACTACACAAGTGCTCTGTGTCACTGTTGATCCACAGCTAACTGCTTGCTGAATTGCTTGTCCTTTGATACAATACACCGCTCAGAGAAGCGGTCTAAAAATAAGTTCATTATTAGAGTTACACTTTTAATTAAGATGTTAGAACAATCAACAGTATGCGTGAAACCAAAAGAGATGACATTTGGAAATATCAAACCTCATTAAGAGCTGCATTGTCATTACTATCCTTACATTCAAGTGGTAAAATAAATATTCAGCTGTCAGGGGAAGGAGCCTTTCTTCCGCTTCTGAGAGCCAGGTTCCCATATGGACTTGCATGCATTCTTGGCTATGTCAGAACAGAAAACACAAGGCAGATCTCAGAGAATAAGTTTCTTAGACTGGGCACCCAGGAGCTGCCACAACCCTGCATAGGCTACAGGCTCACGCAACTGATGAAAATTCTCCTTTTCCTACAGATCTGGGGCCAGGCTGTGATGTGTAGTGTAGCTGTTTCATGATGTTGTAAAGAGGTATTGCAAGGGTTCATAAAATCTCCTGCTTTCTTGACTTCCAGACTGTCTCTATGGGAAAAGTGAACATAATTAGAGCAGATGAGTACACCACTTTCTAGTGACTGCACACTTCCATAGGAAGCAACTCCTCAATCAGCTCAAATTGATTACGTGCAGCAACAAAATTTTCCAAATAGCTAATTTATACACAAAGCTATTTCCTGTACACTTGGTGATCAACAGTGAGGAAAAAAAAACAAAAAGCAAAAACAAAAACAAAAAAACAACAACAAAAAACAAAGGATGAATTAGGAGAAGCCAACCAAAACCAAATCAAAACAGTCATTCCTGTTTGGATTGAGAATGAGAGTGCAAAAATAGGATTACAAACAGGCTTAGAAAGAGAGAGACACAAATTAAGTACATGTACATCTGGTTCTACAGACATTCTGTATATATCCAGGAAGGATTATCAAACCATTATCAGACATTTCTTCACAGGGTTCTATCATGCATCAATCAACACTGCAAAACACAGAGATGGAGGAAATTTTTCTAGTGACATGCAAGAAGTATAATATGTCTTGATCTAATTAATGGATCCTGTTCACATAAAAATACTGTTGGTCAAGGTTTTACATTACAGTTTATACAGCGTTTGAGAAACTGTGTTAGATTTATGTCACAAATATACATACATACATACGAATATATATATACACACACACACACACACACACACAGGTATAAGCAAGACGTACTTGTAGATACAGAAACAGGACTGTGGGAGTCAAGCTGGCAAGCCAGGGAATGACAAAAATCTGATTGATCACATACTGAGTTTCTGTGCTGATGGCCCTACATTGCATAGCTGAAGAATTCTGGGTATGAGTATGAGGGGAAAGAAAGACAAGTCATAACCTCCAGACATCATCATGGGTAGCCTGTCTTGGAAAACCATTGGTCCTGCCAGCAAGGAGCAAAATCCAAGAACAACTGACCTCACAGAAGGCAGAGGCAAGACTTCACTACATTTTTATCCTGCCTTGATTGTCCCAAAAACTGTGTGGAACTCCAACAAGTCAGCTCCAGCAGAAAGGGACACTGACCCTTTAATATATGCTCTGTGTCATGGATAACTGGGAGCAGTGGCTCCATCTGACCTGAAGAGGCCAAAAACTCATAATTACTCAGCTTGCATTAAAATGGTCCTCAAATTCAGTACTCTGAGCAACTCATTGAGACAGGAAAGTAAAACTCATGCAGCTCTTTCTGAAGCCTCTCTTCCCTTACTTCCATTTTCTTAAAGAAAGTACTTAGTCAAAGTGTTGTTCTCACACTTAGGAAGAAGATGTATAGTGTTAATGACTAAGTATTCCAGAACGGTCAGTAATGTTGTTTGGATGCTGTTAATTAGTCTTACAAGGAAGTAACGTGGGAATGCACAATGTTTTTTCAGAAATATGTACTTGTGATTCAACACAAATAAAAGAATGAGTAAGAACAACAGCAACATTGAAAGTGAAATTAAAGAGGTAAAAGAATGAGGACAGAGCAAGAAAAACACCTGCAAGTGCAGTCATTTTAGATATGGCAAAGATGGTAATTTCTGTTTGCAATGATTAGAGTTACCAAATTATGATAGTACTCTCTCCATACGTGGTCTGACTACTAATCTTCCCCTTATGATTTTAGGGGAAGTAACATGAGGTACCTAAGTGAAGGCAAAAGAGCAGACAAGTGCTGAAAGAGAAGTGACTGTAAGGATGCATTTGAAGAACAGTGCAGCTGCATTCTCTTTGTTATATATGTCATAGAATAGAGAGAAAGACCCTTGTCTTCCCAATCATGGAAACAACATTACAATCAAGCATTCTGTCAACAAATGGTAAAGCATGAAAAAGGGGACCAAAAAGAATAAAAAAATCTGAGCAAAAATTTTCTTCTGTTCCTTTCCTTCCTAACATTATTACATGCTCCTTAGCCAGTACGCCTTAGCAAGGACATAGTTCTCTCCCCAGGCTTTTTTTTTTTCTTTTGTTGCTGATTTTTTTTCTCAGTAACTTTCTGTGCTCATTTAGGGCTGACAATAAAACTACCTGAAGCAACAGCTGAGCTTTCAAACATTGGTGACTCCCGGAAGAGACAGGAAAATGCCCATGGTTTCTTTTTTATCATGTGAAGTGAATGTTCAACACCAGTATTATAAAGTATGGCTACAATTCATTTTAACAATACCATATCAAAAATGTTTCTCAAAAGGATATCTTCTGAAGAGGCAATTGATTCAAGTATGTAAGATCACTAATACTAGTGATTTATAGAGAGGTCTTTTCACTCTTTTGGTTCCTTGATTTGAATGATAAATGTGAGATGAAATCTGCTTCAGCAAAAGGACTCACCTGCTCCCCAATGTGTACCGAAAACTACTTTCTCCTTTAAGAAAAGGCAGCAAAACAGGATAGGATTTTATGATGATTTCATAGAGCTACTAAACCAAGATATTTGCAAGAGTATTCTCTACTAAAACATCCCATCCTGTAGCAAGCTGTGCTTTAGAATTCACAAAATAAAATCATCTGCTGCTGTTTCAAACATTCTAGTAGAAAAGAAGATTCATGATACAGTAAAAACATGTACATCTCTGCATGTTGATTTACTGTTTACTGTCATATCCAAAAGGATGCAGATTCCAGTTATGCTATGACTATATCACTCTACAGCACTTCTGAGGTTTCTTGGCATGGGAAGCACATGCAGTACATAGACTGCAAAACATGTTCTCATTAATACTTAGCAGTATGCACAACCATAAAGAACATCAATCTAGTTACATTCTCAGATCAATCCTGCCCCCCACTGAAGTCAATGGAAACTAACCTGTTGGTTTCAATAGCATCCAGCCCTTTATAAATTTGCAGACATTCTTATGTAAGAAACATGAATTCATTGTAAGCAATGAATTACTGCTCAGAAAAAAGGAGTGAGTTCTTACAGCTATGTGCTGAGCATTATGAAATGATGTGATTGGTGTATCAGCTGCCTGCTACCAGTAGTGTTCACAGAAAAACTGCGGAAAAATTCCACATCTTTGAAATTTATTCCTAGATGTTTAATAACCAGAGTATAAAATGAGATTTAGAAATTTTCGGTTATCAATATAGTAATAAGATATGTAACAAAAGCTGTCAAAAACCACACAAATTCTTTACACAGATATTTCATTGTAGTCACAGTACTCATAGATCAATATAACAGATTTCACTGAGTTAACTTTGTCAAAGTTGAAATTTTCCCTTTGATTTTTATGTAAATCCCTAATTTTCCCGTCTCCCATTTTGATTTTGCCAGTGGGTCCAACAAACATACTCTAAGGCATTTGGATATCCATTTCACTTTGTTTTTCTTTGGCAGTTTCCCAGCAGTACACAGCATCTTTCAAGTCATTTTCCTTTTCAAATGTCTACCCTGAACATATCTGAAAGAAAACTAAACAGCTAATCAAAATCTCATAAAGAAACGTGTAATATGCTGTCAGTAATTTTGTTATTTGCAATTAACTTCTCAGTATAAAGTTGCACAGCGACATTCTGTTCTCAAAATCATTTTTGATTCCCATCTAAATAATGTTTAGACCATCTCGATGTGGTTGCTCTCACAAAAATCCCAAACCTTAAGAAACAATAGATACTATCACTTTTGGACTCCTAAATGATCATTCCTTTACTAACAGATCCACATTGATATACTGTGTAACCTCTTTTTTTTTGTTGTTTCTTTCCTAGTGTTTGAACTGGCTTGACTGAATCTGATTTGAACTCTGCTTTTTCCTCATAATTCATGCAAGTCTGACTTAGCTAAAGTTTAAGGGACTCATAAACAAATTGTCGATAACTATAAAAACACCTCTTATTTTGCATTTAAGGAAGTTGTTAACCCTGTCAAGTATTCTGTCTGAAAAGCAGTTGATCACTATATTTTTGATATTTATTAATCTCTCATTTTTCCCAGTAAGAACCTAGACTAAGTCTCTAGGAACAGTCCTACATTCCTATTGCCCTACAGGTTAAACTAAGAAATTCCATATTACTTTTTGAATCATTTACTACCTTCTTTGCTTAGTCATGTGGGACAGAAATCATATTCATTCACTAAAATCAGTGGGAATACTAACATGTATAACAAAGCTAGCAGAATTATCACTTTAACAGGTGTTCAGTTTAACTAGGGTGAATTTTATTTCTTTTTGTAATATGTGTGGCATTTGTATTTACTTATTTTCTGTGTGAAAACTCACAGATGTTTCTTCTGCATATGCACTTAAGCATACAGACCTCAAACTGGAACCACTTTACTATAATAAGTAAACAAAAAATATGTGCTTCAGTTACAGACACACCCTAAAAAGCTTTAGCAATGACAACGGACTTGGAATGTTAGCCTCTGGATCTGCTGAGAGTAAATGAGCTCACACAGGTTCAAGAGTCTGACTATTTCAAGTTATGGAGAATGGGCAAATGGCCTGTTGTAAATGTAATACAATCTGAGATACATGTACTGCCATTTGCTATGTGCATTATATACGTAGCTTTATATATTTACTACATGTATTTCTATTATATATATTACTATTAAATCCATTCCATCCACTCTACCACAGGTGCGTTTTTCAAGGACAGTATAAAAATGTCTACTATGATACAGTTTATAAACTTATTGCTATATTTCAGTCACATTCAAAATGTGTTTGAAAAATATACTTGCTCAATAATGCTCAGTTGGAGCAATTCTATTTTGATGGAGATTTTCTGACTTGACTCCCAAACTCATCTGATCTAGATATGTGGCGAGGCAGCACAACCGCTATGAAACCCTTTCCTATCAAATATGCTTATTGCCTTTGCAAATATCTGGCTGTCAGAATTCTACAGATTTGTAATTCAGACAACAATCAGATCAGTATTTACTGAACCCAGAGGCTGTATCTGGGGTTACTTTGTATTTAGTTCATCATAATTTTCCTCCTAATGAGGATTGCTATTTTCTGAAGGAATTTTACAGCTTTTTCTGTTTAAATACCTAGACTTAATGAGTGGCTTTGATGATGCCACAGAAGACCATATATTCTGCATCAATCTAGAAGACTTTTTGTCTGTGACCTCACCTTCCTCTCTCTATCTTGGGGATATCAATGCCAGTGTCACTGGAGTTTGGACTTTCCAGGAACTTGGGGATCAGAGCATGCAAGTCAAGTCCAAATCAGACAGTTGGGTCTCTCCCTTCTCACACACAAATAGCAGTTTAGCCTAAATACTATAAATATGTTTTACCAGTGGATTCCAGAGAAGCAGTTTTCGTGGTTTAGATGTTACTGAAAGATAGCCTTGTGGTAGGAGTTGTAGATGTGCAGCAAACCTCAACTTCTTCTGGAGTGCTACCTTCTGTAGTGAGCTATTCACAAAGTATAAATTTTTGAAATGTAACAAGAAAAATAGACCTATCATTTGACTTACAACCCTTCTCAAAGATGAACATCAATGAAGAACATCTAGTTTTGAGGTTAGCTCAACATACTCAGCTCTAGACATATTAAGTGTAATTTTTTAAAACATTTACAAGCTTCTGTAAAAAATTTGAAGACCAGTGAACACAACAAAAAGTCTTGACAGATAATTTTAAAACAAAAAGTTGCAAACTGCTGATGAGATCATCAGATGCTCTTCCTTAGCATAGTCTGCTTACCTGGGAAACAGAGAGTCCAAGGTCCAGTCTCAAAAATGACCTCTCAATTAACTGCTATTTGCTGTGCTTTGTTAAGGAATGGGAATAAGATACTTCACAAATATGAATAAAATGCTTATTGAAGCCAAGAGATCTTCTCTGCCTGTTTTCTCAATCGAGGCACCCTAGGGACACACAGTGAAGATGTAAGTAAAGAGCATATTGACTGCTAGGAACAGTTGAGGGAAAAATGAAAGAAAATGTTATATTTTTCTTTTCAAAAATTACTTAGTTGTCATACCTCACCATTAATGGCTACTTCATTTGAGTACACGGACAGAAATGTAATTTGGGTCTTAATTTTGAAGCAAGAACAGAAGCATTAAATGAACTGGTACTTATTATTTTTAAAAATATTTCTATAGAAGGAATATATGCATAGAATGAAAAATGGCTGCTTAACTATAAAAATAAGTCATTACTCATATGAGAAGCCTGTATTCACTTCAGTAGGGCCATCTAATACAATGTGATTACCCATGCATGAGAGACTGTCAAAATAAACTGACCATCCAGAAGTTATTTCTAATGGACAGCTACCTGAAGTCCATGTCCATATCACGAGTAGAGATAACTCAGCCTAGAATGGACCTATTTCCACAGCAGCAGAGGACAACATAGTCTAAAGATCACAATAGCCAGTTTTAGTGATTGCTCCTTGACTTAAGTGCGTGCTGTAAAAATGTCAAAGAGGAAGCAGGAGAGTGGGAGCTGGGAGGGAGTTAAAGTTGTCAAAAAACTCTTACTAGACAAAAAAGAATTGGAGAAAAAGAGTAGAAGTAAATTAATCTTCCTGAAGTATATTACATAAGGGGAAATGCTTGGCAGTCGTTATTTGCTGTAACAACTCAAGACAAATGAGTAGTCAATGTGTTAGTTCTGATGAAGGACACACAAGAAAGACAATGGCTTTCCATTTTTAAGTTAATCAGTACCCAAGTGATGTATTTCTGAAAAATAATAAAATGGATTAATCAGGAGCTCAGGAAAAGAAGAGGGCAGACATTTTATTTTCACCACGTGTGGATGAAATATACATAACATAATAAAGGGCTGCTGTCGACTATCTGCAGGAAGAGCACCTGGAAGATTAAAGCTGTGGACATAACATTAACAAAGTACAGACCACACTGAATTAATGAGAACTGGAGATAGACATTCAGTGGAGTCTTAATTTATTTTCCTTTTCTAGCTCATCCTTTAAGAAAATGACAGTGTCTTCTTATCGATTTTACACTCAGAGATCAATCAGAATTGCCCTGACTCAGACAAAATTTACAGCACTCCCTGACAGTGCCTCGAGCATCTGGGCCTAAACAGACATTACAAGGAAGCAATATATCATGTTTGTATGTAGAGCTTGACATGCTTAAAAATAAGCTAATCTGTAGTGGAATTTCCTTCTTTTTGACAAGTTGCTCTGCCCAGCTCTTCGGCCCCTTGTTATGAATTTCTCTCCCAGCTCCACTATTAATTATAACATGCACATAGGATTCATGCATTTAGACCCTGAGGGAGGTCATCTGCTCTGCAGTTTTAGATAAAATATAAACTAACAGATCACTCCTGCTTAAACAATGTGAAATGTCACTCTGATGCACTCTATAAAAAAAACTAGAGGTGTTCCGTCAAGAGCTATGATCAGCTCTGACAACCCAACAATATCAGAGCTAAATGATGGGCCTGTACATTCCCAAACAGCCCTCTGTGGAAATTGCTGTATCCGGAAGCTCCTTTGTGCAAGTAACTAGCTGTATTAAATGCAATAATTACTGGAAAGACATGAGCTGTGATGCTTAGGCAGTTGTTGGCTAAGCTAGATTGTTTCCACATTACAATTCATCTTGTACCTGAGGATTGCCTCCAAACTGACATTCTGTACAAAAAGAGGAAAACAGTTCTCTTCTGCACTTTTCACTTTAATATCCATTGTGGGCTCAAAGGAGAGACCTGTTTTATGAAATATTTGATGTAATAGAATACAGAAATGACATCTGAGAAGGACTGAAGATCATCAGGCTTTCATAAATTTGAATCTGTCACCTCTGTCTGTTAGTACAACATTGTCCACTTCAGCATCAGGGCACTCAGAGCCAAAATCAATTGGAACTTCTCAAAATACTACATGTTCTCATTTGTTTGTTTCATTTTTGATCATCTGATAAAGTACCAACAGTGGGAGGGGGCATCAATCCTCCTAGGCATTAAACATTTACTAAGTTCAACATTCCCCATTCCCATTTCCTTCATAAAGAGGGCTGTGAAGTTCAGCATAACCCAAAATCAGATCATATATGCTTAGTATTAGAGAACTTCAAAATCTAAGCAAAATAACTTGCGTACCTGGCAGTATACTGTAAAACATTCCTCTCCCCTGGAAAAGCTCAAGTTCCTCCTACACCGCTAAAAGATAAGAAGCTGTAGATCTCCATCATCATACACAGATATTTATTTTAACATCATTTCAATTTAGGCAGCTCTCTGTTATACAGACTGTGCTGCTTTGTTATCTGATTGTGGTTTCATTTACACTGTACATTTCATTTGAGAATTTTTTTTTTTTTTTTTTTTTTTTTTTTTTACTCCATGAAAACGAAGAAACTACAAAAATAAGTCTTTCTAAAGCATGTGATCAGTGAACCTGATCAAAGATTTTTCCATGCTATTGATGAAGTCACTATGGACAATTTCAAATATTGTTACATTCTTAATCCATTAAGAGTTTTGTATATATTTAATTAGGTTGAAAACTGATAAGCAAAAAACCAAAATCTTATTCATGCTAGCAGAACAGAACAGAACTGTTGACAAATGTTTGCAAGTATACATAGCAGTAGGAGATTCTGCTGTTTTCCAATGGTCTGAATACTTATGTTAGTGGAAGTGAAAGCATGAATAATTTGGATTTACCTTGACTCAAAAATGAAGAAATAAAACTAATAAAACAACTGATTTGCAGCCCAAACTCTGAAACACGGAAATATAACAACACACAGAAAAACAAATGCTGCATGGTTTATTTATGACACCTAAGAATGACTTGCCCTCAAGTAATATGACAGTAAATTACTATGGTTTCAAAAACCAGTATGATGAGTACTGATTTATTTTTCTTTTTCTTTTTTCCTTTCCTTTCATTTGTGATTGTCTGGCACAGTAGGACCAACCTTGGAGAAATTACGAAGATATCATCTTCCACAAGGGATGTTGTACTTATTTTCCCTGCAGGTGTCTTTTCCCCTGATACTGCCTCTGTCTTTTTTATCCTCCTGGTTCTCCTCTCTTATGGGATAGTCTCATGTTATCTGAGCAGCAGCTTGCCCTCAGTGTAAACTTGAATAAGGACAAGAGCAAATTCTAAATTAAATCAATTTCATTTCACTATTTCATTCGCTGACACTAACATGCAGATTTGTTCTGATCAGCAGGTTACCTTATAGGAGAGGACATTGAACTGACTGAGTATACCAAGAGACCACAAACTCTGCCCAAAGCCAAGGGCCCAGTTCCTAACACATAAAATAATCACTGGATAACACCACCAAGATCTGGTTTTAGGTTAATCTTTTCAAACGGAGCTAGTAATTCAGGATGCATCTGCTACTGTCACCCTAAGTTCCTTCAAGGATTTAATTCCAGTAAATATTGTGTACTTACACATTGGAGATCTGGACTTTTTAAAAAATATTGTAAGTTATCCACAGTACAAGTTTCTCACTGGGTCTCAGAGCTCAGTTCCTGCCCCTGGCTGTACCAAAGACCTGTTAGTGTGACAGTAGACTATTCAACAAAGGTAGGACTCATCTCGCTTGACTTTTGAATTCTAAAAACAATGTGCCTAGGCTGGCTATCTGTTTTCCTTGGCAGTCTGTGGGGGGAAACTTGGACCCTGGAAGGAATCCATCCTAGCCTTACCTTTAGACTCAACTGCCACAGGAAGGATAGGAATTCTGCCCTAGCAGACACACCAGAATCAGAGCTACTCAGTAACGAAGCATGAGCAGCATGAGCTGGGTGGGGGGAAATCCAATGTCTACATTTCAGCCCTGCAGAATCTTCTCAATCAGCATACCTGGGATTCATAGGTAATGCTCACAACTATGAAAGAAATCATGATATCTTTGTCCACTTCTGAAAATGAAAGGCTCACTTTCCCAGCTAGTCATAAAATTTGTAATCATTTACATATACGCAGACAGTCTCCTAAGTAGCAGGCAACATTTTTCATGAAGATTTACAGCTATGCTCACTAGTAAACTGGATTACTTATTCTGTTCTCCTTTTTTAAATATAACATGATATAATCTGATATTTTGTACTTCTATTTCCTGTTATATAGTTTTAATTCAACATTTAACAATCTAATATCATTTTCTAAAGTAAAATAAAAAAAAGCTTTTTACTGTCACATATAAAGAAATGTGTTCATGAAAAAGCATTGAATGTGTTACGCAACTTGGCTAAGACTATACTATAGGATTTTATTTGTCTTCTGAAGCTTAATAATCAGTAACAGCTCTCAGTGCCCTTCAAACTAATGGTGCCTAAGGAATTAAAAATACCTGTGCCAGAATCACTTGCTCTAGTGATAGGAGAAATGGATTAGATCTCTTCACACACAGGTAGGTCCACGTGTCTTTCCACAAGGCATTCCACAAGGGATAACAGGTAGCATTCCTGTTTGTTTGCTCTCCTGGGTGTTCTCCATGCAATCGACTGACATTTCAGTTCACAGTTCAAATGCTACGACAGACCTTGGGCAGAGAGAATGTGCAAATACTCATCAAAACTTTTCGTTAATATCCTAATGAATTTCCACAGCCACCTGCATAAAATAACTACCACCAACTGAGCAGCAACACATGTAGCATCACATGCATTTCCCTCATCCACTTTATATATCTGAATTAACTGTAGAATTAATCATAGAGTATGCATGCATCACATCAAGGTAAGCAAAAATATGGACAGTTCTGTGTCCATGCTGTTCCTGAAGGAACTTCAGATGAAAAACACAAGGCCAAAGACAGAATATGTTGCTGTGAATTTTACTGCACTTTTAAGAAATGTCATCACTTTCTGAATTGTGCTTAAAATATTACTGCACGCATTCAGCTCCGCTTTGTATGTGTTTTAGCTGTCTCTACTGGCGAGAAAGTTAATAAGACATGTTCAGAGCCCACGTAAGTAAAGACTGTTCTACAAGACGTAAAATATAATCAGCCAGCAAGTACCCAAAGCAAGGTGAAATGCATTTTATAATGGTTTCACAAAGAGAAGAAATTTTGCATTTCTAAATATCTACCAGAAAAAAAAAAAGTTAAAGAAGGCAAATATTTTTTTCTGTAAGGAAGGAAACACTAACAAGAGATGAAATAAAGAGACATTCCATATTTCTGTGCACACAGAAAGTTAAACACCTCATTGGGAGTTTATTTCTGATTCCACAGAGGACTTTTTGAGTGCTCAGGAATTGACATACTGAAAGAATGAAAGTAGATGATGGTAGTCAGAAGGACACCATCCCCTACAGCAACTACTCAGAGCATGAGAGAGACTTCAAACCACCAACTTCCCAGTCCAGGATGCCAACTACCAGTTCTCTTGAGATTAATGGCCAATTACACCATTTGGTGTATGTAATTCTGGTTTGCACCAGAATTCCCACTGAACTCCAGCCATTCTTTTTGCTTCACCAATGTTTTTTGCAGGAGTAAACGAACATGTACACTTCCACAGCAATTCAAAAGGCAGGACAATTATCGGAAGGAAATTGCACTGTGTTTAAAAAATGGCTTTATACTTTAGTCTGCTGACCTCCTATAATCTCTTTGCTGAAATGTAGTATAATTGATCAAGCTATATTTAGAGTAAATTCATTGAAATGATGAATCTCATTTTCCAAGAACCTGAGGGCATACATAGTCAAAGTTACAATCAATCTATAAAATCACAATACAAAAAATTAAAAAGTGTATTACCAGATTCACCAGAAATTAGAAAGCTCTGTGAAAAGATATTCAATATCGTAAGAGCCCTTAATTTTTCCTTACAGAAAAGGACAGGGCAAGTAGCTCAGGAAACTAAAATCACTGTGTATAAACACTTATTAATATCACTATCAGTGCTTGTTAGTAATAAGAATAGCCTGAATTCCTGAAAAAATGTGTAGGGGAATGTAACCTATCATAGTCATTGGTTGGGGAATGGTGAGCAATTGCTCGTGCATCACTTGCTACATACATTCATACACACACACACACACACACACACACACACACACACACACACATATACATACTAATAAATATTATTTGTTTCATTTACTCTACCTTAGTAAATAGTTTTATGTATATGAACCCATGAGTTCTACTTTATTTTCTGATTTTTTTCCCCCCATCTCACTAGAAAGAAGGTGTGTGAGCAAATGACTGAGCTGAGCTACCTGCCAGGTTAAATCACAACACTGTCATAGCTGTTATCTCAACCCACACGTTCTATTTTTTTCCCCTCATCCTATTAGGAGGGGAAGTGAGCAAACAGCTGTGTGTGGTGCTTAGCTACCTACCTGGTTAAGCCACAACAGTGACTCTTCATTTAATCAATTTGCCACATCAAGACTGCTAGCATTTTTGGTAAGCCAAGGAATAAAACTGTATTCTGATAAGACAATAGTTTTGTTTTTAAATAGAAAGCTGAGAAATAAATATTTTTCATCTGATTGATGTCAGAATGTCATACAGGACAGCAAACTTCTTTGTTTCCATGTCTTGCATGACAGGGAGAACAGTTTTCAACTCTTTCTATTAAAGGTTTATATATTTATTTCAACGGGAGGACAGAAAATAATAGGAGAAAGTGAATAGTAAGGGAACAAAAGAGTTTTTGAGATTTCTTCTTTCAGTTACTGTACAAACTCTAGTTATCTCTGTACTGCTGGTGGGAGCCTGTTTTCTTGTTGTTTCTTTGGGCTGGATTGGTTTTGTTTTCATTTGTTTTACATGCATACTTTGCATCTCTTCTTTTTTTTTTTCTTCTCAAATCTCCAAAAAAATATTCACTTTCCAGGCAGTGCTTTTGTACTGAAGCAAACTGAACTTCAGCAAAAGTAAGCTACTCAAGATTACTAAATATATCAACGCTGCCTTTCCAACTGTAAAACTGTGTAACAGAGTTTATGTAGGGTCTCAGTTGTGGAATTGTGAACAACTGTGGTGTCTACGAGCCTGAAAATAAGGTATGAATGTAATTATAGTGTAGTAACTGATACCAGAAGAAAAAGTCATAGAAGGCTAATGTGATAAGGTACTATATCATCTGATGAGGAGGAGCACTAACATTTCTGTATTAAAATGGTATTAGTGGTATATTAGGCTAACATGATATGACAAAAAAATTGCAAACAAAATACTATAATTTAGTCTAGGGCATAAATGTGAGGGAATAAAACCAAATATTGTCACATAGGAACACCCTCTTTTCATTTAGAGGAACATGTGGAAATTTTGTGATAGAATCTGCTGTCGTGTCATACTGATAAAAGTTCATGAGAGATTACATATTGCTGTGAGAATTGTGAGTTATTACAAATGATATCTAACAACTATGCATCATTTTTACTCCAAGGGACTTTAGAGAGCTTTACTAACTTGAAAAGGCATGTAAAGTAATGCCTCGATGCTTATAATCAGCCTCAAACCTGCAGGTGAACAGAATTCCTAACAGTCCCCAATTTTTTAATAGAACAAGGTTTTACACAAGTATTATAACTATGACCACATTTATAGAGTGACTGTCTATTCAAAGACTAAGTTTTAAACAGGAAAGTAAGACCCACAGCTTTCAGACTCCAAATCAATAAAACTCTTAAGACAACCCTGTCTGCAGGGTTAAAAGCTGTACAACAATATTGGCAAACAGCATTCCTTTATGAAAGTAGCCTACAGGTGTTCTCTGTAGGACTAGTACAGATGATTTATTCTGAATACAACAACATGGTTTAGACACCAGAAAAATTCTCAAGTCAAACTGTCCTCTCACCCACACTGAATTAAACTTCTGAGCTAACTTCAGTTATGTGCTACTCAACATTTTGGGAAGGAGCAACAACAAGTATGCTTTCAAACCAAACTCTGCTATGCTCAGTTCAAAAGCATTCATCACAAGATCATGCTGCCAAATTTCTACTTATTGTCTGACATCCTAAAAGCCAAACCTTTCCTATCATAAATATATCCGTACATACACAGATACTGCAAAATTGGATGAATCTCATTAGGCATTTATAAACTTTAAAATGTTTAACGATATTCCTTCATAAAACGGTACTATATTTTCCTTTATGAATTATTTTGTTGCTCTCCTACGCAATCCCTCTGGATCTTTG
The DNA here is from genome assembly GCF_019238085.1 of Lagopus leucura. NCBI lineage: Eukaryota > Metazoa > Chordata > Aves > Galliformes > Phasianidae > Lagopus > Lagopus leucura. The sequence continues at coordinate 21,238,214 of NW_024962334.1, forward strand.
CAGGACTCAAAAAAGTGACAAAATTCTATCCCCTAATTCGCATTTATTTTATGATCCTTACATGTAATAAAAGAAGCTAATTAACCACAACTGTTTGTCTATAGTTTTTTGTTTGTTTGTTTGTTTGTTTAATAAATTTATGCAAACATATCAGTGTAATGAGGCACAATTCTTTGGTGTTCACTGATACAAGTATTCATCTAAAGATGTATTAAGGACAGCAGTTTCATCCTGGATCACAATATTTACTTGCAGCGACTGTGCTAATGCTGTCCCATTTATTGCACTGAAGACAAAGAATCAACTCTGGAGCCGATACAAAAACAAAGTGTTAAAGAGCATTATTCAATAAGGAACTAACTACTAAAAAAGTACTTTGGACAAAATTAACACCATACTTCCTTATTTGTGTTCATCAACTTTGTCTGGAACCTTCCGCCTTGCAATAGTCCTTTCCTTACCTGTTGGCTCTATTGATACCTGTGTCCTCAGCTAGTGATTCACCTCAGTACAGAGATAATACCAGGTTTGGTCAACCACTTCGCTATGCTGTTTTCAGAAGAATGAAACACCATTCTGAGATAATGCTGCCATTCTTCACAGCACTCAGAGGTGCCTGGAAGAAACTCATAGAATAAGTTGAAGGAGAACAGGCTACACTTATTTTTGACAATATGTATGTACCATAAGCGTAAACATGAGAAAAGAACAAGTTCAAAGTCTCTCTTCTTCAATTACTCTTTCTTGGTCATTTCCTTCATATTACTTTTTTCTGACAAAGAAAATAATTAAATTTGATATTGGGATTTTATTTTATTTTTTGCTGTACTCCTCCCCATTAAAAAGGCTAGGTATGCACAGCTGCTTCTCTTCCTGTATTCACAGATTATCATAAATGTTTTATCTTCTAAAACTAAGATATTTAGAGCTGCAAGACACCCTGTAAGTGCATGAGTTTGCACACACATGTTTTTACATGTGGCTTACATGCAAAGATCCCAAGTGTTTTACACCTGCCTTTGTAGTTTAAAGCACGAACACAAATGATTAAATGATTTTTCAATATACAAACAGTTTTGAGGGAATAATAGATCTGAAGACTTCTACCATTTTCAAAAATTGAGAAAATAAAATTGAGTACTGCTTTGAAACATACTGCAGTATAGTAGATTTCAGCAATATTTGTCTTGAACAAGTTAAAAAAAACATGGAAATACAATTGGGGAAGCATTTTGCTTTACTTAAGTGTACGGCTGTAAATAAATCATTACATTGCATCAAAAGTACTAAAATCATCAGAATGCTTGGGCAAAAGATCTTTTTTTTTTAATTGAAAGAAGAAAGGAGAGGACAAAGAGTAAAATAAATCCTTTCAATTTTTTGTCGTTACAATAGAATTTTAAACTGTAGGGGGTAGAATGATGCATCCATTTGCACTTACAGTACCATATTAGGGAATGACTAAATTACTTGTAGAGCCCTTTCTGTGTCGCCACTTATGAGTAATGATATAATTTCCTAAATCACATAAATAAATACACAAACTAAACTATCGGAATCTTGTTTTTTTGTTGTTGGTGGTGGTTTTTTCTTAATCCTGCATTATATATGAGAATGGTCATTTTTGTGGAATTCAATTTTATTTTCTGTACAGGAAGACATTCAAACCTTTGCATTCTATTATTGCTGAAACCAAACTAGATAATACACAGCTTGTGAATTATATTTTTCTTTCAGTGTGTCTTTTTATTTACAAGACAAATAGCTGGGATCCCTGTTCTAGCACATGGTAAAATTTACATTTACCTTTATTTATAATGCCTACACTATTTCAAAATATTTTATGCCTAAATGTCTGGAAAAGATAAAGCACTTTAAAAATACATTTTGTAAATGTATAGTGATTTGAATTTTCATAGCAATGAAGATTTTGTATATGTATTTCCATGTCTTAAAATGAATCTTGTATTATTAGTGAAGATAATGTACGTGTCAAAAAAGAGGCATCAAAAGCACTTCCTGTGCACTTGACAGGGTGACAAAATATTTCTCCTATCTTTTCCTAATTGAGCTGCTGTACAAAGGGAGACATTATGATAATATTAATAATAGTTACATGGATATTTGTAGGTACTGTGTAACCCTTCAGTCCATTTTCACAGACAATGGTGACTACAAAGAGGCTTCAAAATAGAACATCACACAATATGAATGCCACTTTTTTCTATCTTACATTTTAAAAACATCATTGAAATCAGAAAGTTCATTTACAAAGGACTGGCAGTTGCAATCACAGCAATAATGTAGTGCTGAGAAAAAAAGGGTAATTGGTTTGGTAAAGATCGCTTTCCATTACACCATAAAGCACTACACAATAGGAAAGGTCGCCAATTAAGCAATCATGAATACCAAGTACTGAAGCTGATGAAAATAGGGCAGTGGTTTAAATAGATTTGCAAGCAATTTACCTTTTCACAATGTTGGCAATCTGATGCAATTTGCTTGCAATTTTGTCTGCTTTCAGTAGCACTCGAAGCTGACACTACACAGACCAAATGGCAAAGAGGCCTGCATAGAAAATGTAAAACTATCTTGGCTGCATCAGGGAACCAGAATGGTGGTTCATCAGGAAAATTACAACAATTAACATAAGTGCTGCAAAAATCAACACTTTAAATGTCACACTCACTAGTCTGTCCAAAGACTGTAAAAGTACCATCTCCATTGCTGGACTAACAGTAAATATGAAGCAATCACCAACAAGCCTTGAGGCTGATGGCTTTACAATTGATGTGACATTCTCTGAGTGATAAAATAGCCTCTCATTTTACAAAAGTATTTTTCTTTTTTAGATTTAACCTGGATTATGTCAACCGAAAACTTATACTTAATTTTTTTCAATTCTTCTTCCAACAAATCTGTTTTGTACTTGAGCATGTTCTTTACTTGTTTTGATGATCTAAAAAACTTTAAGGGAATTGGAGCCAAACTAATAAAACTCGAATATTGATCCATTACTTTTTTGTTGTTGCAAATTACACCCAAGATTTACCAAAATGCGTTAGCTGAGTGAGATGAGGACTGGTGTATAGGGCTTGGTTTACAGTTTTGGGAAGGAGGTCTCTGAAGGTAACTATATGTGCCCCCCTCAGATATCCATACAGAACATAAAACACCCTTATACATCTTCATCAGTGCAAAACCAACAAATATTAGAGATGTCTTTTGAAGTAACTGATATCTCACAGCATTTCTCACATGTTAAACACAGATATAAATTTGTCAGACCATGAAGGAGAATGGAATTGCGGTGTATATTTACTGATTTGTTCTTTTCCAATGAATTGCAGAGAATACAGCAGTGATGCCTTTCTCTGACATCACATATAAGAGTAACAAGTTTTCTCTGATATCACACCATGGGAATAATATATCTCCTTTGTCTGATATTTGGTCCCATAACTTTAGTAAGAGCAAAAGTTTAACTTACTATAACCTGATTTAAAATATGTTCAGGTCAATGGATTTACACCTAGGACCTTGTCATTTTGAAAATTAGCCAGATTCAGAGAAGAACAACACTTACACAAATATTTCATTTTTTCTGCAGCACAGTGTACACTGATGGCTATGGAAGCCAAGTGTTCTTAGCTTCCAGTGCCATCTCTTTTACATGCAGTCACAAAAGGTTGATCCAGTGAACTACTCTGAGCATTGTTACTCACTTGCCAGCCCCACTATCATGTTGTGTACCAAGCTATCATTGATCCATGTCTACTGTGTGGCTTAAATTCACCTAATTAGCCAGCCTTCAGCAGGATCAGTCCATTTTTAAGGAACGTGGCCCCAGAGAACTGTTAAGAAAGGAAGGATTTCTCCAAATTTCACTGGTATAAAAACTGAATGGACAAATACTTATCAAACTTTTTTGTCTCTATCAAAAGGAAGAAGAGTGTGATAATACAGTTCTGAAAGGCATTATCAGTTAAATTTGTTAAATTGGTTAAATATGACACAAGGACAAACACATACTTTTCCTATGACATGCTTGAAATGTCCCACCACAGGTGGGAACAAAAAATTTGACTTTTTTAAAAACAATATAAGTATTCAATATTAAATGCAATACACCACCACTGATTTTCATATAACACAGTGCACAAGGACAACAGAAACAAATACAAATCTAGACTACACATAGGATTCTACTGCTTATTCAAAGGCCTTTCAGCTGAGCCTTCCTTTCATAGGCTTCCTTCAGTTGCCCATTCCTTATGAAAGTCGCATTTACACATACAGTTCTAAATCAGCTTTAATTTCCTTCTGCCTTTATATTGAAGCAAGGTTCCTCTGCATTCAGTTTTCTCCCAGTCTTTCCCTTACCTATTTGCTTTTTAGAATATCTTCTTCTCCTGCCTTTCTGTCAACCATGCAGTGTGGCACTGACATGATGTTTGACAATCAATCTTCGCACTTTCCTTTTTTCACATTTCCTTCGTGTGCCTCATCATTTGACCTTCAAAAACGTGAATGTTCAACGTGCCTCATTGACAACTCTGTAGCATTAAGGACAACAAAGTGACACTTTCTGCTTGGGGAACAGTACAGGGAAAACCAAACTGCAGTCACTGTCTGAACATAAATTGCACCTTCTTTACCTTTTCACATTCTGCTTCACAATCCCTGTCTGGTTGATAGCAGTGTATACAAACATTACTACATTTGTTGCCTGTCTTTGTAATGTACCATTAATGACCATGACAAACACACATGCACACACATAACACACACACACACACACTACTCAAAGCTGGCTGAAAGAAGCAGCATCTTTTACTAAAGCTACTCTAACTATAAATTCAAAAGTTTAAACATTTTTAACCAACTTAAATCTCAGTTACACATTCAATCTTCCTATCATAATAATTTTCATAGACTTCATTTCATGTGAAGACCAGTGTTTAGTAATAACTTACAATTCAGTGAGATACAATCACAGTAAAGTTCAAAACAATACAGGAGTCAAGTACCTGCAACATATTTTAAATTTCTACAAGAAAAAAAAGCTAGCACCAAGTTCCTTTTGGTAGCCTGGCAGGTATCGCAAGCTGGATGAAGAATTAAAAATGACAGAATTTAGGCATTTAATTTAGTCATAGCCTTTTTTCAAAGACAGACTACTTCTGCTTTCCAAGAGAAATCATTTCTTCAGAAGGGAGAGATAAATCCAGTCTTCCTTTTACGTAAATTGAGAATAGAAAAGAACAAGTGAGACAGGAACAGCAAGCCTGAAAGAGGGCAAAGATGTTTCCATGGCATAAAGAGAATGTTTCTGATTCTACAAATGCTCCAGGGCTTCTACCACACTTTAGTTTCAACAGATGGATTTGAGTGGTATCAAAAGTGAAAGTTATTCTTGGATCATTTTCTTTCTTTCAGTCCTCCACTCTTGATCAGCCATAATCTCTCTGGGACTCAGGAACAAACATAGAAGAGAAAGAGAAGCAGAGTTTCTCTGCAGGAGCTCTTCCACAGGGAATGGACTATCAGAAAATTCAGGAGCCAAGATGGAGATCTCCATGCTGATTTTTTCACTGGAAATCCACAGAAATACTGCTTTCATTCCCAGAGGATATGAGAGCAAGAGGAGGTGATACAAATCTGTCCCAAAGGGGATGGCCATTCAGAAATTCTGTAGCACACCATTTCCACCTTTCAGCTCTCTGCATAACCCTACACAATAGAGGAGATGACTTAACTTGGAAAATAATTCCTTTTGTTGCTTTTAAAAAGATCCACATGGCACCAGATGCTGCTTGGCTGACAGTCCAGAAGTTTACAGCCAGAAGTAATGGATCAAATCTAAGTCTACAGTTCTACAAATAAAGAATTTTACTATGCCCCTAATTAGCCCATTATACATTTTAATATTTCATTTGTATATGCCTAAACCAATTGTAGAATCAAAAAAGATGAACTTTGAACTAAATTTTAGCAAGTGTGAAAAAGCTGAAAAAGCCAAAGAAATTATTCAACAAATATCAGTTTCTCAGTTTGGCTTTAGTCCTTACAGTTGGGAGATAAGGGGAAGGTCAGTAGTCAAAACACTGATTTATTTTCATTGAGCAGGACTTAAGTCTTCATTATTGTTAAGCCTGTGTACCTTTTCTTGTGGACTTGCAATAGTTTATCTCAGCTAAGAAACTAATTTATCATGTTTGGCTAATGCCTCTATTATATGACTGCAGTATAAAACAAACAAACATTACATCTGTACTGAAAAATATCACCACTATTAATGGTAACAAGATCTCTCTGACTACAAGAAAAATAACATATTAGCAGCGAATGAATAATCCTCCCAGGTATATTCAAAATACCTGGAAAAGCAAGCTGAAAAAACAGACACCTGATTTGAAAATTTAAATAGATACTTATGTATATGCTACAGTGCAGTGTATTGCATGCATACTATTCCAGAAAAGAGATGTAGAACTGTTCATCAAGACTGCAGAAAGCCTGTTGCGAGTAGCAGGGGACACTGTTTCTGTAAGATATCTTCAATTCCCTGCTATATTTAATACTCAATCCAGAAATACCCACTTAAAAAAAAAAAAAAAGAGAGAAATTGGTCAGCCCAACATCACCACAAAGTAGTGGTTTTAGCAGAATGAGAAGTTTTCAGACATAGCGAGTGGATTAGTATTAGAAAAATATAGAGACCTCTTAGCCTGACTACTAGGACTACTTTATGTCAGTTTGTAAATTTTGTGGGAATAAAAAAAATGGCACAGATGGGACTATAACTGACCATAACCTGCTCTATTGTATTTCCAACAATCTCTAATTACAGCAACACACCAGAGGAAGAGATTTGAAAGGGCAGGTGATAGGATAGGAGAGAAACCTGTTTGACTTAAACAGCACAGGATCCCTCACCATCAGGGCTGATGTACATCAGCCTGACAGCTAATTAGGGTAGACATGAATTTTTCCAATGTAACAGATGTTCGCTAATCAGGCCAGATTTGGAGCCCTTGCGCCAGCAACATTTCATGCACAATTTAACTATCTAAAAGGAATAAACTACTTAATGCATTGTACTGGAGGCACAGCTGTTTCACAATCAGAAAATTTGCTGTCAAAGATGTTCTCTTTAAAACTGACATGTTTTTATATAACTCTGATGGGGTGTTTATAATGTATTAATAGTTGTCAGTAAGAGCTGCTGTCATCATCAAGAAGTAAAATATTTCTGAAGGTATATTAAAGTGAACAGTCTCCTTTCTCTTTCCAAAATCTATTTAGGTAATTTATTTTGAATATGGCTGTTTAATTCTAAATATACTTTAAACAAAAGGCTTAACATGTATCTCCTAAGTTACATGAGTAATATATGCAGATCTAACTTCTGAGTACCAAGTAAAGCTGAAATATCTTATCATTGGGCTATAATGGATATGTATTTTATTTGCAGAAAAAGCATGCTTACACTACATACTGAGCTAACATTATGTGAACGATCTCCCTTCTGTTCATAAAAGAACAATCATCTGATTGAAAATTCAGATGAAATCTATCCACAGATTACACAGATTTATATGAATCATTAAGGCCACCAAGGAAAAAGTATGTGAGATTTTTATTCTTGGATCTGAACTTCATAAACCAGATGCTGAAATAAGTGGGAAGATACAGTTCTCTTCACAGAAAAATGAGGATCTTGAATGCTGTGTATTTTGAGTCTGGAATTAAGATCCAGTATCATTATTCTACTAACAGAATTTCCTTTAAAAACCTCTGTTGTTGTTTGTTTTTGTTAATGGTTTACCTATGAGAAAATATCAAGTGATCAAACACATTATTGGACTCATAGGAAACTTTAAGAAAACACTGCATAACTTATAAACTGCAATGGTGTGGTACAGAGTATAGAATTGGAAAGAAATATTGTTGCTAAGAGTCCAAGACAAAAGCAAACAATTAAAACAGCAATAGCAACTGTGCTTGGACTGATCAGTAACACTTGGACTGATCAGGACCTTTAGAGATGAAAAGCAGCTAAAGAGTTGAGAACAATATTAAGAGTTTTCACAAATAATCAGTGGAGATAGAACTTCTAAAGGATGCTTAATTGATGACTCCTAATGGTGACTTAGACAACTAAGAAATTTTCTGAAAGGAAAGTGACTCTTGTAGAATAAGGGAAAAACTTTAATACTAATAAAGAGTTTGAAATAAATTACTTGGGAAGTTCTAAAATATTTAAAATCATCTGAAAGAAATCACGTATGCTTATTGCAAGAATGTCTTACTTGTTACAGACCCAGTGATTTTATTTTTAATGATGTTTAGGAACCAAAATCACAGGAACAGTGCAGAGCAGAAGAGTGATGTGAGCAATATAAATCTAGCCTAAATAAAATAATGACCAACAGTGAGAAATGCTACTAAAATCACTAGATACCTGAAGGACATAAAATATTTGACACTGGTTTACTGAGAGTATATATCCTGAATGAAGTGGATCTAATGGATCTCCCATAAAAATAAATAAATGGATAGATAGGTAAGTGAACAAATAGATAAAGAGATACACAAATAGACAAAAAGAAAGGCTTATAAGGTTTTAATCCTACAGGTATATTTTACTCACACGAGGAATCTCCTTTACTTCAAATTAACAAACTTATGTATCTGGTTGGCAGTAGGACCTAAAGAACGCAGTAAAGCATGGATTTTCATCAGAGCCTTGAAGCTCTGTGTATCACAGAGTTTAAAAACTGAACTTTGAGTTAAAAAAAAAAAAAACTGACCTGTGTAATCCTGGAGAAGAGCAAGGTTTGGTGGGTTGAAAAGTGACTATAAGGAAAAGGAAGCATTTTGCATTGATGAGAGGTATTCCAGGAAGTTTACCTCTGAGGAGATAATAGTTTTGTTTTACTTAACATCTTTATCAATAATCTAAGAGAAGTAATGATCTTAATGAATTCTCTATCATAATAAGCTAACAGTAGTAATTTAGGATGAAAGTACCAGAAAGAACAAAGACAAATGATACAAAGGCACCCTGAGAGATTAAATGCATTGGCAAAAATACTGTAACAAAATGGGGTTTGGACTGAAAAGACAATTCCCAACATATTTGTTGAAAAACAATCCAAAACATAAGTATTCAAAGGTAGTCAGAAATTAATTGGCAATGTAAAATGGCAGGAGGAAAAGGAAAATTAAAGAGAGGTAGGGAAGGAGGGAATAAAAAAGAAAGCCTATTTTGTGCTGTCCATGCATCAGCTTCAATAACAGGGACTCAGTCCTCCCCATAGCCCTGAAGAGCACTGGGCCTGCCATATTTTGAAGTGTCCTTTAAGGGCTGTGAACAGTAACATCCATGTAAAAAAATGCTTAGCCTTCTTGGCACTAACATAAACATAATAGTTTTTGCTTTTCTAACTGTTGCCATTCAGGAGAGAGGGCTCATTCTCTCATTCACTAAAAGATTTTGAGTCCTTTCAGAAAAAGCACAATAAATTAGAGAACAGCCAGAGTCTTGTACTACTGTGAGTACTGTTAGAAGAAAAATGTGAACGATATTGATATGATACTGAGGTCTGAACAATAAAGCAGTGAAGTTACCTGAATGCTGAGAAGACTAGTTTCTTAGGAAGAAGAATATTTATGTACACTTTCACATAGAGATGGCTAAGGTACAAACAAGGCAATAGTCTATAAATGCTTGAAGTTTATGAATATGAAAAATGGGAAAATAAACCTTGTGCTATCACTGATGTAATTATGATGAATTATAGAAATAGAGAAAAGAAAATCATCACTGAATAGCAAGAAGCTCAACATATTTGTATCTGGATAATCAGGTCTGGCTCAATCCCAGAGTTCTCTCCCACTTTGTCATCAGCCTAGGCCTAACTCAACATTCTCACCAGAAATCCAGGAGCTCCCTGAAGAACTGGGCTTCTCAGAAGATGGGAAGGGCAAAGATAATGATTTTGTGACCAGTAATATCTGTTTTTTCTACTGGTATTTGCCAGCTTTGCGTATACTTGCATTCAAAGGAGCCATGAGTAGGGCTGTGTACGTCTAGTTTCATCTCACGATGTAAAAATATACACTGTACTCATTCCTGTGCTCAGGATAAGGTCAAACTACATCTACCTCTTTTTTCTTTACCTCAGGAAATTCATTCCAGCAATAGTAGCCTAAAAGAAACAGAGAAAGTTTGAACCACATTTAAAGGAAATCAAACAAAACCCTAGAAAGTGTCAGAACTGCTGTCATACTGATCAATAGCATCTAATTGTTGCTTAGGTTCCCCCATCTGTTTGTAGCCATCTGTTATTTCTCATCTTATATTAAGGTGTCTACTTCCAGAGATGTTCAAACTGGCTCAATGCACTCCACTAGGATACTGAGGATTATTTGCTGGTAGGGGTCATGGCAACCAGCTGAGATCTGGAAAAGAGAAAGTTGTTTGCTCCTCCTAGTAGAAACATACAGGAGGACCACGATAACATCCTATACTGCTTTCCTAACCCCATAGGCGTACCAGCATGAGAAGAGCAGGTGATAACTCATGACCAGCCTGTGAGATATTCCTGTGTACAAGACACGTGGCATTTAAGAATTTTATGTAGCTTTGTTAAATACTAATTTAAGTCAGTTACAATCTGTATTGTCAGTCCATATTTCAGGAAGCATGTAGAAAGATTTCTCCAAAGGATGACTAAGATGAACTCATGAGAACTGATCTGTGAATCTACTGAATGGCCGCACAGGCTCTTACGTTATTATGTAGACACAAATTCAGGTATATGGTTAACAAAACAATACAGGGGATCTACACTCTGTCATTACTCCATAGAACTTGTACAGATACAGAATGCCAAAATAAAATCATTCAGGCCCTAGATTACAAATTTCTTATTAAAAATATTAACGCCTATATTTAAAATGTAATTATTAGAATTTTAATACTAGAATAATATTAGAAAAGATTTAACAGGACCATACAAAATGAGCATAGCTCTTATAGCAATAACAAAAATTTAACTGACAAACTAACCAAACCCTTAACACTGCCATTGTCCTTTATCAAGCCAATGTTGCACAACATCATTGTGCAAACCAGTTGTGATTTCTATTTCTCTGGTAAAACTTTATTGGGTAAAATAAATGCAGAAAAGGCTTAATATTTCTCATGCAATCATACCCTTTTTTCTTTTGTTTTACATTTGTTTTACATCTCCAGAAAGGTTAATTACAAGCAAGATTTGGTTGATTCACTCCAGCTTAGAATTCTCTCACAACATGGCATCTTAAACCAGATCTGAATGCAGTTTGGAGAGCACAGCTTACTGCACTGAAAACAAGTAACATCAAGTTTGTGAAATTCATCAGCATTTAACCAAGTACCAAGATCTGAGAGTATGTTCATTTCAGATGCGGCAAATTTTAGCTTTGATCACATAGGTTACATGTGGAATGAGGGATAACCAAGTAATTTTTGTATGCAACAGCATCTAGAAGAAGGCAATTAATATGATGAACAATATTCTATTAGCTATATCAGTGAATGAAAAGCTCAGGTAAGATGAACAGCCAGGAACTTGTGAATATTTGAATAGTGTAAAATTGTTAAAGCGAATAGATATATTTTCAGAACAAAAAACATACAAATGACACATCCAGTTATAGACAGTAATGCTTAAAATAAACGTGCCAATCCTGTGCTGTCCCCTCTCCATGCAAGGTCCCACAGTAGCACACAAATTGTTCAAGGTTGTTTGATATATCTTCTAAATATCAGTATTAAAATATAAAACTACTAAGCTCTTTGCCTAATAATATCTTATTTTATGACCCAACTGGTAAAAATATGAGGCATAGAAATGGCAGCTAGGAATATCCAGCGTGGGAGAGAACACTGGTTAATGTTTTCCAAGTGTCTCCTCCGGCCAAAAGACCCTCCAATGGAATATGGCTGCAGATCAGTTGTAATCATTTCAGCCAATTTTCAATTTATGGACAGTGTGAGTAGATAGGTTCTTCTAACATTTGGCTTTTTTTTTTTTTTTTTTTGCCAAGAAGCTTGTATAAATTAATGGCATGTATAAGTGCATATTGCTGCACTGTAACAATGAAAACCAGGATGCACTCCAGTCCATTCTCTGAGCAAAAGCTCCGATATGCAGCTATTCAGCACAGTATCTGAAGGCAAATCCTTCTGTTAGTATTGCTGTATGTTTTTTCCAGTTACTTTGATTCATGTGTGTGTGCTTTTAAATCTCACAAAAAATTTTGCCAGTATTAGTATATTTTTAGACCATATATCTCATTTAAAACACTGACTTCATATTTCCCACAAGGGTGAAAAGACTGAATGAAGCAGTCTTATCTAAATATTTGTTACTATTTAATCAGCAGGAACTTCATCAACAGGGAGACAGAATGCATTGGTGTGGTCAGAGTAATACAGCATAAGTCACGTTATTCAGTCATTCTCTCACTTCATGAACACAGACAAACAACTTCACCTCTAGCTACCAGTATCTACTGTCTACTTATTCCTTGTTCCTTCCTACACTCAGAATTAGGTATGTGAATAAGCAGCTTGCCAAAACTGGAACATCACTGCTGCTGTACCGAGTCCTCATGGTATTTCTCTAACACATCATTGGTAAATATAATAATCATGAATAATAATAATAATATGAAACAATCACTGAATGAAGTAAATGAACATTTCTTTCTAGTGGTTAAATTTAGGAAAAGGAGAAGGTATGAAAAGGCAAAATGGATCATTTACCTGGGTAGGTGGGTTTTGTATTGACTTTGTTTTAGATTTTCAGCCTTTGCCAAAAAGACTGCAGAACTCTTCAAAAGCTGCTTAAAGCTATCTTAAATGAAATCACCTCAGCTATAGCACTGAACTCCTCCTTCTTTAAACTTCCCTACCACAGAAAGTTGTGCATATCACAGAGCTCTGCTAATGCTATAGGTAGCACAGGAGAACACCTGTTCATTCCCTCATTTGCCTGTTGGAAATGCAAGCAACCACATCCTGATTTACCCACCTTCCAGACGATTTCATGATGCTACAAATATAACTGATATTAATATTTCTCTGTAATTTTATGTATGTGTCTCTTATGTATGATTTGTACTCCTTTCTTTAAATTGTCCTCTTAAATTTTCAGGGAAATGAAGAGAGATTTCAGCAAAAAAGAATAATTAGGCAACTATTCTTACTCAGATACCATTTTCCAGCTCATCTGAACACTGGGACATGCTACCCTGATACACGGTTAAGCAATCAAGAAAAAGAATTAAACACTAAAAACTTATTTTCTCAAATAAACACCAAGTCAGTTTCAGCCTTAGATGTATAGAAAAAATGTGGGTTGCTGATATGGCAGCTGTTTTACCTGAGGATCTGGCTTATGTCTACGTATAGTTTAAAAAATACAGAAAATAAGTGTGGAAAAAGAAGGGGGCAAGAAGGTCATTGTGGAACTGCTATCTCTGTGGTTTCATGGGGTTTAAGACCCCAAAAATCCAAACTATCTTCTATGTTTTCCTACTCTCCACATGCTAAGTAAATGTTTAGCATATACCTGTTCTGTTTTTATCTTTGTCTTTTTATCTTCCCTTTCTTTCAGAAAGAAATCAATAAATGATCAAATTTCAATCTTCCAGCAGTAAAAAAAAAAATCACCACAAGGTCTAATGGAAAAATGACCAGCTACTTATCTCTATTAAAAACAAACATCTCTCCTATAATCCAGATTTGTTGGTGGGCTTTCGTTTGTGTCTCCTATGTGACATAGTGTTGTAGCTGAAGCCACTGCGTATGCTCAAGGTAGCTGCCTGCAGCCACCCCTGAGGAGTGACTCTCCCCAAGTTGGCACTCTCTTTCCCCCATACAGGCGGGCAAAAGGTTATAGATTTGCTACTCAGGGAGCCATGGAGCAGAACTTAAAGTACTGTTGCTTTGATTTACCATGATGCTCAGGGCTACGAGATGTAAGTAACATGTCAGCTCCCTTGTTTCTGCTATGTGATAAGGGGCAAGGTGGGCAATGTGGGGCAGAACAAGCCTCTGGAGCTCAATGACAGCTATCATGAAATTGTTATAAAGTTATTTATAAATTCCTGTGATTAAAATTATCTTTTTCATACAAAAACCTATGACTGTCACCAACTCAATCTTCTGATTGGTAAACAGAGCTCACTCTCTGAAGCTCTTCTCTTGCTGACTTCTTCAAACTTTCTCAAAATCTGAGTCCTCTTGTAATTTTTAGCGTCATACTTAAATGGTGAAAAAAACTACAATCAGCTGAGTGTCTGCTCTGAGATCCGAGTTACTGTCATCTCTTCTCAAGAAGGAAGGCCCACGCTGTATGTGGAGTACTCCTTCCTACTGTATATGCTTGGAATGGATTGTGTGAATGGTTTCTATAGTGGAAATAGAATCATTGAATGGCTTGGGTGTGAAGGGTCTTTAAAAATCATCTCATTCCAATCTCTGCTATGGGCAGGAGCCAGCGATGATTACAGTTCACAGAAAGTTCCTTTACCTTTACATAAGTAGAAGCTATGACACATTCATCACAAACAAAATTAAAATGTGTAGATTTCAAGTTTGGATAGGCCAAACATTCCTTTACATTTAATTAATTGTATTGCTTTGCAATATGGACAGCACTGTATTGGACTGACATTACTTCATAGAAGCTATCTGAAGGTAGAAATAGTGGCAAAGGCCAAGAGTCTGGGGAAAAAGACTATTTATTTCCAATTGTGCTTGCAGTCAGTCCATTAGATCTCTCAACATCTTTGGTTACCCGTCTATAAAGAAGAAATAAAAAATTCATAGTCACTTTAGGACAAAAACATTATTAACAAAGGCACAAAGTACTATGAATCTGTAAATTTAGTCTTCTCTACTTTCCAAAAATCACCACACAATTTTGACAAGTCTTCTAACAAATTCAGAATGTTTGATAAAATCACAGGAACAAATAACTGCAACAAATGCAGAACCTTCAGCTGCCAAGACTCACTCTAGAGAGAATTTCTATGGCTAAACTGCCTAAGCCTTAGAAAAATAAACATTTTGAATAGAATTACTGACAGACCTTCAACTACAGTACTGGGAATAGTTTAACAAACCAGTGGTTATGCTTTTATTTTGTTCTTTTCTAGAGTTCTCTCATGTCATCATTTCAAAGAAAAGTGATATGAGATTTCAGCTATCTTGAATAATACCCTAAAAATATAAAATTTTATAAGTAACACCGAGTTCATCTGTAGTCAGGAAATCTTTGCTCATCTAACAGTTTAATGTGTTCAAAAAACACTTTGATTTTTCTTCTGAATGAGGGCCAAAAGATGCATATCTCATATTTAATATAAAACATATTTGTAAAATTTTTCTGAATAGACAAAAAAAAATAAGTAAATCTTTTCAAAGTGAACTACTAGAAGTTCAGAAAAGAACACCTGAACATCAGAGTAAGTAGAGTGACATCAGAATACTGAAATACACTCAAAATAGATTTCTGAGTTTAACTACAGATTGCACCTTGCTTTCAATATACAGAAGAATTAAATGGATAGTCAAAAGTAGTGCTTGAGCTACTACCTACAGTGAGACTGATTATTTCTTCTGGAATTTTCCCCCTATGAATTTAACAATGCAAATTTAACAATGGATTCTGTCCAATGATTGCCAATTTCAGTAGTGACATTCTTGACGGAATAGCCTGATTAGAAAATAATTGTACTTCTTTTCAGCTACTGTTACCTCACCCACACTTTTCATTTCCTATAAGGTACAGTGGCAAAACTGCATCTTTCAACTCTCCCTCTTTTATCTGATGTAGTGGATGACAGGTAATCTAGCTGAAAGTTCCTACAATTGCACCACCAGAAAAACACTGGCTGATGAAATCTGAGCAGTTATCACACTAACCATCACCTGTCAAGCCTCCTGCTTCAATTTAAGGGTGCATCAATTTTCTGAAGAGGAAATCAAGGGCAAAGAATAAAAGCGCTACAGATAAACACTGACAAAGGCCCTTTCTGCTTTTTTTTTTTTTATTTATGATGGGATGTACTATCATAGGTTGCTCTGTGAGGTTTTATCAACTGTCCTGATACATCCCAGATAGCTTGGAATTCTTTGGCCATTGATGAAGTGCTATACTTGCACTTACTGAAAGGGCAGAAGATTTCTAACTGAAAATTACTTTCACTAAATACCACAAAGATATTGAAGTCAGAAAGAGCAAGAAGATGGAACAAATGACAGCTGCATATAACAATGAACCTCTCTGTTCTGTGAGCTGCCAGACAAGGCTGATTAGAGTAAGAACATGAAATAATGTTTTCTTAAAGCCAGAGAGCACATTGTGTAAAGTGTCAGGTACAAAGAGTTCATATGTTCTTTGTAGTGAAATGTGAACACATTTGCTGCTGACTGTATTTGCCCTGTCTCTAAAGTAAACAAGTGTTCAAGGGTGCGTTCTTACAAGTGGAGAAAAAACTGCATTACACAGGAAAGAAGAAAAAAGATACCAAAAAAAAAAAACCAAACCATAGTAAAATTCAGGTAGAGAGCAGACATTTAGCATTGCTAACTTCAATTGAATAATACCCAGTAACATCAGGTCAGATGTTAGTCAGATTTACACTAGATTCACAGGTATAAATTGAGTTCAGATTTTCAAGTGTTATTCTTTTTTTTTCTGAAGCAAACAGAAGGGCAGATTCTCAGTTAACATGAGCCTATTTGGCAGCCATCCTGCAGGGGAAAATATGAAACTAAAGTTAGGAAGAGATGCAAGAGCAAGAAAAATTCTTGCGTAGATTCACACATCTATGAATAGGTCATGAGCCCCTAGTGCTGTGGTACTTGTTCTTTAATGGAAGACCATATATCTCAACAAAGCCCATGAGTTACTTCCTGATAACTCCCACAGGCTTTTAGCTGACCATGAAGTATCGAGGCAAGCAAGACTGGGCAAATGGATTCTGCACCAGCCAAACTTCACCCATTGTAGAGGATTGTGGCTGCATTAAAAGCATAAAATATTTGAGTTTATGTAGAATTATTTAGTGACCTTTCTTCCCCTTTTTTTGGAACGTTTTTCATTCATTTCTTGATATTCCTGTTCACTCTGATGACAACAAATTTAGACTGACCAGCATGTATGGATATCCTGCAGAAGCTCTGTTTTCTCTGTGGATGATACACTGTTGGGATTCAACAATAGATAATGGAAATGGAGTAGTTCCACAACATTCACTGTTCTCACCGGATAATATTCTTACATTCATGTCAAGTCCTACAGACAAAGCTCTTGATGCTGACAACCTTGTCAGGTGACAAATTGCATTGCTACTGTCTGGAGTATTTTAAACAGGACAATCTTCAATGAAAAAAAAAAGTGACTGATATTTAAAAAGCCTGTGAATACTCACTAATAATAAAACGTTAGCAAGAGTTCCTTATTAGTCCAAATTTCCCAAGCAATTTTAGATGGCAACTCAGTAATAATCACACAATTAGATTTGCTGTTTGAGTAGATGGCATTTCTAAATAGGGTAACAGTAATTCCACTGAAAAGGTTCATCTCTTGGGTTTCTCTAGTACTGCTTTGAACTCTGAAGTTCTCAGCTTTAAATGATTTCATTTCAGGAAAGCTTGCTCTCAGATTTGGGAAGTCATTTTTTGAAAAGTTGAAAACATTATCAGGGTACAAACATGCATTTCTAAACAAGAAAGCAAGTTTGAAATAGCCAAGTTATAACTTGCTTGCTTGTTATGAAAACCTCATTATTTACTTTAAAACCTTCCCATATTTTTAAGAGGTTTCCCTCTTGCTTCACCTACATGATATATTTGTCACCTGCTTCCTGGCAAATGAAATTAAGTTTCCTTTGCTTATTCTGAGTAATCAGAATAATGGATTCCAATCCAGCCTTAAGTGCATCCAGCTAGACCAGGTATCTCAAGAGCTAGGTAATACATGTAAGCTAGCTAGAAGTATATGTAATGTAGTAGTATATGTAATGTATGTAATGTAGAAGTATATGTAAGCTTGTCCTGTAGAATGTTACCTCAGTCTCTAAAAATAAAAATTAAAAAATCTGAGTTTTCATTCCTATGCAGATTGCCTCTGTCTTGATAGAGGAGTAAGAGTAAGCTTGAGTAAGAGTAGACTGGGAGAACATCCACGGAATTTGCAATGTGGCAGGAACTGGAAAAGGAAGGAAAAGACAAGGAGTCTAGCTTACGAGAACCTTAAAGCAGGCAAAATACACGAGGGACGTGACTGCTCACAGCAGTAGCTCAAGTAGCCCAGCAGCTTATTTTGTCTATCCCTAGAGAGAGGCTGCACTGCAGACATCATTATTGCCATGCTGCAAGACATATGACAGTTAAAATAAGCAGTTCAAGAGTAAAACACATTCCCCAAAGTTCTCTAAATAAAAGCACCTTTCCAGTGTGCTAGGAAGTATCTGGTTACAGTTTTAGAGCTATTTGAACAGTGTCTGGGCATTTATTAAAATGATCACAAACCTCTAAAATGTCAAGAATTCATGTTTGCCCAGAAGCAAAGGGAAAAAATGACAGTACAAGCTTAAATTCATTACAAATTCAGAATTCTTAATAAATATATGCTTAATCTAAGCAATTTTCTAAGGTCTCATATTTTCAAATTTAACATGGCTTTTATGTTTAAAAAGTTTTATCATCCTAGTGAAAAAATGGAAACATACTACTTCAGTGATCAGGCTCAGTCCTTGACTCTATGGACAGAGCCTGAGATTTTCTGTCACAAAGTTGAGGAATGCCTAGAATGCTGTGTTGTTTTTTGTTTTTTTTTTCCCTCCTTCTATTTAACATATTGTAAGACAGTGACCAGTTATGGAAATAGGAACTACATTTAATCCTAAACTCATATGGATCCCAAAATTACTAGACCCAGGGCCTTGCTGTGAATCAACAATAGCTGTTGAACTTACTGAACAATTTGTGAAGTGCTACAGTAAGTACTCTTTTTGAAATTTATTACATATTTTACTGTATTTACTTTGTTTCCATAAGAAGCTTATAGAAGTAAATACTGTGGGTTGAACTGGTTTATTTTGAACTACTGCACACCATTAAGCAATTTGTAGGTAAGTCAAAATAGTTTAAAAAAAAAAAAAACAAAAAACACCCAGATTATCACATCTGATGACATCTAAACTTCTTTTGCTTTCCTATTTGTTACCCATTCAAAGTTCCCTAATTAACAGAAAACAAAGCAGATATATTTTATGAGGACTTCTGACTGCTCCAGACTTCCCTGAGCCATAATCATTTTCTAGACACTAACAGAATGAAATCCACATGCTAAAATGAAAAAAGAAAGAAAGAAAGGAAAAAAAGTAGAAATAAAAAGGAATTCATAAAGCAGTCCTCACCTTCCAGTGATCAGCTGTTCAATATGATGAATTGCTCCCACTAAGAAGAGTCCTCTTCTTTCAAAAACTGTTTTGTAAATGGAAGTTATTTTGTGAAAACTCTAGAATTTTGCTTCCCAAAATATGAGAAAACACCTAACCTCACAAGATCAGAGTTTGCACCTGCAACAACACAGTAAAGACTAAGTGAACTATAGGCTAGTAAGACTTGCGTATGACTTGTGTATGTGCCTGGGAAGATCACAGAGCAGATCCTCCTAGAAGAGATTTAGGCATGAATGAGAGGAGAAGCACAGCAGCAACAGCAGAGCAGCAAGGTCCTAGGCTGCAGCAAGTGAAGATTTGCTCAAATACAACAACCATAGGCGCAGAAATAGGGAAAACAAACTACTTACCTTCAGAAGGCCTCAGGTGTGCAGAGATCTCCAACAAGACATCCTTACTTCCGTTGCCAACCCTTAAATGAGGTCTGGATAGATTTTGAATCCACCCCTTTTAGTCTCTCAGGTGCATTGCTTGCACCTGAGCACTCCTGGGTTTTCTCTGCCTTCCTACCAGGTATTCAATCACTGTTTCAAGCCATGACTTAGTATTTCCACTACAGAAGGTAATTCATGACAGCCAGCATGACTTTGCCAAGGCAGATCAAGCCTGACCACTCTTATGACCTTCTATGGTGGAGTGACTGCATTAGCAGACCAAGGAAGGGTAACTGATGTCATCTACCTGGATTTATGCAAGGCCTTTGACATAGTCCCACACCACATTCTTATCTCTAAATTGGAAAGATACAAATTTGAAGGCTGGACTATTAAGTGGACAAAGAATCAGCTGGATGGCCATAGCCAGAGGATTGTTGCCAACAGCTCAATGTCCAGGAGCAGGCTGGTCATGAGCAGTGTCCCCAAAGGGTCTGTCTTGGGACCAGTGCTCTTTAGCATCTTCAACAACGACAATGGGATTAAGTGGACCCTCAGGGTGTTTGCAAGTGGCACAAAACTGAGTTGTGCATTTGATAATAGAAGAGAGGGATGACATCCAGAGGGACCAAAACACACACAGAAAGTGGGCACACAAGAATTTACCGAGGCTTAACAAGGCCAAGTACAAGATGTTGCACTTGGGCCAAGGCAATCCCAGATATGAGCACGGAGTGGGAGAAGAATTCCTTGAGAGCAGTCCTGTGGAGAAGGACTTGGGGGCCCTGATGGACAAAAAGCTGGATATGAGCTGGTAGTGTGTGTATGCAGCTCAGATGACCAAAAATATCCCGGGCTGTATCAAAAGTGGGGTGGCCAGCAGGGTGAGAGAGGTCAACGTCCCCATCTACTCCACCCTCATGAGGCCCCATCTGGAGTATGCTGTCCAAGGCTGGGTCCCTGAGGACAGAAGGGATATGGAGCTGTTGGAACAGATCTAGAAGAGGGACAAAAGATTATCAAATGGCCAAAGTACCTCTCCTCTGAAGACAGAATGAGGCAGTTGGCTTGTTAAGCTTAGAAAAAGATACAGGGAGACCTCATTGTAGCTTTCCAGTACTTGAAGGGAACTTACAAGCAGGAAGGGGACCAACTTTTCATACCGTCTGATAGTGATAGGACAAGGGAGGAATGGCTATAAACTCAAATAGGGGAAATTTAGGTTAGGAAGAAATTTTTTATTCGGGGGTGGAGAGATGCTGAAACATCAGGGAGGCCAGGGAGGTTGTGGATGCCCCATCCTTGGTGGATTTTAAAGCCAGGTTGGATGGGGCCTTGGGTAGCCTGATCTGGTGTGTGATAACCTTGTTCATAGCAGGGGGCTAGAATTAGATAGGCGTTAAAATCCCTTCTCACCTAAGCTATTCAATGATAGTGTATGATTCCTACCTGAGTGTGCTACAGGATATTGCTGTACTGTGGGAGATGGTACAAACTCCGTAGATGCTGTAGGAGTGCTTACTGAAAAACAGAGCAGATTCTGTGAAGTCTATGTGCCTTGTATGCTCTGAGAACACTACAGCTGCATCTGAGGCCCACAGAGTACAGTTGGAAAGTTTCCAGACTGAGGAAGCGGAAAGCTACTTGTACAGAGACTTGGCCTAGTCCTTTAAAAGTGCTGGATGGTTTGCACCATATGGACATCTCTGAGAGCAGCAGGCTACTACCTTGCACAATGGTATATAACATGTGTGAGAACAAGTCAGTTTGCAATCTTCTCTGTTTTAATCAAGTATCCGTGATGGTTTTTTTGAATACTGCTGTGCTATTTCTGGGTTGTTGGAACAAGCTGAGGAAAATCACCCACAAGGCAAAGGAAACGTGGCAAAATGTTCCTGCAGTGTGTTGCCTTAATACGTTTAAATGATTTAATGACAAGTAGGGGATTACAGCAAAACACAATGCACACTGAAGGTAGCAAAGAACACCCGCTGCCTGTACTGTGAAATTCAAAATGGATTCCAGGAAGAGAGCACAATGCCAGGCTGCTTTAACTATTGCTCCTACTTCCTATACTATTATTACTGCTCACCAGTCCTGAAGTCTGAATGACAGTGGTCTGAGCCCTTTCAAACAGCAGCAAGAAGGTCAATTTTTGTAATGAGCAAATGGAAGTTGTGGTGCAGAGGATCGCTGAACCTTACAGTTTCTCCAAAGATAAAGTAACAGTGCTCAAGTAAATTATGGTGTAGGAACACACTGACAACACCATCATGAAACATACAACAGATGAACTAACAAAAGCACTTAAATGTGTGTAAAACCAGTGTGATATCAAAGCTAAGTTTTCTTCAACTTTCATATGACAGAACCACTGTAACTTCTTACCAACTAAACAGAAAGTCACAGACGAAGGGAAAAATCACACTGCTCACAGTGCCACACTTTCATCCTCAGTGCTTAGTCCCACAGTAAATAAAATCTCTTGTATGAAAAGCTTATTAACTGTTCCAGAGAATTAAATGCTTCATGTCTACAAAATCTTGCTTTGATTGCTACTTTAGTTGCACTCATTTAGGACTTCAGAACCTACTGCAGGTGAGCAAGCCAGCATGAAAAACCTTCAAGATTTTAAAATACTGTCAACAGATCTGCAATTATGGTACTCTAAGACCACAGTGTCTTTGTGTTTGTGCATAAAGCTTCCCCCAAGGAACAAAAATTAACAGCTGTAAACTACAACTATTTGACCCTTGAAGTCTTGCACAGTAGTTTAATGAGTTCTGAGTACCCCTGTAGCCTATTCACCTCATCCTCCCTCCTTTCAGATACAGTAGTATTAAGGGAAATGCTTAGCAACAGTATTCACATATTCATCAGCTTCACATTTTTACTTTAATTTGTGTCCCTTTAGCAGCCTAAGTGACTCTAATGAAAGGGAGCAAATGTTAACACATAAAACCTACTAAAGAAATTACAGAGACAAACAAAAAATCTGAAGAATAAAGTGACTACCATGTCAGTAAATTAGTCAGAAATTATCTGGTACCTCTGAAGAAGGCTGATCACTAGAGAATAAATGTTTTTTGCCCAAGCACAAGCCAGATAAGGAAAATGAGTTAAAAGGAGCTGGATTGCACTTTATCTATGAGAATAATGGAGAAAAACCAGGTAATATATGCAATTTCAGGCTTGCAAATACTCAAGGGAAAAAATGATGGCTCACATTGGAGAAGTTAAATAACCATTAAATAATTATGATGGACGTCTTTTGTCCAAATATTTGGAAGGCAGTGAACTAATCTTCATAGGCCACTGAAGTGATATTTACCAAGGAAGATCCTCCAACAAATCAACTATCAGGCAGTTTGATGGAGAAATCTTGCACATTATTTGGTCAGGCTATCATCTGAGGATAGGTTTTGACTCTTCATGTCACTTACACTACAGAACACACTCAACTATTACGCTAAACAGCAAGGATTTAAAGGAAAGTCAGACCCACGCTTTGATGCATGTTTTCCTGCACTGGGGACAATCCTGGGTAGTCTCAAATGCCCTGGTAGATGCTACCTGCCTCTGTGTCTCATGGTTTGGATTTGCTATGAAATAGCAAATGAAGCCATAGCTTCTGAAATGTTAGGTGAGCAACGTTTCAACACCTTGCAAATTGCATCAAAGTCATCTACTTCCAGCTATATGTACAATTTCCACCTAGTTATTTCTAAAATCTGTTTCTTTAATTAATAAAAATAGAACACAATATAAGTATTTATTTGCAATAGGTACTCTAATGTGTTCCGTATTCTACTGAAAACAAGTCACCATCAGGAATCTTAATTTCAATACTTAAAGAATCAAGGTATTGAATCTCTCCAATCTCTTAATCTTACAATAATAGATTTAGAATGTAATTAGACCCTTATTTTCTGGTATAAGACTAGTGAAGACTTCAGTGGCAGATCCTTGCTTCTGACCAGATCCTGTGCAAGAATTCAGCTACTCCCAGTAAAATTTTCTATTTGTGCAAGTCAACTTATGACTTTTTTTTTTTTTTTTTTTTCCCTTTTACATGCCCTTCCTTACTCCTTTACATTTCCATCCTACTACAGGTCAAATTTTGATGTTGAATTGGGAGCTAATTCAAACGCATATAAACAACTATTTATGAGACATTGAAGTAAACACTAATACTGCAGGAATGCTAGTTTAAGCAGATACTAGTATATGTTGCTGTTATGAAAGTTCTATTAACTGCTGAGAAATATACATGGGTATACAGTACTTACAGTCTCTGACTCACATAAAATACTGATATTGTTTTATGAGTAATTTATTTTCCTCTTAGCTTAACTATGGTACGTAGTTAATATCTTTGTACAGATATTCTTTCCAGAAAACTAACTGGTTAGTTTCTCAGCTTCTAAGAGCATTGCCTACCAACCACGTAGAGTGATCCTGCTCTTGCTCACACCACTGCCTTCTCTTCAGAACGCTCCTGTACCATTGGGCTGAAAACAACAGAAAATATATTTTGTTTTCAAGAGATATTAAATCATTTTCTTTTCCTGAACATTTTGCAGTCTCATTGAAATCAACGTCAGTTAAAAGCAGATAGCAATTCCAAGGACTATGTTCTTGACAATTTCTTGTCATTTTTCACTCAGAAGTCTGTATCTTTAGCAGGAGTATCACTTTGAATTTATCCCTTTTAGGCATGAGCTAGCTTTTGCTGAAAGTTGAGCTTGCTGTGAACTCTAGTAGGTCTTACAAGAAGGTGTAAATACACGATTATGCTGAATTTAATCAAATTCCCCTGGGCTGTTCCTGCAAGACATCTACATTATTTTGATTCAGATTTTACAATAGTTAAATAATTGCTGAAAAATAAAAACATTTGAGAATTTTTGGCACTGAGTTGACGCTCAGGTAGACCTCAGGGCTTGATCTAATCCAAGAGAAATTACATTTAATGGATGATATGTTGTAGGTCACAGAGATCACATCATCACACTCATCAGACAAAACACATTCTGTGCCTCAAAGGGATATATGTCTTAACTGAAATACGCCCACTGTGGAGAGATACTGCAAATAAAATTTGTGAACCAATACATAATCTGTAAGCACAAGCCACCATAAAGTAGAACAGAACTGCTATGCTACTGAAGTAGCACCAATAACAATTTTGTCATCCTTTGTATCCAAAGGGAATGAGCAGGGCACATCTCAGAGCTCCTGAGAATACTGATTTTTCTCATCTTTTTTATAGCAGGCTGAACTCAAAGCAATTGTTGTTGAAAGTCCTTAAGACCTGAGCTGTAACTTGTCTCAGCATAGGGGAAAATGTCCCAACAGGTATTTATTAAATCAGAATGAGGAATTGCAGCAGACTCTATGCCTTACCACTCACCCCAACAACGTACCTCTTTCAAGAAAATCCAGGTTTTCCTTGAAATTCAGCTACAGCAGCCTTAAGGCAGTGAAGAGGAAAAAAAATAAATAGATCTTTCTCAGTGTTGAAAGAACAAGCATCATTTTTAAGAAAGAACTGTATCGTCTTCAAGACTGGTATCCTATTACTGCTTGTTTGTTGGTTGGATGCCAGCAGAGAAAAAGACCTGTTAAAACCACGCTGCAGCTATGCAACTAGTGTGGACACAAAAAAACTCCCCACAAATCTCACCTCCTTTTTAATTACTTCTTAAGAATTACAGTAACTACATCACATTTTATTAAGCACTATTCTTTAAATCATCTCTAGTGCTTGTCTAATTACCCAGGGAGAATGCATATTTCATTATCTTAATATTAATCTAATACTTAAATAAAAAACATACAGTAGGCAAGTTTGTTAATAAATGACTCTCATCAGAGACAGCGCCATCAAACAATATTTTTGTCTGAGGAGTAGTTCTTGTTGTTCCATGTGCTCATACGTATCACTGCCAAAGCAAACAGTTCCTTACTGGCTAGTAGCCTCAGACAGTCACATTCAAAATGAGAACTCAGGTCCATTGCTGGTATACTAGGGAGTGACAAAGAATTAAAGGCTGTAAGTTCAAGTGACAGATATGTGGCCTGTTTCTCTCATCCCCATGAATTTGTGTTGTTGGAGTCTTAAAGTTCAAATTGTGTCTGAAGCACATTTGTCTTCATTGCTGCCATGGTATTCATCACTTGGTTGGATGAGAAACAAGGGATTGGAAGTAAGCTGCAGAAAATATTCTATAAGATCTTTCTCATCTTAGTTCATGTCTTGGTTCTTCAACACAGTTTTGTGAGCATAAGGACAAAGTGAGGTGCTCATCAGACTGGAAATCAGTGAAGTCACAGACAACATGACAAGCACTGTCATGCAAAATATGTATGGCAACTAAGTGTCTGACAGAAAGATAGGGGTGCCAGAAAGGCATAAAAAATGCTGTGAACATATATTATTTTCATAGCCTAGAGGAGGAGCTAGCTGACAGCTGGATAGATAGAACTGTTTGTTGACATCTCATTTCACCTTAAGCCCAGGGACACTCAACAGTTAGACCATGAGCTATTTGATGTCTGATGGATAAACTTTTCCTAATTGATCCTGTAACTTCATTTCATGAGTCTGTTTTCCTTCTCTGTGTGTTCTCACATGCAAGTGCTATTCCTGTACATTGAGCTTCTCTTGCCTACTTCAATTCCACCAGTAAAACTCACAGCTATTGTACGTACAGTCAGCCCCATCAAAAATCTTCTCACTGCTCAAGTGTAAAATGCAATTTGACTCTATTGTTAAATACAATTTTGTATGGTACATATTCCTTGTTAAATGAAGGGGTCATTAGTAAGCTTGCCTAAGAGTCTACTCAAGGAATGTTCAACCCACAGCCCACAACCTGGCACAGCTCACAGTGCAGCCTGGTCTCTATTCCATGCCATCGTGATTGTGGCTCTGTCCCACTGGGATGCTGCGTGCACAGCGGTCTCTCAGCAGCAATCAAACATCAGTGCTCTATTAACTCCATCAGGGCTGAAACAAGGGCACAGTGCAGTGCTAACTCAAGTTATGGCAAACAAGTTTATGGATTTTAATACATTGGCTGAATACAATCCTGTGAACGGTGAAAAATATGCAGATGTGCTTTCTGTTTTGATAAAAGAATTTGAAAATAGGTTTCAAGGTTGAAAAAAAAGAAACAGAAGTTGTTTTGGTTTCTCTACACTCCATTATCAACCAACATAAATACATTACTAGCAAATTTTCAAGTGCAATTTACAGAGTTGCAACCAAAAGTTTGATCATGTCATTTTAACCAGACTTTTATAAGCCTTCTCTTACCACAGATTCAAGTAATCACTTTTGGCAGTATGTACGTTTGTTTTCAAGGATGAAGCACAGGAACAGTAACATTTCATCAAAGAGTACAAAATCATAGAATGATTTGGGTTGGAAGGGACATTTAAGATCATCTAGTTCCAACGTCTGTCTGTCCTGCTACGGGCAGGGACACTTTCCTCTAGACCAGGACGCCCAGAGCCCCAACAAACCTAGCCTTGAACACTTCCAGAGTAGGTGCATCCACAACCTCTCTGGGCAACCTATTCCTATGTCACACCACCCTCACGGTAAAGAATTTCTTCTGATACCTAGTCTAAATCTACTCTCTTCCAGTTTAAAACCATTGCCCCTCGTCCTGTCACTACATGTCCTTATAGAAAAATCCCTCCCTAACTTCCCTTTAGGCTTCCTTCAGGTACTAGAATGTCACTACAAAGTCCCCCCAGAGTTTTCTCCAGGCTGAAGAGCCCCAGCTCCCACAGCTGGTCCTTGTCAGGAAGGTGCTCCAGTCCTCTGATCATATTCGTGGCCCTCCTCTGGACCCATTCCAACAGCACCATCTCTTTCTTGTGTTGGAAGCCCCAGAACTAGATATAGTACTCCAGGTGGAGTCTCACAAGAGCAGAGTAGAGGAGCAGAATCACCTTCCTTGACCTGCTGATCATGCTTTTTTTGATGCAACCCACGATAAAATTGCTGGTGTCTGACAAGCACCTTGAGAACTCACTAAGAATTACAACCACTTCCATCAAACCAGACAAAGACAAAAACAAATGTGTTACTATCTTTTTAACGTTTTAAATAAAAAATAAAATAAATTATTTTACTTATAAATATTAATTATATTATATATTTCATGAGTGCTGCACTGGAAGTAATGCCTCCTATTTTATTATCTGCCCATGACATCAGAGGTGAATGTTGATGGTATGGAAGTTGAGGTTGAACCTTCCACCAATATTCTGAGACATTCTATTGAAGTGCAACAGGTATCAGTAGAGGGGCAGTCTGACAAAATGGTGCCTGACACTAAAGTACATGTGAAGCAAAAGGGTGGGACTGAATTCCTCCATGTGGAAAAAATTGTACATCAACACTTACTGAACATTTAAGGAGATCAAACAGCAGATGTGAGCACAGTGAGGCAGCGAGTGGTGCGTTTCAGCATTGATGACCGTGACAGTGGGTCAAGTCTGCTGGCACAGATTTTTGCAAGTGCAGTATGCAGACTCCTGCTAATCACTAGTGAAAATGAATAGTTAATGATGGTTACTGTTGAAAAATAGCGTTTCATAGCTGAGAATTTGTTCCAATAAATAATGCTATTGTGCTCTTTTTTGTCATTCCCATGGAAATAATTATAAGGCATTACTTTTGGAGCAATCTTTGTAGATGCAGCCACAGGAAATTCTTCTTCACACAGTGTGGCCCAAGCAAATAAAAACATTGGACATTCACAGTCTTTGTGTTTCAGCTCATGTGGTTCTGTGACTGATGCAAACCTTGCACATCAGCATCTCCTCTTACAGTCTAATTAATAAAATAGTTTGACACATATTTCTACTCAGTCCAGGTACTAAACTACCCACAGCTACAACAAGGCAAACAACTGCTCTCAGGTCAAACAGCCTCTGGG
Source organism: Lagopus leucura (assembly GCF_019238085.1). Taxonomy (NCBI): domain Eukaryota; kingdom Metazoa; phylum Chordata; class Aves; order Galliformes; family Phasianidae; genus Lagopus; species Lagopus leucura. Next base: position 21,267,084 of record NW_024962334.1, read on the forward strand.
TAGAATAAAAATATCATTACTGGCTTTATTAATAATCAGTCTACCTTTGTGTAAGAGAGATGAATTGCCTTTTAAAATAACTTCAGTATGAGCTGTTTGATTGAAGGGATTTTATAGAGCAAGACTCAGGTATGTTTTCAGAGAGAGGAGAACAAATCGTATGTGACAGATGTCAGTCATGTTACTTAATGCACTGCTAGAAACACACTTGAATGCCACAGGACAATAGTTTTTATAAAGACATGTAGAAGAATATTCAGTAGAGCATGTGTCATGGACTCACAGACAATCTTTCAAACAGACGCAATTAGCAATCAAGGTTGAACTAAGCCTTCAGAACAAAGTGGCTTATCCTCTGGAGGGTGAAGAAGACATGTTTTCTACTTATTGTTAACTTTGGACTGCTTTTAGAGAGGTTTCCTTTGGAGGAAAGCTTGTAATAGTGGCAAACTTGATGCAAGTTAATGGTGATACTGTGATAGTAGCGTAGAAAACAATAAGCACCAAACAAGACCTAGAATTATTTCCTTTGCTTATCATCATCTTCTCAGTTTCTCTTTGTCTAACTTCTATAGCCAGGACCTCATGGCTTACTCATAACTCCAAGAAAAAAAAAAAAGTCCACCAAAATCAGGTTTTCTTCATTTTATATCAACCTTGCTACACTCAAGAAAGTCTTCTTCTCTCTTTATCTACCATTATACTTATCCCACAGAACACAAAATGCTGAACTGTGAAGCAAATTGTAGTTAGCCCATTCAAAGGAGAAATTGCTTACAAGTGGTGTAAATATCTGTCTTTACAAATAGTGTGGCATTGGTGACAAGAGATGGAGAGGCCACAGCAGCTGCTTGCCAGCTTCCCTGGAAAAGTCAAAAGAAAACCAGACGATAGCTCACATCATTTTCTGTGAACTGACATATTTGCGTGTTGCCAACTTCTAGATCCACTTTAACTGCTTGAGGCTTTCAATAGATACTCAATTCTTTTTTTGACAGATATCTAATTAAACTAGCACTGAAATGTATTTGATCAATTAGAGAAGATTTCACACAGATTCTAAGAATGGTTTATCTGATATTTCTATTCCCTAGCGATTGTACAGACCCTTTATGGCTCTTCAGAGAAAGCAATAGCAAGAAATGCAATAACAGTTTATCAGCAGGTATATCAGCAGTCCTTGTGTCCAATAGTCTATACATCCACACTCTTTTGTAATTACTTTTGCAAGGTGAATTCATGCAAAGGCTTTATTCTCAGGCTGTGTCAGTAATACATTAACCACTCAGGATATTTGCTTCTGTTACTTTGGGTGTGTATGAGGAAGAAAAAAAGAGGATCACCAAATTTACTTACCATTTTCCAGACAACATGTTTTGTGTCTCATTTCCTGAATGGCTCTAGGTTGTCAAGTATGAAATCAGAGAAATAATCCTCTACTTCAGGTAGAACATGCTTAACTACAGACAGAAGTACTACAGCAGAGCATAGCTAGTTGTTTGTTAAGTGTTTGAGAAAATAACATTCAAAAATGAATGCTGTGACAGAGTACTTATTGCAGCTGCTAACAGAAACAGTCTGCTATTGATATGCTTCCCATTATAAAATTGAAGAAAAAAAAAAGAACACTTAGAATTAGGAGCTGCCAGAAAGTGTACTGCATTATGACATAGATTTAAATAAAGAACACAGACCTATGTTCTTTATCACTGGCTTCAGTCATAGTATATCATCTTATGACGTCTTCCATAAAGGTGTTGGAGGTGTTTAAATACACATCACAGTTACATCCTCTTTTCTCGTCATACAGGGTGTGAATGTCACTCATGGGGTGAACCTTTTCAAGGGGCCGTGCAGTGAATGAAGCAATTGTCAATCAGAAGTTTGTCTCTCTTGTTCAACAAGCTGGAAAAGGCACATGGCAGAGCCAAAAGAGTGTAGGAAAAATGAGAGCAGAGGCATAGTTTAAAAAGATACTGATGAAGATCAGTGTTTTTCCTCTCTGCCTGTGTCAGTGTTTGAGTCTCAGAAACAAGCATAACCTGCTGTACAGTATCAGGAGAATCTGCAAATTAGTTTCCTCTATTAACCTTTGTTACATTAGCTACAAAGTGTAGCTCTGTGGCTGTAGGGTTCTACGTGTCTTTGGGTTTTCCTGCTCTGCACAGGCTGTGTTTCACTAAACACTAAATTTGTGTAGGAATAGTGGAATCTTACTGCCCAGCAGCCATAAAATGTTTTACAGCGCACACAGTTTCACGTACACAAACTCCAGAAGTTAGGAACATCAACACTTTAAAAATCAAATTATTTAAAATTCAAGACAACATCAGTGATTTCTGTTACTTCTGATAAACTAAGTTCCAGTAGATTTCTTAGATGTGATAACCATTTTCTCCTGCTTGTGCATGGTGCTCTGCCTTGTTTGCCTTCCCTGGTGCCTAAATATAGTAATAACAAAATAAAGGGAAAGCTTTCCAAGGTTTTTGAATCTACCACATTTTTAGAAGATTTCTTATGTATATTTGGAACAAGCTTACTGTCCAGTATGGAAGATCTTCACTAGTGAGATGTGAGAGGTCTTCTTCATCCCACTAATTTAGATCACTATCCCAAGTTTGCCGAAAACGAATGGAAGAAGCCCCTGTTCTTTTAAAATGGGCTTTGAGTAGAGAGTGTCACTGTTTGCATACTCAGTGCATTTATTCTGCTTATTTTTATTGTATGCCTATATTACTGCCTTAAAAAAATATGAGCAATTTTTATCACGTTTTCAACATTTCCTCAAATACTAATGCTATGTATTTGATACCAATACAGATAATATCCTTAGCTCCATTTAATATTTTCCCTCTGCATTCAAAGACTACTTTTTTGAGTCAGTGAATTTTGGTGCAACAAGGAGACAATATGTTACCTCCTTCTGGAGTCCCCAAAGACATCAATTAACTCAAAGCAAGAGTTCTGACAGCACACGCAGGAAGAGTTAACCCCCCACAGTTATTCTTTATATTAGTCAATCCACCCTCCTCATTCCCTCCGTCCCTCTTCATTTTCCTTTCTAATGAACATGGACAGATACCTCTTTCTACTGAGATACTTCCACTACAATGACAATTTACTGGCTCTCCCCAGGTGATTTACTTTTCAAGCAGTGCCCACTTATTGATCTCTTCTGTGACAAATTTCAACACATGTACAGTCCTGGCAAACATTTCTGGAGATGAATCCCTCCTCTTCAAAGAGGGGGATTATTTTTATGTCATCTGTTTCAATAAACAGTTCCTACTAGAGAATCACTTTCAATAAACTGTATAAAAATTCAGCTACTAAGAAGTTATTAAGAAGTTCAGTTGAACTTCTTACCTTTATTATTGCTTTAAAATATTTTTGAAGCTTAGTCTGCACTGATATTCTTTGAAAAATATGGTGGCTTTTTTTTTTTTTTTGAAAGAAATATTTCTGCCTAATAGATTAGCTGATACCTTAGAACTATTTCATTTAAAAACCTATCTGATGTGAAAAGCAAACCTGAAGATGTTCTGTGGTTTGCAACTAAATTGCAGATAAATATTACTTTACAAGGAACACGGCTGAAATAAAACTTTGGCCAAGAAAAGCACATTCAGCCCCTTCATTTCCATACACTACAGTTGTCTCCAGGCCTCTCTGACCAAGTTGCAAAAAAATATCCCAGGAAACACATTATTACAGCAGGGTTAGATACGATAAGCATTAGTGCCATGCACTGAAAATACAAATGAACGTAGAACATAAGTTAGCCTCAGGAAGAAAAAACAACAAAAAAGAAAAAACCCACCTACTACATTCTATTTTTTTTTCCTTACTGATCACTGATTTTACATTGTCAGACTCTTGAAAGACCTAGAATAGATCTCTACTTCACCAGTGGCACTAAATGCTATTAATCCTCAATTTTTCCTGCAACCACATAACCTGAAACACAGCGTTTTCCAAAACACTTGATAGACAGCACTGCTGGTTTGCTGTTTGTTTTCTTTCTTGGTTTTCTTGTTGTTGTTGTTGTTGTTTTTTCTTCCTGTCTGTGAAGGTATGTGTGTGTGCAATCAAGAATAAATCTTTCACAAATTGATCCTGAAGTTTTACTAATGGTGTCAACTCCTCCTTCTCCCTGGAAACCCCAGACTGTTGATACAAGATCCCACCTCTAGGCACTTAGCCATTAAAATGAGAATCCAAATTCAGCAGGAACAAATTATACAAACTTACACAGTTTTCCCACTGCTTTCTGCAATACTTTATCTTGTGTCACAACTGACTGATTGTAAACTACAATGTTCCAAATAAAAAAAAAGTCAAAACGGTGCTTTTCCAAGCAGAGTTCAGAAAGTGATGCCTTCTACTGCACTAGCACTCCATATTCTCTAATTCTTTGCTTTCAAACACTCCTCTGCATCTTGCTCTTCCCCTTAATGCTTGCCCTTGCTTCAAGCCACAGACTGACCTTACTCATCAAGTTTAGTCTGCTCAGCTCCATCATTCTTTTCTTCTTTAGTCTCCAGAAGACCTACTGTACTTCATTACTCTTTCTTTCCCTCTTTTTACAGAAAAACTTTTAAGCAATTTTAGCCAATTGAGCAAATCTTACTCCTTGGTAAGTACATCTTCCTCTTTCGAATAGACCAGCTGAATCAGGTGATCATCTCACACAGAAAAGCTGAGAGCTTTTCTGCACAAAACTCATATCCTCTGCAAAGTTAACCTAACCTTTCCCCAGGGGATGGTCACAAAATCTATAATACAGCCCATGCTTTGTTGAGCAAGCAATCTTCTTACACTCATACAAAAAAAAAAAAAAAAAAAAAAAAAAAAAAAAAGGCTATCTTTTTCTGCTTAAACTTAATTAACTAATTTCAAATTCTTCTTTGAGAAGAAAAGCTTAAAATAGTTGAGATTAAAATGAGTTATGTCAGATTGTGTAGTGTTTTGTTTACAACTGGCTTTATTTTAATTAAGATTGTATTTTATCCCTGGATAAATCAATAAGAACCTTCATCCGTTTTGAGTATTCCCCCTGATCTGCCAACCTCACTTAAAAATTAAAAAAAAAATTTTTTAAAATTGTAGTAATATAACAATCAGGTCACTAGAGCAATATAAACCAGAGGAGAAAGATCATTTCCTACCTTTCCTCACTGTTTCACAGAATCACAGATTGGTCAGAGTTGGAAGGGACCTCAAGGATCATGAATCTTCAATCCCCCTGCCACATGCAGGGCCACCAACCTCCACATTTAATACTATACCAGGCTGCCCAGTGCCCCATCCAATCTGGCCTTGAACACCTCCAAGGACGGGGCATCCACAACCTCTCTGGACAGCCTGTTCTAGCACCTCACCACTCTCTCTGTAAAGAACTTCCCCCTGACATCCAACCTAAATCTTCCCTCCCTCAACTTAGAACCATTTCCCCTTGTTCTGCTATTATCTACCATTTCAAAGAGTTGATTCCCTTTCTGTTTGTAGGCTCCCTTTAGGTATTGAAAGGCTGCAATGAGGTCACCCCGCAGCCTTCTTTTCTCCAGGCTGAACAAGCCCAGCTCCCTCAGCCTGTTTTTGTATTATAACTTTTAATTTGTCATTATATCATTATCAAAATTATTCCATTCAGTGGAATGCAGCTAGTTCTGTATTTGTACTGGTAGAATTTTTGACCTGGATGTACTTATGGAGAGTGATAAGAGTTGGGTAAGCTTTTTGCCAACATTGCTTTTGTTCAAAGACCAGTGTGGGGTCAGTTTGATTCAAAGCTGACTGTAAATTCTGACTTCCAATACTCAATCTTAAGAATGACCTGAAACCTTGAAGTCTTCAAACACAATGCTTCAAAAAGCATTTCTTAAATTTGTAAATATAAAACTTTTCACAGCTTAACAAAAACTTGCAAAAGTCTCCCAGCCAGTGTAACAGAGCTGCTCAGTTTCTATTGCCATACAGTGCCATGTAAGGAGAAAGGCAGTAAGGAGGATCTCAAAAAACGAAAGGTTTCTGCCCAGCATGTGCCACAGGAGGTGAAGAAAGTAAAAGTGGAGTTGTACTTTCTCCCCAGCCTATCTTACAGTCTGAGTCTCAGTAAATAACATGTGTCTCTTTGCAACATTCTTTGTTTTACATCTTGCAAAAGGCAGCAGGCCACAATTCCTTCAGAATTTCACATTTTCCACTGATTTGAGTAGTAAAATACCTGAGCTGGTGCCAGCATCCATTCAAACAGGCTGACATCACTTTCCAGAAACAAACATGCCAACTTCCTGGACTCGTGACATTGTTGCTTATGGTTGCTCGCGAATAACAGTCAGTTAACAGTAACTGAATTCAGGAAAACCAATAAGAAGCCTTCAGAAAGGAAATAATATACATTTAAATCTGACTGGATCTCAAGGGATCCAGTTTGGATGCAACTGCATTTTGCATTTTACTTGACATCTTTGGTTTATATAATTTAGGTAGGAAGCTTGAAAAAGAAGTTTTCTTGAGAATACCTCGTACTTCCTTTTTGTCACATGTTGCATGTTTCTTTTTGCTGGTGCTTTATCTCCAGTACTTCTGACCTCTACTGCAACTAAAGGCTGGCAAGAATTCAGCAACTTTTACTGAACTTGACTATTTGGATGTAGGTTCAAGAAGATTATATTTTTATCCTAACTTGATTTCCTCCCCTGAAATGTGTACAAATATTCTGAATGCATATACAGTGAGTGAGCTTTGCATTGCAACAACCAAAAAAAAAAAAAACATAGCTAAGGAGGTGTGTGCAACCTGCCCTGGAGTGTCTTATGCTAACAAGCATTTTACAAATCATTTAAACAAAATGTTTTGATGAGAAAAGTCTCCTCACATCAAACCATAACATTCAAAAAGAGTACTTCTCAGCGTATGAGATACATGACACTAGTGGGAATGTGGAGGAGCCCTGGAAGCACACTTTGGTACCTGGCCTCTCTTTCTCGCCACTTCCTGCTGGCTCACAGTCCCCCAGACCTGCAGTTCAGCTTATGGCAATGAGGAAAGTGCAGAAAGGCAGCACCAGTGCTGTGGGAGAGAGGCAACAATGCAGGAATGAGGAGGGAGTGGGAGGGTGATGGCAAAGGCCCAAGGGACGGCGGGAGTGGGAATGGAAATGGAAATGAGGGAGAGAAGAAAGCAGTAGCCAGGAGGTTCACATAAAGCAGGTTGTGAATTACGGGGCTACGCATGGGAAGCCATCTGTCACTCTTCCGAAATTGTATCCTTGCATGAGATAGTAAGAAGGATAATACTTGGCTATACTTTTGTTTGCACAGTATTTCCTTACCCCAAGAGTGACAAAATTTTAGTCGAGATGAGTCACACTGCTGCTAAAGAGGCATGGGAGGGCCATATTCTTTGATCAAAGACATTTACGCTACCAAAAACACAAAGAAGATGTCAAATCACATCACAAGACATCCAAACTGCCTTTTACAGTCCAGTCAGCACATTCGTTCCCATTCCCTGACAGACACAGACTCATCACAGGACTGGTCAAGTCTCCAGAAAAGAGCTTGAGTTGCATGCAAAAAAAGCTTGAAACACCTTTTTTTTTTTTTCCTTTTCTTTTTTTTTTTTTTTAATTCTTTCCTGAATAAAATCATAAAATAATTTGCATTGGATGAAACCTGAAAATGTAATTAGGTCCAGTTATTTGTCAAAGCAAGGCTAATTTCAAAACAATACCAGATTTTCTGGAATCTTGTCGGCCCAAGTTTTTACTATTTCCAAGGATGGATATTCCATAATATTTCCAAGCAATCTATTTCTGGGCCACATCTACCACCTTATGAAGAGTCCCTGCTTTCCATAAGAATTTCCCTTGTTTCAACTTGCATTCACTGCCTCTTTTTCTTTTGCTGTGCATCTTCAAGAAGAGTCTGGCTTGATCATCTCAGTAACTAACTACAGGAATTGAAGACAGGAAATTGATTACCCTTTAGACATCTCTTCTGCAGGATGAGGAGACACAGCTCTCTCAGCCACTCTTCAGGTGTCATTTGCTCATTCCAAGTGTTTGCATTTTCCTAACAGAGCAAAATTGTCAAATATTATCAGAATATTTTCACTCGTGGCTGTTATGGACCCCAGTAGGTATCACACAGCATGAAATCCTGCCAGAGGAACAGTGGATTGGAGGACTTCTGACAAAACCCTAAGAAACAGTGTTTACTGAGGCCATGGTTTCACGCTTAAGAGCTGTCACACAGTTCTGCTTAAGAGAAAATAAAAGTTCTAATCAGCCAGTACCAGTCTTCTGGTTTACTGGCACAAATATTTTCGCAGACCTTTTTACCACCAAAGTTTATCTTGATTTCCCAGAAAGGGCATTGATTTAAAATGGCTGCATTGAAAATCTGTCATTTGTACTCCTTTTATCACTACCACCTTGAAACAGCCTATTCCTTAGCACTATTTTATTATTTGATCTTGCCCTCAAAATATGCAATACTGCACCAGGCAAATACCTTGGAAAAAATCAATTAACCACGCATGCATGCACAAATTCAGTAGCTTTTCTTTTGACAATACACCACATCACAGGTTACATATACAAGGACAGGTTTGAGCTTTTAAGATACAAGAACATAAATGCAGTTATGGGTTTTCAGTATTTAACAGACACACACTAATCTCTTCCTTTCTGACAGTCAGCTTCCAATTTTGCTGTGTGTGCATACAGATGGATAATGAGCAGATATCTACTCTATACAGAATTCAACAGCAGATTGGAAATTTTTCCCACTTCCACTGTGGGAAATTCCGAAAAATCTTGTTACAGTAAGACACATAGTTACCCTATGTTGCACAGCAGCTATTCTAACAAATATTCTTTCACTGAAATGGACTGTGCTTCTTTTGTTCTTGTTTATGAAACACGTCCCTTTTGGTCCTATCTTTCTTTAAAAATTACACCATTATGCAACAGAGTAATACACTATTCACAGTCCATGTACATCCCTCTCTTTGCACAGAGATTGAAAGCTTCTTATAATTTGAAATATTTCCACAATGGCTAATTTTGCTGTCTTAATCAAACAAGAGAGTACATTTTATCACTTAATTTATTCCCTCTACTTGAAATGAGTCAGCTGCATAATGGGAATTTTGTTGACTTTCATCTAAATTCTTATCTTAAATCACAATTATTATTAAAACAAATAAGCAACTTAATAAACACAAAGTGCTAATATAAATGTAGTCAGTGAGTTATCGAGGCAGAAAATTTACACTTAATTTTCTTTAAGGTCTTTTCCAACCTCAGTGATTCTATGATTCTGAAGAGGATAAAACTATGCTATCTCACTTAGGTCACCAGGGAAGTTAACTCGTCCACTGTCAAACCTCTTGCGCACTGAATAAGTACTTGTACCTCCTTTGATTATCTTCCTTCTACTAGTACCTAGAACAAACATTTAATAACCTTTCTATTGATTCCAGTTTTGGAATAGAACAAAGATAGTACAGTATTGATTTCTGTTCACTTTCAGTTATAATAATATAAGTTCTTTGTAAAAGATAAGTTTAACTACTGCTGAGAATACAGAATCAAGTGGATCTCCTTTTGTGCCAGTATGTGGGGGGAAAGGGCTGGGGATTCTGAAACAGCAGGTCAACAGATCTAACTGCTTCCATCTCAGACAGGTGAGTCACAAAGGGCCCTGACAAGCTTAAAGTGATCCTGATGTTGCAAAGCACAATTGTTCTGTGGGAAGGCTCACATAGAATCATTTCCCTTTCATCCTAGAGATGTTAATTGTAGCATCTTACCTGAAGCACACAGATTTGACTTCTTTTCAAAACAGTATTAGAATTAATGACCTTTAGAGTGAAATGAAACAGCAATTCTCTGCTCATATTTCTAAATATTAGTTACGTTTAAAACACTGTGATGATACACCTTTAAACTTCTATTTTCACATATCTTTGTAAAGACTTTTTCTGTGTTTTTGTCTTCATGAACCAGCTCTTGCCTTTTGGTTCCTGCTGTCAGTGAGTCAGTGGAGTTTAATGCTAAAATGGCAGCATTTGTGTTGAGCCGCATATGGCCTGGTAGGGGAGGGAAGAATAAGGCTCTGTTCTTGAAATCACCTAAAGAATGTACTTAGCTTGAAACTCATGTTGTTTAAGAAAAGTAGAGCTTTAGGACTTCAGATTCTACATGTAGTGAGATTGATGTCAGGTTTGAAGTTATGCTCCTCAGTAAAACTGTGGTTTTAACTACTTTTACTTATGTGTACATAATTATCTTGAAACTACTCCATGCTCTTTTATCTATCCTATAAATTAAAACAGTTTTAAGCAATAAGAAGTGTTAGTTCGGTGCTCCCTCCCATCAGATGCTACGTAGCTCTCCACACAACATCAGGTGCAATGTCTCATTTATGTATAGCCCATATCTCTGGGAATGGTCCTCTCTCCAACTATAGCACACACATACTGAAGCAACAGGCATCCATCCATAGGTTATTTACACAGATTGTCACAGCAGATTTTTGACCTATAATAAAGAGAAACCTTCATTGACTGAAAAGTAATTAAACTTTCTGTCAAGATAAATTCTGCACATTAAATCTGCTTCAGGTTTAGATCAATGTAGATGGTGCCAAATAACAACAAAAAACTACAAGGGAAGATTCACAGAAATTGATTGTGGCCCAAATACACCCCAGTACTGTTAAGAGGTTTACTTCAGTAATGTCTGTGGTCATTGATGAGATCGATGAAACTCATTCTTTCAACAGCATCCAATTATCAATTTACCGTGGAGTTAGCTTTCTAATAAATCAGCATACTTTAAATAAAAGCAGACAAAACTATAATGAAACTTAATAGCAAAGCATGAAAGCATTTTGATTCCAGGAAGCGAACGTTTCTATCACATCCAAGAAAAATAACAGAAATGATTACTTTCTTTATTCAGGTCTGATCCATAGTTAGTAATACTTTCAGGCAGTAACTTTCTGTTAGCTAGTTTATAGTTAGCAGTATAATTGAGTTTGATTAAGCACTTAGGACAGAGGATCAATATGCTCCTGTCATATTTATGCAATAAAAAATTGGCATATGCAGCAAGTGCCAAACAATATAAGTTCAAGTACTATATCAGAAAGTCAATTGAGAGTCACTTTCCAGAGCTAAGGGACTTTCTTACCAGTACTGAATGCCCCAGGTATGTTTTTTTCCCCTACTGTTGGACGAATTGGTGGCCAGCAAGCATTTGAACTTTACAGTAGCACTGTGTACTTCTGAACTGCAGGAGCAGATTTCAGGTCCTCATGGGTGCTCATCTTTTTCCTCTTTAAGAGACAACTGCATGGGGAGTCCCCAGGATGGCATCCTGCTGGCACATGACAGGAGACACTTAGAAATGTGTCACTCCCCAGCCTTTTATGTTCTTCTGTATAGCGAAGTCTTCCTAGCTATTTCAGAATAGGGAAATAAAAACAGAGGAAGATGAAGGACCAGATCCTAGAATGAGCTTGGACAGAGCATTTTAGAAGTACCAGTTGGATGTCACAGAAGCTTAGAGAGACGTGGAGATATCTACAGATGGAGCATGGCAGCCAAAGAATCAGGATCTGGCCTTGGAAGTCCACAATTCCTCCTGCTTAGCTGTTTGTATTGTTTGAAGAGATACACCAGCAACACTTGCTGATCCAATGCTGAATGAACCTCTTAATAGCAAAAACAGAGGTGTCAAGAATGGCACCCATGTTCAAATGCATCACTAGAGTATGAGGAGAGGCTTATAGGGTGCAAAAATGATCAGTGCCTGCTCTGCTCCTTCCAGAGTATGCCTGTACACCTGCAACACATTTGTTTGTGTTTTCACACCAATAGAGTATATTCCTACAACTATAAACTTTGTTGTTGCAGTTGCTGGTGGTGTTAGATAGGTTTTAATGCATTTTCTAAAGAATTGTACAGAAATGTAGATATGGGAGATAAGCAAAGATGTCTGTCATTATCTCAGACACCTGCATTCATACTGAGCCTGATGTTGCAGTTCTTACGCCCCCAAATGAAACTTAAAAGAAATTTTCATCTAAGTTATCAAATCTCAGAATCTGTTGTTCACTTGGCAACATGTGGTCTATGCATTACTGCCTTCATTACAGTGCTAGAATTAGCAGGAGCAAGTCAAAGGAGCTAAATCTACACCACCTGAAGGTGAGGCTGACTGCCTCTCTGCACTGTGCAGCTGTACTGCACCTTCCATTCATGTTTGAGTTGCATTTGCAGTACCAGTATAGGAGTGGGATCCGTGCTGCACACCCAATTGGCTGCAATATCTCACATCAGAGCAGCCATAACACAAGCTTGGGAAAAAACAGCTGGAAAATGCCAAGCACTAAATACCGGTTGTTATTTTGTCGAGAGACTGGAGTGAATGCCAATTATTTAAAAACCTAACTGATCGAATAAAATTGATTCTGCTTTGCTTCACATTGATTACCAGGCTCAATGTCACAAAGCAGAAAGAAATTCCTCTCATATATTTGATCCTGAGGTTAGAATTGTGGCATTGCTGCACACATAGTGGGATGTTCTTTATGAGCCTGCACAGGATACAAATTCCTACTGACAGGAACATGAGCAAAGGTCTGACAATACTTTGTTTTCAAATCTGATTGTACTGAAAAACTCCTCACAGTATGTATCTCATTATATATTCTCCACTGTATATGGTATGTTTGAGGCATGAACTATGAGATATTTCCTATAGCCACATAGTCTCTGGCTAAAGGAAATTTAAAAACTGCTGACAAAAAGTACTCACTCATTTCAGGTACCAGAGTTTGAGAGTCACTTGTATCTAAGGCTGGTGTTCATTAAGATATAGATATAGCAATAGATAAACATTATTTATGGTGGATAATTTTTTCTAAGCAGCAGGTGTTTGCGTCTCTACACACTTGTGAAATAAACTGCTTTGATGAAAAATTGTTTTTGAATTAAGACATTTCGCACAGAGGCTGTGGCTGCACTGACCCTGCCTCAGAACACGCTGCAGATCAAAACCCATGGTATAGCATTTTTGAAAGGTCAGGAAATTCACTTTAAACAGCCAAATATAAGCTTGCTTTATTATTTTGGAAAACCATCTAAAAACACTTTAGTATCTCTATTCATAGACAGATTAACAAATTACAGATTTAGGTACTTTCAGGCACCTGTTTTTTCACATTTTAGCCCCAAGCTCTTCCTTCGCTTTCAGCTTAAAATGCTTACAGCTCATATTTCTATATTAAAGTTTACATCTTCATTTTTTCCCCCCCTCACAGCTTCAGTTTCTCCATTTAGACAGTCATTACTTAAAATGCAATATCCTTCTCTCAATTTTGAAGCATGACTCTGAGATATCCTCAGAATCGTACTATTCTATTGCCTTTCTATAGAGGATCCATTTATATGCAGATAATTAGATTCCAACACTAAACCATCTTTTACCTTGCCTGTTAAAAGTAAATTTGTAACAGACTGATTAAATCTCCCCTACAAGGTGCATACAAGCAAACCCAATTGAAATTGATTTAAGTTAGTTTAAAACCAGCATCAAGATAAAAAACAAGGAGAGAAAGAAAATAATGATTCCTATTGCTTTCATGTAGCTTACAAGGAGAAACAAATTTGCAAAATTTGTGCATTTGTGCACAAAGAGGTATAGAGACACAGACATTTGTCACCCCAAACGAGTGAAGAGTCTCTTTTGTGTGTGTATGTTTTATTCACTTATTTCTGCTTCATGCAGAACTTTATATGCGAGATTTCTATTAAGGTAGCCATTCATCATAACTTCTTTATTAGTACATGGCTTATTATTAAAAACATATAATAAATTCCCTTAATGCTAATACTTGCATGTATACAGTTTTCTATACTACAGCAACTTTTATTCAAGTGTACTTTGGTATTTTAGAAGTTTAAATAGAAATCACAGCAGTAGCATAGACCAGAGATTTTGTGGGAAATAAATTTGTGCGCATGTATCTCATGATGGGAAAACATTTGTCATAAATAAGGATTTTGGTTACGAAGTCATTTAGTAAAAACTAATTAGTAACGGATGCTTGTAACTCCCTATTCAAGACATAACTAAATGATACAAGTTCTGGCAACAAAGCCCCAAATAGATGACACTTTCTGTACATGTGACCAGTGTCACATAGTACATCTGAACGTAGTTCAGCAGGAGAAATTATCAAGAAAAGATTTTACTGAACTTTTTGCTGTAGCTGGAGAGTTGTACTAAGTGAGTTAAATGCTCAGCTGACCTGCAAACATGCTTTCTTTTGTCCTAAGGATTCTTCTACTATAGAATTAATTTTATCATCATCTAAGTTTCCGTTTTGCCTAATTTTTACACTTCAATACTCCATGTAGTTAAGAAATTATTAACAAAACTTAAAGATCAATTTTTCATCCTTCTCTCTTGCACAAATACAAAAAAAATAATATTCTACTGGAGACAATGGCTGAAAATCTTTTGATTGATACAGTGAGAACACCTTGATAAAGTCAAATATGCATGTGTTACCAGCCGAGAACAGTGAGCTGGTAGAAGCATTAACGTGAAGAAGAAAATCAGATTAAATAATTAGTGTCAATTAGCCCCAGCAAAATCATTCTATAAACAATTGGTCTCCAGTGCTTTGCTTAATTATGTGAGACTTTCATGGCTTCTTATCAAGTCTGCTTTGATTTATGTTAGACTCTCAAGCATCCCAGAAGTATAATCAATTATTGCCTTGTAAATAAACCACTGGTAATTAATGGTAGCAGAAAGTACAGTATCTTAAAAGGTATACCAGTATGGAATTATGAATGTTTGAAAGCTATTTTCAAATCCAAAATAAAAAGAGTTCACAGTGCAGCAGGAGGCAAGACAGCTATAACTAAAGCCCAACTTGTTGGAAACAGTGCCACAATAACTACAATTACATTACATGACCACTGTGTTACTCACTGCCTACCTTTATAATCTGGTTTGGGATTGTAAAATATAATTTTAATTTAAGTCCTTTTATTGAAGAAATCAGGTTTTTTTTATGTAGGCAGCAAATCTAATTTCCACAGAAGAAATGCATAGGTAAAAAAATTCCTATTAAATGAGGCTTCACTGTCATTCCTTATCTAGATATAACATCAGCTAATTCCACAGAAACACATGAAAGCAACTGAATAGCTTGAACTATCATTCCAATTGTTCAAATAACACATTTATGACCTGACTTGTGTTACTTGTTCTTATGAGATGTTCCTCCTTCAAATCACTGGTTTCTCTTACTCTTTTATTTGACATCTTTGTTATGCTCGGAAAAATAAGTGTAGTATCTTCTATACTGTCTATATACCCAGAGCTAAGTCCAGTAACGGTACTGAAAATAAAATGCATCAAATATTTTCTAAAATCATCACAGTCACGACAAGCTTCAAGTGGGAGAATCAACTTGGAGGATATCTGTAGAAATGATGGAGCCAAGCTCAGTTTTGGCAGCTGTTAGAAAGATGCATATTGTCTCTTGGCCTCCTCCCCCTTTCCAGATTACACAAGATCAGTTTATTTTCCATTTCTCATACGCTTCCTGTTCTCACTGTTGCTGTTGTTTTCCATTCATTCAGAATCTCCTTGTTTAGCCAAGTGGACCTTCTGCCAAAGCCACTTATTTTCCCTCAGCAAATGGCTTGTTCCTGGGCTCTCCTTGAGCTATCTTTAAGAAAAATAAAATAGAAAAAGAAAAATAAAAGCAACTTTCTTCCTTCTGGGAGCTTCTTAAGGCACTCTGACTTGCATTTACTTAAACAAGTTGAAATCCTGTCAGAACCCTAGATATCTTACTCTGCATCACAGTCCTACTCTAAATCTTCAACTGATAATATAGATTTATTGCAACTCAAATTCTCAACTGTACCTACATTCCTCACCATTTTCTGCATCCCCCTCTGTATTCTTCCCCACTTCTGAGTAGCAGGTCCAGCACAGCATTACCTCAGCTGATGTTTGTGCAAGGAAATTCTACTCTGAAATTCAGAAGCTAAAAACCTAAGAAATAAGGGATAATCTGAACAGTGAGGGACACATTCCTTTCCTCTCTTGCATAAACATTATCAAATTACAAGTATATTTATACAAAACAGAAAATTGTGCAGCTGTGGAAATTGTAAATGTTCTTAATAAAAAATGCAGAATGCCCATTAAGAGGAAAGGATTGGTGCAAATGGAAACATCGAGCCAATCCAAGCATGACAAAGACTGGGAGACAAAACTTCAGGTGCAGGGCTGATGTAAGTTCAGAACACTGGGTTATGCAGAGAGTTAATGCAAACAGCAGGCACAATGACATGTTAAATTACCCACATGATGTATAGCTTAATGAACCCCCTTGTGTTGATCATGCTTGGCATTAATCAAGAGCCATGAACAGATTCCCTTATTTTCTCAATGCTGCTCTGATAAACTGCAATTTCATTTAACCTTGGACAGGAACTTTAATAGCTTCCACGGGACAACTGTCAATACTTTCCTGGGTATACAGTGATTAAACTGCAACACAAGATGTATGTCATGAATTTTCTTCATTTGAAATTAGAATTTCCATTCTTAACAACTATTTGCATAAAATATGCTGAAAATATGGAAATATGTAAAGGGTTTGCACATTCCTTAGGAAGATATGCACCAAAAAAAGGTGTTTTAAAAATTAAAAACAACAACAATACACTAATTAACATATTGAGAGCTTCAAGTAACCTTCTGGTTGGGAAGCAAGACAACAAAAGACAAGAATTCAAAGAAAAGCCTGATAGTACATCCTTAAGTTAATGCATTATGCATTTGATATTTGACAATATTGCATGCTTTTTTAGTCTCTCCACAACGCTTCAAGGCCAAAGGATTAGCAAAGATAGAGAAAGGCTTTGTTTTTCAACTTCAGTGGTTTCTGTAGAGGCCTCTGGGTGCTTTTCTTCCCTAAAGATAGGGGCTCACTTCTCTCTTGGGTGAGTCTGACTGCCCCAAAGGTAGCATAGGAAAAAGATCTCAGATCCATGTAGTTTGAGTACCTGGAGTTTAGAAGCCCAGATGTATGTGGATGGGGACAAAAATGAAGACAAATTTGGATTTAGCGCACTGCCTAGGCAATCCATTCTAAGAGAGTTCTACAAACAAATCCTCTCCCACTATTCTCATCTGCAAGCTATTTTTATTTTTTGCTGCTAGTGACCATAACAGAACAAATCTGGATCACAAGCTGCGCAAAAATGTGTTATTTTTAATTCATAAATAAATTCATTTTAGGAATGAATTACTGTTATGGGCAGTATTTAGACATCATTTGGTTTTATCATCCTTTTTTTTTTTCCCCACTAAGCATTATTAAGCTTGACAAGAAAACATACGTTACCCACTTTCTAAAGGCTGCACTGGTACCAACATAAAACTACTCTTTTACTAAGAAACTTTTAGCAGCAACTGCCCTCTGTAAAAATCAACTAACAGAGCATTAACGCACTGAACAACCTTTAAAATTCCCTCATCCTTAGCTCTAGCTTTACCTCTCAAGTGGGATCAACATGATCTGGGACATCAAGAAACTGAAATTCCACAATTAAAGTAAAGTTCCCCTCAGAAGACAAAATACAGATAATAACTTAAGACCTCTTCATAGTATCCTGGTAATAGATTAAACATAACTGCTCTAATCCCTCTGAGATCTCAGAGACTCACAGCTTGCCGCTGGTGAGAAATGACATCCGTATTCTCTCTCTAAAAGCATATTATCTGTGTTTCCGTGTCTTGTGCCCCATGCTGTACAAATGTACAAACAAAATAGGGAAAAGTCATGAAGCAAAGCAGAAATAAAGAATGATCTCATCAATATTAAGTATGCCAAGTAAAAGTCAGGCTAAAACATCACGGCAGAGAATATCTGTTCGTGCAAGGTGGCTCGGTGGCCAGCAGAAATGAAAAAAATCTTGGATGAGGAGGAAAGAAAAATGCAAATCCAGAGCAAAGACAGTGCTGGAAACAGGTTGGTGGGAATGATGTCTGGAATGTATTCAGGTTTAAGAGCTTGTCCTGATTCAAGCAGGGTATGAGCAGACTGAAACACAGATTCCTCAAATCATACTAGATAATTCACCATACTGGCACCAGCTCACAGACCATAATACCAAAGAACAATTTGTAGTTGCATAACTGGATACACCTATGAAGTGATAGTTACTGCTCATGATCGACAAAAACAGACATGCTATTATGTCACGCAGGATATTTTAACAGGTCTCTACTACAAAGTGCAGAGTAGCTCAATCAATACTGGGAAGCTCTGGGAACTTCACAACAGCTCAGATGCAAATCTGTTAGGTGCTCAAGAAGTTCTTGGAGCTACAGGTGAATGTAAAACCCCATAGACTGTAGCCATGAAGTAGAGGCAGAGAAATCTGTTTTATTCACCTAGGGAAAGCTAATTGGTGTTGTAAAAGTGGGCAAAATATTTTTTTTTCCCCCTCTTAGCTTGAACCTGAGATGATGTAGTACACTCACGATTTAAAAAAAAAAAAAAAAAAAGTTTTAGCTTAGTTGTAAGTATTAAAATCTATTCCAAAAAGGTCAAACAGTACACACAAAAGTTGGTTTATCGTTTCCACTCATTTCTATGTCTACACTGAAGACTGAACTAGATAGGGGTAACCCAGGCATTTTTAATACTGTAGGCAATCCAGACACCTCCAAAATGTAATCTTCAGCATGGCCATGCCCTGAAAGAATGGATCTACATATTTTTTGCTTAGTTAATTGTTTATCTCAGTCTGAAAATTGCTCAGATTTTTGCTTTCAGAACTCACTACATCTATCAGAAATTAAAGACTTATTTGTGGCATATCAGTTCTGGCTGAAACAAGTTTTGTGCAAGATGAAAAACTATATTCTGACAATAGCCCACATATTTAAGTCACACATTGTGGAGAGAGTCATGACTACGAACTTAAAATTCATGCTGATTTAGAGAAGATAAGGCTCTCCTACTGCAGGCTTTCATACTCCATTACCTTTTCTCTACTGAACCTGCCCTCAATGCATTAGAGAGATATTCCTGTAGTTGCTGAAGGCAATGAGAAAACTGATTTTTTTTCCCTTCTGTTTCTCCATGAGTTACGAGTTCAAGTTCACCTCTCCCACCAAGAAAAAGTAGCAGTAATTTGATACAGTATTTGATATGTTGAAAGAAAGGACAACATGTGAATAATTCAGGATTTGTTGGGCATTTTTTTTTGTTGTTGTTCTTTTTTTAAGGGATTGTAATGACCAGAAGAGCACTTAATATAAATGTAGGGATACTGTTGAAAGAATGCCTCCTGTTTGCCTTTGAACGTCAAGGATTTTCAGCTCAGACAGTTGGAATCATACTCTACCTTCCTGTGTAGCTCATGCCACAGGATTTCTCCCAAAAATTTCTGCCTTAAGCTACAGCTTGTGGCAAAACTGCAGCATACCTTCAGAAAAAAATGCAGCTATGATTTAATGTCTATAGAATGGATTGCATATTTTGGCAATCTTTACCACTGGTTAAAGACTCTCCCACCTCAAATCTTTCCAGTTTGAAAGCTGCTAACTTTGACTTATGCCACTGATTCAAGTTATGATTTCTTTAATTTCCTTTTCTTTTTTAAAGAGTTCCCTTGCCATAGCTAATAACTCACTGTGCAGAGGGTTACAGATCACAGTTAAGTTTCTTCTTCAAATTTTAAATAAGCTAAGTCAATAAAACTCCTTCAGGCTGCCACTGTAAGAAGGGCTGCTAATGATTTCTATAGCTTTCCTCTGAACCTACTCCACTTTTCCATCAACACTCTTAAAAGTTCACATCTTAATGGGACACAACATTCCTATAGCAACGCTGGGGTGTAGATGCTATTTACTAGCAACAGTCAAATCTCAAGTACCTTTCTAATACCAGCAGGAATAATTTAATCTAAAAAAAAAAAAAATATGTGAAACTGACTTGGATTTTCTTTCAATTATTACTCAATTAATTTACTGGTAACTTAGCAGCCCATCACAGCACAGGAATAAGTACGTAAAAATTTTAATATAAAAAGAACAGCATGAATCTTGAAGGCTGATTTAACAGATACTGCCAAGTTTAATCATCTGATATTAAGTTGAAAAGTTTCCTTTGTGCCATAAGAAAGCACTGTTGACTACCAAACTTGGGTAGAACTAATGCTGTTAGGTCTTTTATATATTAAACAAAAAAAATTCCTGGACCATAACCTGCATCATATTGGACAAATCGAGGAACAATTAAGCCACAAGAGGACGTAATGAGTAAGGCTTGGAAAGTTTATACGTATGGTCCAACTTTACAAAGGTAGCAGACTCACAAGCTGTGTATCAGCAGAATAAGATACCTTCAAAAGAAGAGGGCTTTTTCAAAAAATTATTAAAACTGAAAACATATTTAATTTAAGGAACTACTATGAAAGCTAGATGCAGCATCTAAAGTTATAGGAACACATTTCTTGCCATAGACATAAGGGTTCATTTGAAACGGATTTAAAGACATTTGGCTTTGCTTAAGTCTTCCAATGGATTTGACTGAGATTATAATTCTAAATCTCCCCATTTATCTCACTCTGTATTCTAAATGCTTCCATAAGGAAGCTGCTCACCTATCATAGGTAGCCCAGGGGCAGTATTCCCTTCACCCTTTTGCACTTTCCTCCCTTCTCTGCTAGGTGAGTCTACAGATCATCCAGCTACTGGTGGTAGTGTGAAGCTGAAAGGGAGTTTCTTTTGATCTTTGTGGTTGGGGTAAGAGAGAAGGTGTTTTTAATACCTTTTAATATTACAAAAATAATAAGTGAGAATTACTATCACCAGCCCATGCCTTGGCCTGTATCTGGCCATCTTAGCAGCGATTGCTGATTTGTTGCAGCATTGCAGAGGCTTGTTAAAGGCCTGTATGACTCTCCAGTTGAATTAGTCCCTTGAACATTGCTAGCAAGAGTGCTTACCCCCAAAGGAACAGTTTTCAGCAGAGTGGACTTGGCATGAAGGAGGTGCAATTCCTTCCCACCTGAGCTGATTACAGTGCTTTCCACAGCCAGACCCAAGTCTCCATGTCTACTAACTCTTTACTCCAGACAGAGGGAATTTGTGGGAAATAGTTGCTACCAAACTGGTCTGTTTGTACCTAACCAAAGAGAAGCAACTGTGCTTCCAGAGTCGTCAATAATGCAGAACTAGCTCTCCTCATCATGACCAGTAAAAGCAGCACAGTGCAAATCTGCATCTGATGATGACAAATTCAGCCCTGTATTTGTTATCTGAGCAGTATTTTAGGGGAATTTCTAGAAGATATGCATGTTGTTTGTTTTGCCATGTTATTGCTACTACAAGTTATACTTTAATGTACATACTACAACTAAGTGTATGATTTGAAGTCAAAAGCTATGATTGATTGAACATGTTAGTTGTGTTCACTTGTGCTGGCTATAGAAAAGCTTCTCAGAGCAGAAGCAGTACAGCTTTTACCTAGGCAGTTGCATAAAACTCTAATGCAAAAGAGAGGAGAAAGATAAAATTGCCTTAGAGAAGGAAAAAAAAAGTGAAACAAGAATTTATTTATGTATGCTAGCACTGTGTCTTATTACCAGTCAAACATCATCGACTAACAGGAATATTAAGGCAAACAGTTCCTGAAAATGAAAACAGAATCTGCAATCCAGTCAACAGATGCAAATTACTAAGTCATTTTCGCAAACATGTTTGGAATAGTTTTTTTGTTTTTTTTTTTTTTTTTTTTTTTTTTTTTAATCAGAAGACATGTTAAAGTAAGGAAGTGTATAAGCTGAAATTACTTAAGTCAGCCTGTTTGCTATTTAACAGCATATTCCAAGGATCAGGTACTCTGATGACGAAAACACTGATAATATGCATTTGCATAGCACCAGTGATTTGGAAGAACTGGACCTCAAAGTGATTTAAAGACAGCAGGTCTGACTATATCCCTGAAGCCTCAGAGGTGAATGGACAATGCATACAGATGCATGAATATAGCTTGTGCTTTGCTGCTGATTCTACTTAGGACATGACCACAGTGCAGGTAACCCATACCAAATATTTTCATGCAGAAGGGTGAGAGGAAGACATTGCATTAAAACTTGAAGCTCTGCTTTATCTAGTGTCTCCAACCCATAAATAAATGTTAATATAGATAAAATGGCAGTGTCTACATGGGACAGAATGAGAATGCAGAAAACAAATGAAATCAAAATTCTGAAATGTTTGTATTGGACATAAATGTTCTGCAAGATGCTTTTGAGCAACTTGGAAAACAGTAACAAGAAAAAACTGCAGTTCATATTTTAAATCTGTTTAGTTTAAATCTGTTAGCCACACAGCAGTGACACCAAGGACTCAACAGCTCCCTTTACTAATTGTCAAGAAACATTAGACTAACTTAAAACTTTCTGCCTAATTTAAGATCAGTTGTGAGACTTAGCATCTCTGAGGAACACTTGAGATCTTCCAATGAATTCTTCAGCACATGACATTAATAAAATACAGCAACATCAAGAAGAAAAATCAAAAACACTGTTCCGATATAATTTTCTAAACTGCAAGATCTAAATGGGAGATAACTTTTTCTGACTCAGTACAAGATCAGTCTTGGAGAGACACCATCTTGCATAGTATTGGTATTTCAAAGTTATCTCAGGTTATTTATATTCCTATCACTCATCCCACCCCCAGCTACCATGGGCCACAGTTAGCCCGAAGTCCACTAAAATCAATGGAATTACTTTGGACTCACTCCAAGGTAACAGAGAACAATGGCACTGAACATCACCATTATGTTTTTGCACCTAAGCTGCTCCTTCAACAGTAAGTATTTAAGACATTCCTGATCACTAATTTCAATGGAAATATGCATGCTTTCTCCTCATCTGAAAATGTTAAGTTGATAGTGATGTCCAGGACTGTTTTCAGATTTATTCTCTTCCAATATACTTAGTAAATAGTCTAAATAGAACTCCCTCTTCCCCCCCCCCCCCTCCCCCCCCAGTACCAGGTTCCAATCACACTCAAATCATGTTACTTATTATTCCTACTATGAAAATCATCAAATACAGTAGGTAAAGATTTATTGTATCTCTTTAAGAAATAAATAATTCATTGAATACATTAGAGGGTGCATTGTAGACTTCTTGGAAATCAACAAGATAGCTATTTCTTGCAGCTTATATGTTTTAAAATGTGTTTAATCTTGGAGTAGATAACAAGTTTCTGGAGAAAAAAGTAAAAAGGGGAGTTACATAAACAAACCATGACGTATTCTCCATAGAAAAGTCTGTGTTCAGGAAAGTATTTGGAAGTGCAAATAAAATAAAGGGTTTGCTTAGATCAGTATGATTTAATATTTAAAATTCTCTCATGACAAGTGATGAACCTACGTACATTTTCTCTGAAATGAGCTTTAAATTACCATAAGAAAACTAACCAGGACCAGAACTGCATCTAGTTTAGAACGCATGACTTTTGCTATGAAATCTAGGATAAAGTGAGACCAAAGAAAAGGGAGAAGCAGGTATGTGTAACTGTTTTTAAATGACCAGTCAAACATAACTTTAAAATATTAGCCCAATTCTTTCCAACATTTGAAGTTGTAAGTGGGTGACAGGTTTGAATTGACCAGATATGGACTGTTCACAGATAGTAGAAGAGCAAATTGTTCATTGGCTGCTCCACATCAGTATGAAAATCCAAGCTTTCAGTCCTTTAGATATAGACAGATAACATACTAAAAAAAAAAAAAAAAACCTATATGATTACATGAGCAGAAGACATTTTTATTGTAAAGATTTTACAAATTATATGGCTGAGATCAAGTCATCTTATTGAGGAATCCATTCATAATTCAGAATAGATTTAATACAGATTATACATTTGGATCAGGTAGAATTCAGAAAGATTGGTTTTGCATCTGAAGATATATACAGCCAGTTTAATCAAACACCTGTGTCTCACAATTTGATTGGTGTGCTTGTAGCTATTTCATTATAAATGAGAAAGGTATTCAGTCACACCAAAAGGGGATATTTTATGTAAATAGAGGAAATTTTGCTTTAGCAATAACTTCATTTTTGGAATGGAAGTTTTCACAATTCTCCAAACACTACATTAACCACCAAAAACCCTGACACAAAGTAAGGCCAAAAGATGAGGTTGTTACTCTGTCCCTGGAAAACATTTACTGCCCCACTTCTAACCAGCATCCACTATGAAACCACACAAGACAAAGATTTGAACCAAATTCACCCCTGAAAATCAATATATTTGTTCCCACAGTGAACTTGGCCATGTGGCTGTGTCATGTAATTAATCACTGAGTTCACCAACACAGAAAACCTCCTGTATCTTCCAGGATAGAAACACAGAAATACAGAAATGATCACAATAAATAAATAAATGGTGAATGTGTGTTCTTGTTGCAGATTTAAGCTGTCTAAACTTCAGAACAATCCATTGCCTTCAAAACTTTAATTTGTGCTCATTGCACATACGCATGATAATAAGTCTTTAACTGCACAGACACATACATCATTCAGTGCATAAGGGTGGACGATGCTCCCTGAGTGAGCAGCTGTTCAATATTCTTTTTATTCTTATCACTCAATATGTGGCTCCATGCCTTCCTTACTGCACATCATTCAAACCCTGTGCAGAATACTGAATTATTAATATCTTTATGGGTGTTTCCACAGCATTTTCTGCTGGGTTTCTGAGTGCTTCCCAAACACTAATTAATTTATCTTTAAACCTGTAAAGTGAGACTGTACTATTAGACTCACTTTACAGATGGGGAACTGAAGTATTGAGCCGTTACGGTCAAGATTAATGAACATGTCCACTAATTTGGGTCTGCAATATGATGTGCTTAGAGCCAGATTTTGCAAGATACTTAGCATTTTTATGGTACTTCATACATTTAAAGCACAAATCCCATTGATATCAGCAGCATCTGTGAACACTCAGCACTTCTGTGTCTCAGTCTCAAGCATCTAAGATGTGAACTCAAAATAAGGAACACACAGCAAGTGGCCACTTACATAACACCTGCTTGAATCACTTGAGAAGCCTGAGACTACAACAGGAATAGACAAGAGGTCACTGTGAGCATTAGTATTCTGGGAAAATCCTTTTATCCACCATTCAGCTATTTTCACCCAGAGAGTTTGCTTTCGCTTTTTGCCTATTTGGATTTTACTTACAGCAGCTTCTTGCTTTTTCATTATATTCCAGCATATTCTAGCCTATGATGTTGAACCACCTCAGCTCATTGCCTGAGAGAGGAATGCCAAGGATACCTCTTCAGCATCACTGGCATCTTGCAATTCACACCACCAGCTTCTACAAGTCAGAATGACAAAAGGCCAGCTGCAATGGTAGTTGCTGAATTCAATATGAACCCACCACAAAAATACATGTGTAAGGTCAGTAAGTATACAGATGCTGTATAGCATTATATGAGCAATAAGTGTGCAAAGAAGACTGGCTGGTATGCTTATCAGATAAAGAAAAGCTAATTAGAGATAAATGAAAAATAAATGAAAAGTGCTCACCAGCTTTGTAGGCTCACAAAAACTCCACAAAGAGCAACCTCCCAAGAAAAATCCTTCTTCAGTGGCTGTCAGCTTTTAAATGGGGTCCAGGACAGGCTCCACCCCTTCCAAGCACACAGGTGAATTGCCTTCACCTGTGCTCCCATGGCTGGCTCAGTAATCTCCTCAGGTGATCAATCAGAGATGCAGGCCATGATTCAACAGTTCCCATACAGCATGCAACATCCTACCAGGAGATTTTGCAGTTGTTTTGCTTTGCAGTTGTGAAACGTTGTGACAAATCTTGAGAGGATTTTGTGCCAGTAGTGCCCTTCTCCTAGTATATACCTGAGCTCTTATCTCATTTCCTGATTGAATTCTGACTGCTCCCATCTCTTTGTTTTTCATGTTATAACTCATATCCCTTTGACAATCAAAGACAAAATGATTTATACCCCAAAAATACAAGCTGTGCACATGTGTGTGTGGCAGGTTCCATTACAACTGGCTATGCTTTATATTTGGCTACTTACTGATTCTTATCCTATTTTATAACCTGATCCTCTGTAAGAAATATTCAAGTTTTGCACCAAGATGCATTTATTGCCTACACAGAGAGGCAGTCTGTGAATGAATGGGCAATGACTTGGCAGTTATCTCCACTGTACTCTAGTTTTCAGTAGCCTGTTGATGCTCTAATGATGGACCTAATAAGCCAGAAACAGTAGTTGGCCAGAGTGTACAACATTGTTCAGTCTGACTTTCCATTATACAGTTTGCCACATCAGCTATCAAAGCTCCAAGTAAGAGAACAATGAGGAGCTGAATTAGAAGCACCGGCAGGACACCACAGCATTCTCACACTGCATTTTGGTGACCTGTGCAACCATCCATAATGCGTATCTCTAAAGGTGGTGCTTGGCTGATCACCATCTCCAGTAGAAATGTTTTCTGTGAAAGATGAGAATTACCAATACATTAACAATATATTTATTTAGCATTTGATTATTTTCTTTTCCATGAAAGACCTAGACCCACAAATAATCTTTGGACTTAAGGGCTCTTCTTTACATAACAAATAAATTTTCATCTTGTTCAGACAACAATTTAACCATTAGCTAAGTTAAGTGGAGCAAAAAAGTACAAACACAGTCTAGAAATCAGGGACAATCACAATGCCTTCACCTGAGACAGAATGATTCATAGCCTGAAGTAGACTCCTACCTACATTTTAGTATGAAGCAAAAGGACCTGGAAACTGGTTGGAACAACTCAGTGGGTGAGTCTTGCGGTCTTCGGGATGATAGAGTCTCATTGGGATCACTGAGACAGCAAGAGGTAATCTGCTAGAATAAGCTCTGTAGGGTAGTTGTACAGCTGTGGGATGGTATGAACGCTAAAGACTGAGAATCACAGAATCGCAGAATTGCAGGGGTTGGAAGGGATTTCAAGAAATCATCGAGTCCAAACCCTCTGCTAACGCAGGTAGTCTACAAAACAGGTGGGCATCCAGTCAGGTCTTGAATATTTCTACAGAAGGAGACTCCACAACTCCTCAGGGCACCCAATTCCAATGCTCCATCACCCTTACCATAAAGAAGTTCTTCTGCATGTTTGAATGGAACTTCCTATGTTCAAGTTTTCAGTCATTAATCCTTGTCCTATTGCTACACAACCATCAAGAACCACCAAGTCTGGCCTCATCCATTTGCCTCCCACCTCCCTCAAGATATTTATAAACACTGATCAAATCCCCTCTTGGTCTTCTTTTCTCCAGGCTCAACAGACCCAGCCTTTCCTCATATGAGAGATGCCCCTTAGTCATCTTTGTGACCCTCCACTGAACTTCTTGTATGAGATTTCCGTCTTTTTTGAACTAAGCATATATACTCTGTGATCTATGCCAGGAATTCATGAGACAGTTTTCCCTTCATGAGACAGTTTTCTCTTTATCAGAGTTACTTGTGTGTAGATTGTGACAACCATGTTAACAGTTCTGTTTGCTTTGTTATATAAATTCTATAATTTTTTTATCTGTTATGCAAATTTAACACTGTATTAAAGGATCTTGATGTAACTGATAGTAGTGTTGTTTCTCACTTTAGCAGTGGAAAGAATTTTTCTGGTAGCTGTCTGACAATATTATCTTGGTCAGGTCATTTAAGGTTGAAAATTTGTCTCTATTTCACTTAAGTTAGTCCAACTTCCCTTTGAAGTTTGTCAATCCAAAGCACAAGCTACACTCCATAATAAAGAATATAAGTGTGACTCCTTTTCTCAGAACAAAGGCAAATGCCCTGAATTGCTTCAGTGTCTTTATACTCATTAAACTCTTTCTAAGCTTATTAACTTTTAGGATCTGCCTTCTGGAAAGATTTTGTGGAGGTACTCAGTCATATTACCCCCAGGATATGTTACAATATTGATAATTCTTGTAATTGTATGGTGTCAAAATATTTGGTATTCTTCCAGATTTGAGAACAAAATGCTCTTTTGAAAATTTCAGGACTCATTAAAAAGACATGTATCAAAACCAAATACACATAGGCTGTGTAGAACTAGCAATAGTTTTTTTGCCTTCTGTTCCAAAGCCCAAGGAAATTTCTGTACACTGTGATCTAAAAAAAAACTTATGGGGATATTCCTGTTGGAAAATGGAATTTACAGGCCAGAGTTTATTTATTTCAACTGCTAACTGCCTTTTCCAAGGAATGAGAGAGGGACAACAACTAACCCACTTCCAGGTTTCTTCCCCAGCAGAAACAAGTAGATGTGCTTTCTGTCTTTGGGCAGTGAGGTGAATCCCCATCCTTCCCTTAAATTATATTTCTTTTGACTAAAAACTTCCCCTGATGCTTTGGATATTAGATCCAATGCTATAGAGACAGAGGAGCAGAAACTTTTTTATACCTTGTGAGGTACCAGATTGGTTGCTGTCTCCAAAAATCAAGGGGCTTGATGAAGACAAGAACTTCACTCCACACGGGGCACAAAAAAAAAAAAAAAAAAAAAAAAAAAAAAAAAAAAAAAA